>NC_054382.1:70542992-70860909 GCF_017654675.1 Xenopus laevis | reverse complement strand
AGCCTTCGGTTCTTCGAGTACCTCCAACTCCGACACTTTGTGGACTCTCTAACGAAATCTGCTATTGCTTTTCATCCCACTGCTTTTGAGGTCCTGGCTGTCAATGGTCTGCCTCAGAAAGGTCTCATCTCTAGCATCTATTCGATACTTACCACTCCCCAAGCCTCAACATCATCTCGCCATAAATATATGGATAAATGGGACCAAGTCCTTCCACAACCGCTCACTGCCTTGGACTGGTCCAAAATATGGGACAATGCGGCACACATGGTATCCTGCGTACGACAGAAAGAACAAATTTACAAGATCCTAACGTTTTGGTACTATACCCCAGAAAAACTTCATAGGTTTTTCCCTGACCATTCTCCTCTCTGCTGGAGAAACTGCGGCTCCCATGGCTCCCAGCTACACATTTTTTGGGACTGTCCCCTTATTCAGCCCTTATGGAAGGAAGTTCAAGATCTTCTCTGCTCGCTGCTCTCCCGTAGAGTACCACTTGACCCGGTAGTGTTTTTGTTGGGTAAACCCCTGCCACGGACTCACAAGAGTGGTCAAGCACTAGTTAATCAGATATTGACTGCCACCCGACTGGCCATTGCTGCCAAATGGAAAACCCGGACGATTGCTACAATGACTGAGATAATTAGTAGGGTGAACAGCAACAGGTCATTCGAGGCTAATATAGCCCACATCCAAAATGCAACAGATCGTTTTCTTAAAATTTGGTCCATATGGGACCTCCGTGGTATGGCACCCACCCTGCCCCGCTAAGATCCTTTGAGACCATTCTTGTGCTTGCCCACAGGTTCTTCTCGTTGCTCTTCATACCCGCTTCGCTGTTACGAGCTGAATGTGCCACTGTACTGCCCTAATTTGAACCCTTGATGTTTTATTTTCTGCTTGATTCCTTTTTTCTTTTGCCTGATGTTGATATTATTGTGAAAACTGTTTCGCCTTCCCTGTGGAGCCTGCGAACGATGTTTTGTTTTGCTTGTTGACATAGATATGTTTGATTGGGCATATCGGCCCTCACCTTCGGTGTTTTTCTTAATGATACACTGTACTCATATGCTACTGCTGTCTATCTTGATCTTTTCAGCTTTGTAAAACTTTCAAAACTTGTCAATAAAAATTATAAGTTACAAAAAAAAAAAATCACAAATGTTTCGTGATTTTTGCATTAGGAGTTTAGTAAAGAACCCCCTTACAGTTTGTGAGTATAGTTGTGCTTTCAAAACCTCTAAAACCACAAAACCATTGTACCAGATGCACTTACAGTTTTATACCATTTAGAGCTGCAAAGTTAATGGTTACCTTTATAAATGAGTCCTTTTTATGTAATTTTTTCCTAGTCCTTTCCTGTTTTTTGTGCTTACCAGTCTGGCTGCTGTGGAAAATAACTTTGAACAAAGCTGTGTGCAACAACTGCTTTGGAAGAGTACAGGAGCATGTGTAGGCAAAGGTACAAATGCATATGCATATTGTAAATCTAGTACTAAACATTTTGGCAATAGTACATGTAAAACAAATGACTTGTAAAATAATTTGGAGAATAATTATTAATCGTTCAGTACACTTGTGTTTTTAAATTGTATTTAAATGTGATATGTGCTCTATTGTACATGCCTCGATAATATAAATAAAGCTCAATTCATCAGGTACCCACAGCAGAACATATAATATGCACATCCATCTCTGCCTGCAAATACCAATTCAAATTATACTCGATGTGCGGCAATTTTTCATAAAATATGCATTAAAATAATGATCAGCATATCGCATAGCAAAATGAGCCAAATGGTGCAGAGCAAGGTTATAAAGGATGACTTTTTCCTTGGTATAAAATGTGTTTTTACTCACACTGCAAGTCAGCAAAGACACACGGTACAATTCACTCTACTGTTTAAAATAATGCTGTTGATCTTCATTTGTGCATTATTAACCAGATCTTCGAAAGTATTTCTGAATTTGTACACCAGTATACCTTTTAAGAAACATTATGCTAATAGAATAAGAATGAGCCTGCTGAAAGGGAGTTCTTTCTAAAAATATAGAGGAGGGGGTATTCAACAGAAACATCTGTAGGTAAGTTGGCCTAACTATTGTAATTACTATTGTTTAATGTCAAATTAGCTTATATTTAGTAATGGGTGAATTTGTTTTCGCTTCAACTCCAAAAAAATTTGCGAAACTCTGAAAAATTTGCAAAACACATTGAAGGCAATCGGCGGCAAAATTATTTTGATGCTCAACAATTTTGACACAAGCTACTATTGTTATACGCATAACTCTTTTGTCCAAATGCATTAAAGTCAATGGGCGTCCAAATAATTTTGACGTGCAACAGTTTTGATGTGCAACAATTTTCTTGTTGCAGCAAATTTTTCCACGGTGAATTTTCGCGCCAGTTTAATGAAAACATAAGCAGTCTGCGAAATCCATAAATTCACTGTGAATCCAAGCCTGCCAAATAAATTCGCCCATCACTACTTATGTTACATTATTGTAGGGAAGTAGTGCAGAATCTTTGCACTTACCACTCTTCTGCAGAAGTTCCCTGTAGTGGAGCAGGCACAGCGTCTGTGTCTGTGTTCCAAAAGCCATTGCCTAGCAATCAGCTGCACAGTGATCTCAGGGCTGCAGGAAGTTACACAGCAGGCTGAGAGTGACTGGGAAAAGCCTGGAAGAGAGAGCCACAAGGTAGCCACAAGGTAGAGCTGGAAGGATCCACCAAAAGCATTTGGATCAGGCTGGTGCAGGGAAGCCAGATACTGTTTCTGGAGCGACAGAGAGTGTGTGAAGAATCCTGATTGGAGAAACAATCATTGGCAGGGGATTCCCATCTGAGTATCCAAAGGAACTTGAGTTGCACTGTGTGTCCGTAAGTGCTTAGCTTGACTGAAGAATGATTGTAATGCATCAAAAGAGACTTTTGGAGTGAGTATTACTATTTAAAGTGAGAGTGCTTGAAGATTTTATATACTGTGTTTGTTGGGCTGAGTTAGCGGACTTTCCTTCTTTTAGTTAGAGAGATTGTTTGCACCTGCAAAGTTAGTTAGTAAAGCCCCTATTGCCAATGTATTAGGAGTATTGCCTGTACTACTTGTCCATTTACTTTTAGATGAACAGTTATTTAGATACCAAATACTGTATGTGAATCATTACTGTTTCCTAGGGGAGCCACACATACGTGCATTCCCGGATCCCGCTAGGTGGTGGCACTGTGCCAATAAGTACCAGGTACCCAGTCTCTCCCAGTACCACTGCAGGTTTGTCCCATGCCATCAGGTAAGCTGCACACACGGAGTGTAGCTCAGACAGAAGTGGTGTTGAAAAGGTTACATAATGCAAAGCGTACAACTGGGTATATACAGCATGATTCACATAATTGGAAAATGGCAAAATAAACATGTTTTATCCCAGTTAGACCATCCCATTATGTGTTTGCAGGTTGTTTGCCCATGTATGGATGTACGGCTGGAGATGCAAGGCTGGAGAATCTCAATGGTGGAGTACCTGACTAGGTGGTGGCTTCAGAATTTTAATAGAATATGCACCAATCCCTTGCAAGAAAGGAATTTAATTGGTATGACTAATTTTAAAAATAGCACCCCTAGTGGCATTGTGCTTGCTGCAATGTCATCACACACACCGTCCTATAATGACCTGGGCAGCAAAGCAAGCATGCATGACTCAAGGTGCACCCACCGGCTATCACATAACTGGAGAAGGATAGAGGAGGCATCTGACTGGCTGGAAGGTAAGACTATATCACTTCAAACCCCTTCACTTTTTAATTTGAGCTATTGCTAAGTGTTAAGATATGTATTATGTATGTGTGCTCTCATACATTTACCATAGAAATCTGATACTGGCACAGTGTCATGTGACATGATCTCTGTCTGCTAATACAGAAGTGTTAATAAAGTTATGTCTTCTTGAATCAAGAGAAGCATGGTGTCTGTGTGCAGTTTCTCCTCTGTCTAAAAGAAAGCTGCATAATAATTTTTCTCTTAAACTACTACTAAAACGACATCCATGCCTTCATCCTATCCTAAACTACTATATCTAAACTAACTGCTGCTGTGTGGTGGAACCATGTTCACTTACCCTTTGCTAAGAAACTCTAGCAAGACCAACAAGAAAGCTTTTAAGTCCTGACTAATCAAAATACATTTGTGCCTGAATTTATTTTCATAGGCTTAAGTAGAAGCAATATTGGGCTGCTACTTTTTTTTTTAGCACATGGACTAACCTACACTCTGGAGTTGACCAGCAGCTACTGAGAGTAAAACAAAATGCTATGTAAGCAGATTCCCCTGTGTACCCCACCCCCTGACTTTTATGGGTTCTGTTCTCAAGCTAGTCTTGGTCACTAGAACCCTGGCATTGAGGGCAGAGCCACATGTTTGGCCGTAAGAGCGGTTCTTCGTTTTGTGGAGCGATATCTCTAAATGCTCCCATGGTAAATCCTAATTTCTACTTTTTATATGACTTTACTCATCTGCACTCCAATGTAACTCCCTGTGTATAACTTTCTTATGTAAAAAGGGTATTAAAACCCAGTCAAGGAAATCATTTTTTATTGTAGTTTTTTTTATTGTAGTTAAACCATTTTAATACATTTTTTACTTAAAATGGACTCTGTGGGAGATGGCTTTCATGTAATTCAGTGCTTTCTGGATAACAGGTTTCAACATAAGGAATTCTGTACTTTTATTGTGTATTGTATAAGTCACAATATATATTCAAATAGCTAAAAATGTCCTGAACTGCAACCAACTACTGTAACATGTCCATGTCCCAATGTTCCATGAAAAACAGACAAGGATACAAAATTATAGGTATAGAATCTGCAACTTCCTAACTTTATATTATTAGTTATTCCATTCTAACCATAATTCAGCAGAAAGATTTTATTATGGTGCTTTAAATATTACATTCAAATGCACGAGGGCTTTTATCTGTGTGGGGGGGGGGCAGGTTGAACTTAATGTAATACCAGAAAAACTAATACCCATTCACATTTTAATATGTAAGTTGACATTTACTGCCTTTAGGCACTTTTTCTGTTCTGTTAAGTATTTGTAAGTGCCTCGTATAAGCCATAGCGGTATTTTTACTCCACAAAATATCACCTTAAATGCTGGTCTTTGCTTAATCTACTAAAAGGTTGTGTTGAGAATATGAACAACAATACTTTGAAATAAAAAGTACACTAGGGTGATCATGTGGCTGGTTTATATGTATATATAAAAATAATTGTAAAATACAAGGATATTATAAGTCAATGAGGCTTGCATGACCATATGGTCTTGGAACACCTCAGAGACTTCTAATACCCTCATATTTTACAAGGGGTACATTATTTGTTGTAATACAGGTGTTTCAGTGAGTTATGTGACACAGATTAAATCACTGCACAAATTAAAACTAATGATATCATTAAGCACCATTTATAAGGATATCACTTACAGGATATTCATGGCTCTTGTGTATTATAGAGGTGGTGACTGATTTACAAATGTATTTAATAAATTCACCATTTAGTTATCCACACTAGCAATGAGCATATTTTTTCGCCAGGCATGGATTTGCAGCGTCAAAAAAGTCGGCAAGACAAAATTGACACAGAGACAAAAAGTTTGCCACAAAAAAAAACACCCGCTGACTTTAATGCATTTGGAGAGAGAAAACATTGTCACGTGAAAAGAATTTTCACGTAACTTCAAGGTGTTTAATAAACAAAAAATGTGCACAGTCCTTTGTAGCTAAATTTAAACAGCAGCAGACCGAAATTCTAGGACAGGCAGCAGACAAACAGATGAGGGACAGGCCAAAGGTAGGGATGGGCAGAGTTTATGCAAGGTCAAAAACAAGCCAAGTTCAATACCGAAAGATCTACAAATCAGAGGTAACAGGGAGCAGATAAGAAACAGACCAGGGAAACGAGGCAGGAACAAAACAAGATTTATCAGATAAGATTTCAGGAACAAGAGAATAAACCAAACAGGATCAAGAACAGTATCATCATCAAAACATGTCTTTTTAGAGAGACTCACCACGTAAAGGAGGAGGCTCAGGTGCTCTGCCCCAAGCCTTCAGCATAAGGGAGCGGACATCACCATATTATTTGTAGGGTAGGTACTCAAGGAGCAATCCTCCAGGCAGTAGTAGTAAAAACAAGTCTTTATTGAAGTATAAGTGTGGATAACAGCCGTACACATTTTGTGTTCTCATACCACTTAATCATAGAGCCTATGATTAAGCAGCATATTTATCGAATTGAAAAATTGAAAAGCATATTTATCGAATTGAAAAAACGTTGAAATTCCAATTCAAAAGACCAACTGAAATTAAGTCAAAGTTTTTTTGGTAGAATAGGTCCATTTTCAATCGAATTGGTCTGTATTAGGCTGAATTCGATTCAAAGTTTTTCCCAAAAAAACTTTGATTTTTCAAAGTCCACCAATTGACTCCAAATAAGTTCTAGGAGTTCCCCCATAGGCTAAAACATAAATTCGCCAGGTTTTAGATGGTCAAAGTTGAATTTTTAAAGAGACAGTAAATTATAAATTTTGATATTTGAATTTTTGATTTTTTTTCAAATTCAAATCAAATTTGGACTATTCCCTAGTTGAAGAACACAAAAAATAGCTCAAAGTTCAATTTTTTTTCATTTGAAAATTCAACTCAATCTTTGATAAATCTGCCCCTAAGTATTGTGAGAACATAAAACACATACTACTGTATTGTAACCCATTTTTGGCCACCCCCCTGGTGCCAAAGTGGTACATCACAATTTTTACATGACTTACAGGTCCTGAGTCCCCTTTGCTAGGTGAAAGGGTACTGGGAATTCTTCTTCTCTGGCAGTGCCTCCACCTAATGGGATCCTGGAATACACCTGAGGATAATGGCTGGACATCTTTTCAATCTCATGGCAATCTCCTTTTATAGGGCACAGCGACACCTTGTGGCTGCTTTTCGTATCAGCCATGTTGCACCAATCCAAGAGCTCTGCCCTTGGAAACTCTAGGAGACCCTGTATCCACCATGAGGCTCCAAATGAAAAGGGGAACTTACGCCTCAGGGTAATTACATTGTAATAAAGGAGTTTTAAGCTCTGCAATGGCATATACATTGCCAAACCTTGTTAAAGAACTATTTTATAACTGTTCTTCATTGAAAAAAAAAGCTCACAATTTCTTCCAAACACAGTACCTATGTGTTTTTCTCCAGCACAACAAAATGTATGGCAAAATGCTAGTGCATAAATTGTCACTGCTGTTGAAAACATAAATTGCACCACAAAACTGTTCCAGGAGAAAAAGGTCTTTCATCCTTTACGGTTATGTATTTGTTCATTTGTATTTGGAATTGATGATAAACAAGCGGCAGTTCTTTGTTTTAATCTTTTATTTAAAGTGGAAAAGTGATTTGCAGGAAGGGGGGGGGGAGCCTTCAATTGATACTTCTCATCTTATGCTTCAGCAGCAGCTATGCACAAGACAAAATTTTAGCACACCCTTGAGTGTACACAATTTAATTAAAGATTAGCGGTTGAGAAGGTTGAAAAAGTACATTTGTATTATGAAATAAAAGTGCATTTGATCAAGTTGTGTTGTTCTGCTTATGACGTATCACCACTTCTGATATCAGCAGGAAAAATCCATTACAATGATAAAAGTAGTGATATATATATGAAGGCATGTATTTTATTTCACGATTATCTTACACTAGTGATGGGCGAATTTGCGCCGTTTCCCACGAAATTCTCAAAACGGCGAAAAATTCCCGAAACGTCGCCTGTTTTTGATGCTGGCGTCCATTTTTTTTACGCCGGCGAATTTTTGCAAATTTATTCGCTGGCGGCGAATCGCGCAAATTCGCACCTGGCGAATAAATTCGCCCATCACTATCTTACACTACCTCTAACTGAGTCAATGGTACATTGTCTAGCAGAGAAAACGTGATTCAAAGATATCCGTGCAGCTTTATACAACATTTTACACAAAAAATATTTCAGCATGGAATATGATTGCTCAGTCCTTTCTCTTAAACCAGGGAGCAAAAACTCAGACAGGTGATAGTGCTTACAGTAACACTGAATAACAACTGACACTGGAATCAGAATTAAGGGGGTGATTTATCAAGGTTTGAATTTGAATTTTTGCCACAATTCAATTTTTTTTAATACAAAAACTCACAATTTAGAATTACATTTTAAAACCTCGAATGTCTGGTATTTATTAAGCAAAAAAACTCGAAATTCGAATGTAGAAAATTAGCATCTAAAAGCTGGTGAGTTCATGTAGAAGTCAGTGGGAGTTGTCCTAGGCAAAACTCAAGTCATTTTTAAAATTCATATTTTCAAGTTTTAATTAGAGTTTGTAAACTCACAAATTCTAGTTTTTTTAAACCTATAAACCCGAAAAAGTTTGACATTGAGTTTTGACACTCAACTTTTTTCATAAATTAGCAAACACTCGTGTTTTTTTTTAATTTAAATTTATTCAATGTAAAAAAATTGTATACCCCACAAATTCAAATTTGTTTCAGTGTACTAAATACGTCAGGAAAGTTCAGACAAATCACAACATACTGTATATACTGTAGAATGCTGGGAATCCTTCTGGATTCCCCAGTTGCATCTGTAAGAAATCTAATAATCTAATAATTTATCTGTACTCCAGCCTTGACACTAATTCTAACAACACCTTGTCTGTTATCTGAGCAACCAATGAACTAAGGTGTACTGGCTCCTCCTCCTCTGGGTTGAACCAAAGAAGGCAGTGTGGTTTGGGACTATGGGACCTTGGGACTAAGTCTGACTCCTCCAACATCCTGTCCTGGATCATTAGCCCTTTTGTTTTGTCAATAGCATAGTTTCTGTCCTGAGTTCCTGCCCTGCCTCTGTTCCTTGGTTCTGACTCCCTGGTTTCTGATCCTGGACTGTTATTGGATTACCATTGCTGCCTACCCAACCGTGTGCCTGTTTCACGGACTCTGTTTACTTGCTGCCTCCCCTGACCTTATAAGTTCTAGGAGTTCCCCCATAGGCTAAAACATAAATTCGCCAGGTTTTAGATGGTCAAAGTTGAATTTTTAAAGAGACAGTAAATTATAAATTTTGATATTTGAATTTTTGATTTTTTTTCAAATTCAAATCAAATTTGGACTATTCCCTAGTTGAAGAACACAAAAAATAGCTCAAAGTTCAATTTTTTTTCATTTGAAAATTCAACTCAACCTTTGATAAATCTGCCCCTAAGTATTGTGAGAACATAAAACACATTCTACTGTATTGTAACCCATTTTTGGCCACCCCCCTGGTGCCAAAGTGGTACATCACAATTTTTACATGACTTACAGGTCCTGAGTCCCCTTTGCTAGGTGAAAGGGTACTGGGAATTCTTCTTCTCTGGCAGTGCCTCCACCTAATGGGATCCTGGAATACACCTGAGGATAATGGCTGGACATCTTTTCAATCTCATGGCAATCTCCTTTTATAGGGCACAGCGACACCTTGTGGCTGCTTTTCGTATCAGCCATGTTGCACCAATCCAAGAGCTCTGCCCTTGGAAACTCTAGGAGACCCTGTATCCACCATGAGGCTCCAAATGAAAAGGGGAACTTACGCCTCAGGGTAATTACATTGTAATAAAGGAGTTTTAAGCTCTGCAATGGCATATACATTGCCAAACCTTGTTAAAGAACTATTTTATAACTGTTCTTCATTGAAAAAAAAAGCTCACAATTTCTTCCAAACACAGTACCTATGTGTTTTTCTCCAGCACAACAAAATGTATGGCAAAATGCTAGTGCATAAATTGTCACTGCTGTTGAAAACATAAATTGCACCACAAAACTGTTCCAGGAGAAAAAGGTCTTTCATCCTTTACGGTTATGTATTTGTTCATTTGTATTTGGAATTGATGATAAACAAGCGGCAGTTCTTTGTTTTAATCTTTTATTTAAAGTGGAAAAGTGATTTGCAGGAAGGGGGGGGGGGAGCCTTCAATTGATACTTCTCATCTTATGCTTCAGCAGCAGCTATGCACAAGACAAAATTTTAGCACACCCTTGAGTGTACACAATTTAATTAAAGATTAGCGGTTGAGAAGGTTGAAAAAGTACATTTGTATTATGAAATAAAAGTGCATTTGATCAAGTTGTGTTGTTCTGCTTATGACGTATCACCACTTCTGATATCAGCAGGAAAAATCCATTACAATGATAAAAGTAGTGATATATATATGAAGGCATGTATTTTATTTCACGATTATCTTACACTAGTGATGGGCGAATTTGCGCCGTTTCCCACGAAATTCTCAAAACGGCGAAAAATTCCCGAAACGTCGCCTGTTTTTGATGCTGGCGTCCATTTTTTTTACGCCGGCGAATTTTTGCAAATTTATTCGCTGGCGGCGAATCGCGCAAATTCGCACCTGGCGAATAAATTCGCCCATCACTATCTTACACTACCTCTAACTGAGTCAATGGTACATTGTCTAGCAGAGAAAACGTGATTCAAAGATATCCGTGCAGCTTTATACAACATTTTACACAAAAAATATTTCAGCATGGAATATGATTGCTCAGTCCTTTCTCTTAAACCAGGGAGCAAAAACTCAGACAGGTGATAGTGCTTACAGTAACACTGAATAACAACTGACACTGGAATCAGAATTAAGGGGGTGATTTATCAAGGTTTGAATTTGAATTTTTGCCACAATTCAATTTTTTTTAATACAAAAACTCACAATTTAGAATTACATTTTAAAACCTCGAATGTCTGGTATTTATTAAGCAAAAAAACTCGAAATTCGAATGTAGAAAATTAGCATCTAAAAGCTGGTGAGTCCATGTAGAAGTCAGTGGGAGTTGTCCTAGGCAAAACTCAAGTCATTTTTAAAATTCATATTTTCAAGTTTTAATTAGAGTTTGTAAACTCACAAATTCTAGTTTTTTTAAACCTATAAACCCGAAAAAGTTTGACATTGAGTTTTGACACTCAACTTTTTTCATAAATTAGCAAACACTCGTGTTTTTTTTTAATTTAAATTTATTCAATGTAAAAAAATTGTATACCCCACAAATTCAAATTTGTTTCAGTGTACTAAATACGTCAGGAAAGTTCAGACAAATCACAACATACTGTATATACTGTAGAATGCTGGGAATCCTTCTGGATTCCCCAGTTGCATCTGTAAGAAATCTAATAATCTAATAATTTATCTGTACTCCAGCCTTGACACTAATTCTAACAACACCTTGTCTGTTATCTGAGCAACCAATGAACTAAGGTGTACTGGCTCCTCCTCCTCTGGGTTGAACCAAAGAAGGCAGTGTGGTTTGGGACTATGGGACCTTGGGACTAAGTCTGACTCCTCCAACATCCTGTCCTGGATCATTAGCCCTTTTGTTTTGTCAATAGCATAGTTTCTGTCCTGAGTTCCTGCCCTGCCTCTGTTCCTTGGTTCTGACTCCCTGGTTTCTGATCCTGGACTGTTATTGGATTACCATTGCTGCCTACCCAACCGTGTGCCTGTTTCACGGACTCTGTTTACTTGCTGCCTCCCCTGACCTTATGCTTGAATGTGGACTTGTTTTTTGCCTACTTCACATCTTCTTCTAAGGTCTGCATTTTTTCAGTATTAAATTTCTAATTACAAACAAAGTTGCATCTAGCCTCAGTATATTTGCATGTGGTTACACAGTACATAGGCTTCTTACTAACAGTACAACCAGCCACTCTGACAGCAACAGACCTCTGTACAAGAAAAACAAGTTGTTGGTACTGGAGTCTTGACTGGGGAGAAATGACAATTGCTATATTTTATCAGTTGTACATATAATCAGGAAGATCAGTGAATGCAACAGCTAGGGACTAAAACTGCTTTCAGTTGCAATTATTTTAAACATAACCTTAAAACAATTTTTACGTAATGAAGATATACTTTAAACATACTTTTATTATGCAAAATGTTATATATTAGGTTTACTACTTTAAAGAGATGTTTCATTTAGATTACCTGAATATTAAAAATATAGGAATTTAGTTCCATAATATAATATGTTTAGCTTGCCCCTGACATTAAGGTTGCCTATGTAACTGTTTAATCATTATATTCTTTTCTTCAATAAAAGGGATGACGGGTGAATACTGATAAAACCAACTAGTGCACAGAATTCCTTCATGTGAGACCCTGTGGCCTTGTAGCTGGCTGTGCCAGTCGATACACAAAAGAGCTTCTTCTTACAGTTGTGGTTAGAACCATTGAAAATATCTGAATCCCAATTCATTTAACAAGTAGATTTGTTAAACATTCAGGAGGATACTGAAAACATACATAGATACCAAAGATATCCACATTGTTACCGAGTATCTATCTACTGTAAATGAGCTGATCGGAATGAATAGAAATATTTATTTTAAAATGATGGTTTTGTTACTTTTCTTGAATAATAGTGTACAAAAAATTAGACAGACTATTGACTAAAGAGATGTCAAAAGCTAACACACTTTCTGTTAATGTTCATATGTAAACACTAAAGGTACATCTATTGGTTAGGTAGATGTCAAAATTGGACCCACCCATTTTGTTTTAGGTAATGTTATAATTACATGGCCCAACTTAGTTATATTCTGAGAGATAGTAGGCACAGTATGGAGGATCACAGCAGCCAACAATCTCAGGTTTTCTTCCATTGCAATGCATATCTCTAAAATCTTAAAAAATTGTTATTATAGAACGAAAAAAAAAACATCCCCATTTAAAAAAATTTCTAACATATATTCTATTGATTGAGAACTGCAGTGAAAAATATTTATAGGTAAATCGAAAAACAACTTGCTGAGTAATCAATGAAGACGTTTCACTACTCATCCGAGCCGCTTCTTCAGTTCAACTGACTGGTGTGGGAAATTCTCGGCATATAAACTCTTCCACTAATCCAATCACAATGGCATATTGTAACTCTTCAAAGAGGTGACATCGGAAGAAATTCAAGTGCAGTGACAAATGTTGCTGTCCTTTCTGCAGCTGCAACTTAAGGTCCCCATAGATGCAAAGAATTTTTTTTGGTGAACGATTTTAGTGCAATCCAACCAATCTGTCAAATTATCGTGAAAATAGTGGGGATCGAATGATCGTACATCTTACTATTTTGGTCGGCTAGGTTAAAAAAATTTCATCGGTCAAAGTGAAATCTATCTGTGTTTGCAGGGCCAAGCAGGCAGCTACCCTCAATTTTCCTGGCTTTAACTAGACAATATTGCTTGAAATGGTCTTTTTAGTTGTACATTTAAAGGATCGTTTCAAGAAAATCTTGGTCTCACGATAACGAAAAGATCTTTTAAAAATCTTTACATCTATGGACAGCTTTACTGTACTTCTCGAAAAATGTATAATTTTCCCCTTTTGTGTCTCATTTATCCCAACTTCATTGTAATTACTTTGTGAGCCATGCCTTCATTAATGTCTTGGCTTGTCTGTACGTCTGTGCATTGTCATACTTCATTAATACTGTACATGTTTTCATAATCTTAGTGACAATGGCCAGATGCTAACACCTTATAAGGTTCTGGAGACAAAGCAGCATATTTATGACATCATTTTGATCTGCCTTATGTAATATTTTTTGTAAGTTTGCACATCTAATAAGCAAAATTGTGCTTGACATACAGTACAGAGAAATGTCCATCAATGTCAGTTTTAAGATTTGCTACAATGAAAAAATTCCTATTCTAAGCTACTTTAGTTTTATTATGTATTAAATCTATAATTCTAATAGATATCCAGAAAGTATTCAGCCCTGGCAAGGACTGATTACAAGATTAAGAAACATAAATTGAATCACTACGATTGGAACATAACACCATGATATTTCAGGATATATTAAGAAGACTGGTGGCAGGGAAGCTTATGTCAAATTCATGTGCTATTGGAAACACCATATTTACAACTTCAACTGCAAATTGCAATTCTGTATGTGCCACAATGCTTTTTACCCACAATATGCATTTTTGCTTTCTACAATTCCAGCATAATTGCAGGCATGAAGTGGTAATGGACATAATGCTATTGGGAGTGATGCATTGAAGCCTGCACAGTAGTGTGCTTTGCTGCAAACCTACACTATGATCACTACACTCTCCTGACACATTTCTCTCTCATGCAATGTTTTATCACTGCAATTTCTTTGAAGCTTTTTTTTTTTTAAATGACTTTGTTCTTCCCAAAGGCTTCTTTTCCCTGTTTGCTACATAACTTCCCTCGTATCCAACTCTCCTTTCATATTGTTTCTCCATAAAATCCTCATTGCATCTCTTGTCATAGCTATATATGTCTTTCACAGGCTGCACCTCTGGCTCCAATGTAAATATCTTTCTCTATGGTTATCTCTGGTATATTTCTCATCCCTGTCCCCTTGCCAATACAATGCCTTTCTGCTCCTTTCACATTATGCTCTGCTCAGACATTTCTGCACTCTGCAAAATTCTCTTACGTCTGAATTGCTCCTGTCTGCCCTTCCCTCTGTTCTGTTGCTTTGGCAGAATGAATGCATTGCTCTGGAAAATCCATTAACCTTTCTCATGTTCTTGTAAAAGTCTCAGACCTACTGTTATGGAACATGACCTCTTGCAATTTCTTAAAACGAAGTATGCTTTCCTTATAAAATCTTTTAAACAAATGTATGCATTTTAATATATATGACACCTTGTGATCTCTCATCATTATTTTAAGTGTATTTTTAAACTCTACCATTTACAACTGTAAATTAGTGATCATCATGCTGTCTTAGTTTGTAGGCATCACTACTCTATTAATCGTCATTTAATGGTGTTTTTTTTCTTGTTGTTGTCAGATTATAGAAAGATATATATCTCTGGACTTACTTTTATTAAAGTGCAGCTAAACACTGTTACTTAGCCACATTGTACCAAGCTGCCTGACTTCTACTACAAACATAATATAATATATAATCAAGGGTTAACCCATGCTGGAAACTAAAGCCCAGTCACGTCAGGGTTGTATTCTTAAAGCAATGTTGCTTTATTAAACTTTTGCCAGATCTCCATAGCCAGAGGGTAGTGGGAATATGTTTGGTTTTTGTTTTTTCATTTACATGCATAAGAAGCCTCCAGTGAGAATCCCACTTGATCTGTGTAAATCTGGCTCCATGTTCTTCCTCTGCAACTAAAACTGTAAACACAGTTTTTATATCACAGAACACAGCAACATGTTCTCCCTTCTGATGTTTAATTAAAGTTTAATATCATCAAATTGACACAATAATCTCTGTGTATAATATAACAAAAATACAACTAATACAGTGCTGGTAAGCAACTATGTGGCTGATTCACAAAAGGTCAATATTCCTTAATGCACAGTTTTGTGCGTTATTTAAGATGCGTTATTTAAGGAATCAAAGTATTTTCGCATGCGTTAATAGACATATGGTAAGCGTTAATTCTACATTTCTGCATTGCGATATTTATAGAATAGAATTAATTCTAACGCATTATTCACTAACATCTTTTAAGCGATAAAAGCATAAAATAGTGTGATAATTACATCAGATGGATTTATAGACGAAGAAGTATTGTGGAGCTGTAGGGCAGCAGTTAAAGACCTTTATGAGGAACTGGAGCCTTACCTACAGCCACTAACACATTTTTAACCCTCGAAATTCGACCCTTGATAAATCTGCCCCTAAGTGAAGTCGGGGTCACAGGCCGGGTCAACACCAAACTGCCGGAACAGTACAAAAACAGAAGACGGGAGCATAGTCGGGGGCCCCAGGCTGGCTTTAAACACACCAAATAATGCAGTACAAAAGCAGGATCTGAAGAGTAGTCGATACATGGGCATGGGTCAGGACAGGCAGCAAACTGAACAAAGTCAGGGACAGGCAGGGTCAGCAATAAGTCACAATACAATAGAAAGCACCCAGAAACTAAGAAAAGACCTTTATGTTGGGCAATGAGCATTTGAATGTGAGCCCTTTAAATGTTTGGATTTCATACCAAAGCATGATGACATCACATGCATCGGCGCACGAAACCCGGGAAGCAGCACCCACAACGAATTCAGCAGACACGCACGTGTCAATACACGTCAGCTCTGCATCCCCACTGGATCACAAGGTACGTTTCTCACCGTTACTAATTATCCCTGCTCTAAATAGGTCAAAGAAGATTTTTAATGTACTATATTGTTCTTTTCACTTGTATTTCACATAAAAGTTTCAGTTCCAGTTTATTCCCATATACTTCAATAGAGTTTTCACGTGATAAACCATGAGATAACTTTTTCTGAATTTATTTGCATCTCAAATTGAATCTCGGCCATGAGTTTTCATGTGTGTAATGTTGTTCCATCCATTCCTGCGATGTTAAATGTTCATTTTAATATGCATTAGCAGCTTTAGCACTGGGTGAAGTAATGAGAAAGGCTTTGGACACAGGAAGGGGAGGAGTTTACAGGTGGAGTTCAGATATGGAAGATATGGATTTTTATTTTTTTAAAAGAAAGAATACATTTCTGATATATTATGCTTATGTTGAACAAAGGTGTATATAGTTATAGAATGTCCCCTGACCTTGACAAATGCATCAAAGTCATTAGGTGATCTCAATGCAGTTTAGCAGCATCTCTAATACTAACACTCACCTAAATTTAATCTCCAACGTAAATGTGGGAATTAATGAATTGGACAATTAATTCAATACATTTTCTGATAGATGACCAAGGTTTTAAAAAATATTGTGGTACACTTTTTCTGAAATAAAGGTTATACTATAAAGTCTGTCTGACAGAATATCTGATACAAACAAATGATGCTGTCATCTGTAAAACTGCTTGAGTTTGGCAAATTTTGTCCCAGTGTAATCTAACTACCTCAATGTTTATTTTTTTTTTGTTTCTTTATTCTCACATCATAAAACAAACATGTTCTGTAAGATTTCTTACTTGAATGAGAATTTACTTAAGCGCTATTTGACTGTTTGAAATTGTACCCAAAGGCATAAAATTAATTACCTTATACTTTGAAACAAGAATATATTTGTGAATGACTTCTGAAAAATTGTAAGAATAGGATAAGGGAATTAAAATCATATTCCTGGAAGTTATACCAAGCTGTGATTGCCACATGTCTGGAGCACTGACACACTGTAAAATCAGCTTCTAAGGGCAGGATGATTTTGACATGTAATGAAAAACCATGCTGAATTAGAATTGTTATTTAGAAATGTTTGTACTTCTATAAGAGGACAAAGGAAGTAACAGTAAAACCTTGCAAGTCTGCAGTGGCGTAAGTAGCCACCATCGGGTCCAGTTTCAGGACTTGTGTGTGTGTATATATATATATATATATATATATATATATATATATATATATATATATATATATATATATATATATATATACATATATAAATAGAGATCCAGTATGGTGCACTCGGTAAACATTCATTCACATGCCCATATGTACCACAATGAAAAGACCGCACCAATCAGGTCTTGAAAAAAGGTGAAAAAATATTTATTCAATGTTTCGGCTCCTTACTTTAGTCCTGAAGATGGCTTTTCATTGTGGTATATATATATATATATATATATATATATATATATATATATATATATATATATATATATATATATATATATATATATATATATATATATATATGTATATATATATATATATATATATATAAGACAATGTAAGGCTGGTGCACACGGTAAAAGGAATCCCATGCCTGTGTGCTGGTTTTGTAAAACAATAATAAGAGGCCACTGATGGCCTACAGACGAGGACGGAACCTTGGTGATTTACTTATGGTGAAAGATGTACTTCCTGATGTAAAAGGTAACAACACTTGGCTTGAAAGACCCCTCAAGAAAGGCTGTTACAAATGCAAGGGTTGCCTTACCTGTGGTGGAATGTCGCAGGGCACTTTCTTCACACACCCAAGGACTGGGCAGAAATTTACTATCAGGCATAGACTGTCTTGCACGTCTGACCATGTAGTATACCTAGCGTGGTGCCCGTGTGGTTTATACTATGTAGGTAAGGCTTCAACCACTTACAGAGAGAGGATGAACAATCATAGAAGTGCTATTCGGGCGGCTTTAGCGACTGGCAAGGCTGAACAACCAGTGGCTAAGCACTGGCTAATGTTGGGACACTCATTACCGCAATTTAGGCATATGTTGATCGATCACGTACCAATCCCCAGGAGAGGGGGCAATAGGGATCTATTATTGATACAAAAAGAATCCAGGTGGATTTACAAATTGGATGTTTTGGCTCCCAAAGGATTGAATGAGATGCTCCCTATGTCTCCGTTCATTTGACCTCTAACTGCATGTACATACTCTCTAATCCTCTTGTCTTTTTGTTTTTGTTTTTTCCTTTTTTGATTTCTTCCTTTTTTTCCCCTGGAGAAAGCAATTTTCCCCAATGGACTTTGTGAGATCAATACACAATAATGAGACTTTTGGTTGTGTTTTTTTAAACTTTATTGCGAAGATAGATACAGTTTGGACATAAATACTTCCATGTTATGTAACAATGTAACTAAGATGTAATCTCTGCACTGATTGGCGCTGTTATGGCTACATAGTCAATATTTTATAACTATCTCCTCCTAGGAGAGATATTTGTAAACTGTTCCTGATCTTTAGACTGACGCTAATTCTTCACCCCCCCTCTTTATGTTTACTCTTACGTTATTCACCTCTTTGGTGACTTTAGCATGCTCCTTGAAATAATTGGGTTGACAATAATAACCCTGATTTGTTTTTCTGATTATTCTTCAGGTTTTTGTGACAACTTCTGCTGATATGAACATCTGGCGCATAGTAGGTTAAGGGCCTCTGGCAGGGTTCGGAGCATGTGGTGCAATGCCTGTGAAGGAGAAACAATAACTTACCTGTAAGCACACAGTACGCCGTGGAGCTTCCCTATGGTGATGTCTTTCAGAGAAGTACCCTCGCAACTCTAAGCAACAATGGAAAACGGAATGCCCTGACGGCCCAAGGCATGGTTGTACCTAGTTGAACACTGCTCATATGATGAGCATAACGGAGGTGCTAATTAACTACCCTGCTGGTCTCCGTCTTGGACGCGAAACTCAGCAGGCAGTTCTGGCACTCCGCTGGTTTGAATCTGCCGGTGCAGGCTAAGGGTTAAATGCAAAGGGATATAATGTGGCGTTGTGTTACCAATGGGTAGAGGCGAGACCGATGCGCTTGACACCACTGGCGTAATATACTACGACTGCATACAGGTTAAAACCGCTGTCGCGACAAGGGAGAAGATCAGGACTGCACACCAAGTACACGCTCAGTATCTGCGAAGGAGACAACAGTATTGGAGGTAAGCGCTTTGCAGATGTCATTCAGCAGTAGCAAACCGCAGGCACCGGACTTCCCTGTATACCAGGATCGGTGGTACGTGGTTTGGATTTTATTAGATCTGCACTCGTCTATAGAAGCGGATTCTTTTTTATTGTCACTATTGGTTGGGTTTAATTTATTGCCTCACAAGAATTATGGCATTACTTACTATTCACGGGCAGGGCGAGTCACACGTATTTAACTATTATGGCAACAATTACGTCACGAAAATGGGTTAACCTTTGCACTATCAAGGTGTACACGTCACTTCATGGTTTGGCGGGTCTTTTGGTTATTTAAACTTGTATGTTTATACACGATATTTTTTACTCCTGAAGACGGCTCGAGCCACAGAGCCGAAACGTTGAAAATAAACTTTGGAATTTTTTCCTTTTACTAAGTCCTGGTTGGTGCGGTTTGTTTTTCTAACTATTTATATATATATATATATATATATATATATATATATATATATATATATATATATATATATATATATTGTATATACAAATGTGCTAGTGAAAGTGCAAGGTTTTATAAACTCATTTACATCACAAAAAACATCAACAATGACATCATATTATTAACATAATTCATTTAGGGATGATTTTAAAAGTGAAACATTTAAGGGATTAACCCTCTAAGTGTCTCTGTGCTGTGTGCAAATTCCAATAAGGTGCTGTGCATTATCCATGTTAAAATGCTCTAAAACCTTCCCAATGTATGTGAAACAATGTTGCTTTGTGTGATTAAAAAGATACAAAAATAAAGATACATCTTTACAGTATTCTATTCATCCAGCTTATCTCAGAAAAGAATACTACAGATATTGTTTTTTCTGAAGTTCAAATGCAAATGTAATAGGTAATTCATGGAAAGTAGCAATAGGAATGCCCCCAAGTAAACATGAAGAAGATAAAAATGGAAAATGATTCATGGTATTGTCATTTGTGTTCCATCTCATACATTTACAATTTAACAAGACTACTAAATGAAGTTAGAAGAAGGATAACACTTTTTAAATCTAAGCTCAAATTAATTTTCAAAAATGGAGAATGAATAAAAGTTGGCTTCATGTATAATAACATTTAATTTATATGCACTTTTAATCTATTAACCCAGTGCAGACACACTTTCCTTTTTGTAGGTCTGTCAGACTGTGGATGTAGTGGAGCTAATTGAGCATATAGAACTAATGTACTGATCTATTCATCAGCTTCTTTCTCTAAGATTTATCGCTGTCATTATGAACCAAAAATCTGTTCTCAAAACCCGAGCATCTCTTTGAAGGTTCAAATTGACTGTACTTTTCTACCTTTGTAAAAACCAAAAAGACATCAGTGAAAACTAATTTAAAATATTGTGGTGCCTTGCTTTTAGCCTCTTTTTACAATATGATGCGTAAAGCACAATTTAAACATAATTTAATATTTTTTTTAAAAAAACATTAAATATGTTTTATTTACAGTTATTTCCAAAGAGATTCAAGAATATAACTTCATATGCTATGACTTGAATGTAGAAATTTACATTTTCATAATCTAAATTGTCTTGTGTTATGAATCTTATTGAATTCTGTTAGCTTCAGAAAATATGAACACTTCTGATGAACACGTGTTAGCCAATAATAACAGCCTTATAAAATAAACAGTACCTACAAAGAGGCACAAAATACTGACATATGGTGAGCATTCTTTTTATAGGCCAGGACACAGAAATTCTAAAAAAAAAAGAGAGAGAAAATGTTGCTTTCAATGAATTATTTCACATTGCTTTTTGCCTCTTTTCTCCTGTTGTTTCATTTTTCTTTTTTAAGTTGCTGAGAAACAACAGAGGATGAACTAGTAGGGTAAAGCGGCAGGGGTGGAATTGACAGTGGTAAAAACCAAAAAGATTCAGCAAATAAAAGAAGCTATAGATTATCTCCTGGTGTGATTGTTTTTAAATTACTGTGTTTCAATGAAATTAATTCTCTGTTTTTCACTTGTTTCTTGCCTGCAGTGACTTTTCATTGATATATTTCCTTTTATATTCTTCTAGGTTTCTAGGTTATTATTTTTATTAATTGCTTCATACAGGGGTTTAGTTGGCATAAGGTCTAGTTTTTTTTTCTCCACAACATCCTGTGCTGACTGTGTGATCCTGATACAAGCTAATGATCTCTTTTGTAAAGTACGCTGTATAAGCATGTAATTAACTGAATGCACAAAATGTCCTTCTAAATTTTCTTCCACCTTCTGTATTTTGAAACTGGGCTAGCCACATTACTAGGGGTCAGAAGTTCAGATGGACCCTAGTTCTTAGGGTTTTAACACAGGTAATGCAGGAATGTGTATATCTTTACACTATGGCAAGACTGTACAACTAAAACTAGCATCTAAAGCATTTTTGTGGCCATCAGTTTGCATGTTGGCTCCATTTTAAGACATGCCCACTTTGTTAGAAATTAGTGGGCTTATTTAAAATCAGAAACAAATGTTTTAGACTTTTTTTCTACTTTGAATAAACTTACAATTTTAAATAAACTTGAATGTCTGTTTATTTATTAAAAAGTTAATTAAAAACTGAAATGTTATTAACAGGCAGCAAGTTAAAAAAATAAGGACATTTTGCTTTGACACAATATAAAGGTCAACCACATGCACACAAATCTGTGGTTTATGTTAATAACTTTTTGCAATTCCCCAATACATTAAGGGGTCTGTTTATTAAAGGTCGAGTTTCTCTGGTCCAGTTTTTTTAGTGTATTTTTAGAGAGAAAAAAACAATTTATGCCCCAAAGCAGCAAAAAATCTGAAAAATACTCCAGCTAAAACCTGTCAAATTCATGTACGTCAATGGCAGAAGTCCGGTTACCATTTGAAGATTTTTTCTGCCTTCAAGAATTTAGGGTGTTTTGGGGACTTTGATGTTGTTTTTCACCCAAAACTCAACAAAGAGCTGCATGATTCGAATTGTCGCACAATTTGTTGCACCAATTTTTTCGAGAATAATTATTGGTGAATTAAGGGGATTTGTGTTTGGTCAATCTGAGATTGTAGTAAATAACCCCCTAAATGTAAACTATTATCTGCAGACACTCTTTAGTGTTATTTTCTACCCATAATAAGTGTCAGATTAGGCAGGTTAAATTATTAATTAACCACACAAACAAGATAACTATCTCTAGTACAATCAATCAATTAATCTTCGAATGCAGGCTGGCACAAACCAGATATCACTTGGAGATTGATGCATTAAAAAATTGTTTATTTAAGAGAAAAACATCTCAATATGTAGCCTTGTGCGTTTCTTGCTTTGTGAACATGTAGTCATAGGCTGAAACAATACTGAATCTGTAGTGGTATTTAAATGAAAGGCTGGTAAATCTTATTGTTGAGACCAAACATAGGATACATGAACATTTAAAACTTGAGATTGCCACATACAAATATTATCATGAATATATATATATATATATATATATATATATATATATATATATATATATATATATATATATATATATATATATATATATATATATATATATATATATATATATATATATATATATATATATATATGTGTGTGTACACCCTGACTATGAAAGGTTTTCAAATATTCTAACAAAATGAACAGAACAGGTGGAACAGGAAATAATGGAGAGAAAAATACAAAAGTTTAAAGGTGACCAGAAAGACTATAATCAAAAAAGGATTTACAATTGGTCAAGGTTTAGTAAAGAAAGAAAAAAATTGTCTTACTTTAAAATAACTTCTCAGTGTCAAAAATCTATTTTAAAGTCCACATAATCTTAACTAAGACTAAATTTCTCAGAGCCAGATTTCAATAGCTCTGATAGCATGAGAGAACAAGATACTGGTGGCAGCTCCTCATCTTCTTTTTCCCACAGAAAAATCCAGAGCTTTAGAAGTATTTTTAGGAGAAGATGATAACTGTTACACTCCAAAAAAACAGATAAAGAAGAAAACCATCTGAAACACAAATTGGCAGAACAAAGGAATGTCATTTTTAAGGGAATCAGGAGAGGACAATGAAAACCAGAGAAACAACTATACTCTGAGGCAGAGCATGAAGAGAATATTTTGAACTTATCAAATAGGACTCAAACCCTAGACAAGTTAAGTCTTCTGTGTAAGGGACTCTCTTTTTCTCCCATTAATGACTTTGATTTGTTTAACACAGGCATTGACATTAATTGCTTTCTAAGATTTTTTTTAAACAAAAGAGGATGTAGCTATTTTTGATTGTCTGGACTTAGACTCACATGAATTTTTACAATCTAGATTCAACACTTTTTAAGTAATAAATGTAGATTTAGAACTAGAAGCACTCCAAAAAGAAACTATGCCCAATATAGGGAAAGTGAGTGCCATGCCACCTTGCCAAAGTAAAAAAAAAATCATTAATACTTCCAATTTTTACTGGTGAAAACTTACCTCTAAACCTACAAAAAAGAGATAAATGTCCTCATTGATAAAGTTCTACAAAATAACATAATAACAAACCAGTGAATATCTACGCACTTTTTTATAAAGTACCTTACAAATTCTGTGTCCAGGTTCTGATTCAGTTTTGCTAACCCAAACAATTTAGAATATATACTGTACTACAATTATTGTATATGCAAATTAGGGGTGAGAAGGGGAACACATTTTTTTACTTCCTTGTTTTGTGACAGAAAGTTACACAATTTTCCTCCCTGTCCCTAATTTGCATATGCAAATAAGGATTTGGATTCTGTTCGGCCGAGCAGAAGGATTTCACGGAATCCGAATCCTGCTGAAAAAGGCTGAATCCTGCCCGAATCCCGAACCGAATCCTGGATTCGGTGCGTCCCTAATGTCATTCAGACACAATGGCAGGTTATAAGGACAGCTCTGGTGAGCACCTGCTGCTACACATGTAAATGACCCCTATAATTTTGTATTTATCCTGACCCACTCACTTCTGTACACACAGTTTTTAAAAGTGTGAACAAGGTTTTAAAATGTGCTCACAGAAGATCATTTTTATGCACATAGCCCCCAAAAAATTAGAGGGAACATTGGGGCTCATTTATTAACGCAGCGCAGCGCTAAAAAGAGCGCAGTGGCCAGACATTTGCCCAGCGCATGCGAGTATTTAATAATGTAGCGCACGATACCTTAACAGTGCGATTTGTGCGCTAATGTAGACACAAGACAGGTGCGACGTGTGAAACTGCGTATCAGCTGTCGCAGTGCTTATAATAAATTGTGCGCACAGGAAGATACCGCAAAGGTAAGGATTAGTTGTGCTCATGTATGAATGCGCTGCTTTAATTAGTTGCGTCACATATTGCGCATATTGCGTTCACTTAGACGCATCTGCATTTGTTTCTGTGCTAATATTTGTTTGGTTGCAAAGGTGTTTAGCCTACCTGATACCCTTAAAGGAACCTTGGTCAATATAAACATGTTGGGTGGAAGGCGTGGTTAATATGCACTTTACAAGGGTTGTTCATCTTGAATATACTAGCGCAGCTGGGCAGGAATGCGCATTTTGAAGAGCGTTACTATTACGCCACGAAGAGGCAGGCGTAAAAATTGTGGTGCTGTTGCCCGGGTGCAGTTTTGCACATATACAGACGCAAATCTGCGACGGCCGCAGTGCAAGCGCATTGTAGCCACGCCCACAGCCACGCCCCTAACAACCACGGCATCGTTTGCGACATAAATGCCCAATCTTTTGCGCAATGCGCATAAACAAAACCATCGCAAAAGCTCTGTGTTATGCGCAATATCACGCAAATATATTAGCGATCACGCTTGTGATGGCGCAGACAACCTTTTGCGTCCACTTATGCGCTGCGCTGCTTTAATAAATGAGCCCCATTGTGTACTATTTTGTGGCAGTGGAAAACTACACACTGTTTAAAAATTAATATTTGTGTGCTTAAAATTATAGAGCACCCTGATGTAAAATATTTTAAATAGAACTGTGTGCATTCATAAATATATAAATACTATAGAGAAGACTGACTAGTTATGTTCCCACATAGCTTTAAACATGTAATAGAACTGAATATGATGACAAATTTTACATATTTCTTTAGGTGCAGCAGACTGGACTTGAAGCAGTTGTGTGCTGACTGTAGCATGATGTTGCTAGTGCAACCCATCCTGGTTGGCTACAGGCCGACATGTAAAGCACCAGCTACAAAAGCAGTTTACTTTAAGGGTAGTGATGGGCGAATTTGTCCCCTTTCACTCCGGCGAAAAATCTGCAAATTTCCCACAAAATTTGCGAAATGACTAAAAATTTGTGAAACACGAATTTTGACCCCCGTGTTAATTCTGCTTCTTGCAGTCCTAAGTAAGCCCTAATGTCCTGCTGACCCTAACTCACCCTAACCTATCCCAAGCATGGCCCATCATGCCTGTGCCAACTCTGACTCTCTCTGATCTCATCAGAAGGGGCAGGTGTGCATCAGTATATAAATAACAATGACAATTCATGCTGGTTAAAATGTTGGATTAGGACAGGGTGGGAGGGTCGAGAAGTGGTTATACTGGCGCACTAGCCATCTGTAATCCTTTGCTGGCGGCCATTGTCATGTACCAAACAGGTTACAGGCCAATCTGTGCATCACTAGTTCCATTGTAGTTCCATTCACATGGAGTGTAAATTCTAGAAATGAACTTCTATCACCCATAGTGATGGGCGAATTTATTCACCAGGTGCGAATTCGCGGCGAATTTGCGCGATTCGCCGCCAGCGAATAAATTTGCGAAACTCCCACGAAAATTTGCGGCAAAAATTCGCCGGTGTCAAAAAAAAATTTCCGAAAAAACGGACGCCGGCGTCAAAAACGGGCGCCGGCGTCAAAAACGAGACGCCGGCGCCGTTTCGCAAATTTTTCGCCGTTTCGCGAATTCGGCGCAAATTCGCCCATCACTAATCACCCAGCGTAACCCAGGAAACCTCAGACGTCCTTGGAAAAACAAACCCTTGCATATGTTTTTCCACTGGTGATTTACAGTAATGCTGGTGGCCGGTGGGCAAACAGAAGAGGAGATTTATTGCAGGCAACTAATCTAATCTAGTGTATTTTAGCCCTAAAGCTTCTATCTACACTCACAGAAACAAAAAAGGTGTAGCCAGATTTTTATAGATCAGTCGCTATTGCCACTGGATGATTATTTGGTATTTTGCCTACCCTGAAATGCTGGGAAAGTTTTCAAACAATATAAAAAAAATTTTCTTTTTAAAAATGACACTCTGACACAGTTTAGGGGCCTCTTTTATTCTGTCAGTCACACTGTCAGTCAGTGTGCTGGAGGTAATGCAATCAATAGTGTCCAGGAGTATTTACTAGATAATAACTAAGCTATTTTATTAACACATTAATGGCAAAATAATCCCATTAGTTTTAGTTTTGAATGACTTTATAAGACTTATGGAATGTTGCCATAAGGAAAGAGCCATTATCCAGAAAACCATAGGTGCCATGCATTCTAGATAATTGATCTCATCTCTGTATAGGGTGATGTGCCAAAACATGTATAATATGAAAAATTGATTGATCTTCTTCAACCTTTTAATTACATTGAAAAAAATAATGGTTCTTTCTATGTGTCATATTTTGTGAGAATTATATTTCAGATTAGAGTTATATTTATATTTTGTCTTGGTTAGTGTTTTATATTGAATGGCTATATAAAGTGAACCTCATATAAAGTGGTTTGTTTAACCTTTTTTGTGACTTGCGCTATTAAATTCCTTTGTATGGTGCCTCGTCTTGATCTTACTCTTCAAGTTGAATTGCACTCTCTTAAGGTATGCCATTCTCTTGGGGGACCCTATGCAGATATCAGGATTTTAGATTTAAGCCTTAAGTGGTTATTATCAAAGAACAAAGATTATAGAACACAACACTAGTTACAGAATTGCTGTGTTGTAGAAGAAGCACAAGGTTAAAGGCCATTCTGTTATTAGAATGTAGAATGTTTGCACAGAACAAGGAATACATCTGTTGTCTCATGTCACATGTATAGTGCAAGGTCAAGCAAGACACATCGTCTCAGAAACTACAGCATAGATACCATTCTGGATACTCTGCTGACACAGTAGTTGTACCTTATTTGGCTATTGTACTGAGACTGTGAGTCTGTCCCTAAGATGGAAATAGTGACACAGTTATGCTAAAACAAGAATGATGATTGGATGCCTCTGGATCAGCCCCATGGAAGAAGAAATGGTTAAATAGTCATCTGTTGTATTGCTTATTGTCCCCCAACGTCCTCACGAGCTTTCAGGGCGTGTGAGCTATTATTTAATACTCTGTATTGTAATACTCTGTATTAATGTATACCTCAAATAAAGCTGTCAGGTTAATTTCCTGAGAGAATCTCTTTGGTTCAAGTCAGGCCCAGGGGGAACTTCGGGGCCAGGCTCGATTTGAGTAAGTATTTATTTAAATCCAAGAGGGACTTACTCATCGTGGCTGAGAATCTTATATCCCTGGAGGACTATAGGAGCATAAATCCGACACCCTATACTGACCTGGACTTTTTTGAGACTTAACTACTCAGATTCTAGATGTAGTCCCAGAATAAGGAAGATCAAGAAGAAATAACTACGGGGGGCGGTCCTTAGCCATGGTGGAGACCGGACGCAGATCTTAAGAGCTCCGTGAAGGGATCCTTGCACACCCGTCCATTAGCAACCTGCAGAGCTGATTAAAAGCTACCGGGACATTTCTGAGTGACTCTACGTTATGGGAAAGCGTGGTACTAGATCGCAACGCCACACCATGTCACCATTCCTACAAAAAACTTCGGGCCGTGGCGCGCTGACTAAATCCCAAGATGGCGCCGACTCTGATACTGCTCCGCAGGGCTCACCGCGCACCGACGCTTCCTCCTCACAATCAGTGAGTATGTCTCCTTCACTCACTCCTCTACATGACTCCCCACAAGGATCCCCTTCTGACTTAGCTGCCTCGCAGCATATGGAGGGCCAGCCAGGGACGCCGCAAATTTTGGCAGATCAGTTGGCGCACTTACAGAATGCTTTGACCTCTACCATAACACAAACTGTAGCTGCAGCTGTTAATGCGGCAATGAAGGAGGTTCAGAAGGAGATTACTGATCTTGGGGAACGCACTGATAAACTAGAAAATTACACTGATGATATAGCACAGCGTTTGATATATGTAGAGGAGGACAATGCTGCTCTTAAGGAGGAAGTTTTTCAACTGCGTGACATGTGCGAAGACCTGGAAAATAGGTCGCGGAGACAAAACTTGAGGTTCAGGGGGATTCCTGAAGAGGTCTCCCCATCGGACATACCGGGCTACCTTAAGGACCTCTGCTCTCATATTTGCCCGGACTCGCCGCCTGACATCTGGCAGTTTGACAGGGCACACAGGTCGCTAGGCCCTAAACCTTTGGCGCCAAAGCCTCCACGCGATATCATCACCTGCTTCCATTATTTCCAGGGCAAGGAAGCTATTCTGGCTAAGACGAGAGCAACGCAGATTCTTGGGTTCCGCAACCACAAAATCCAGATCTTTACGGACCTCTCTCCAATCACTCTGGGCAAACGGAGAGAGCTCCGTCCTGTTACGCAAACGCTGAAGGAGCATGGCATACTATACAGATGGGGCTTTCCATTTAAATTAGTTGTCACGCGAGCAGGCCAGACATATACCCTGCACAATCCACGGAATGGATCTCGTTTTCTGAAGGCGCTTGGCCTATCGCTTAAAGAGGGGTTATCTCCTCGCAAAGAATCCACGACAGAGGGGCCACTGCCGCCACTTGCCCCCCAGTGGTCCAAAGTCCGACAACAGGATTCATCGCCAAGACTGGCCTTAAGCCCTTCACCTCCTCGGGCCACCTGATCAACCTACTTGATAGGCTTTTCGTTACCATCTCAAGAAAGGGTGCTCTCACGTCTGTCACGATTTAGCCACGAGATGATCCTTAGACATGGAGACTCTTCACTTTTTCCACCTACTTGGCCTGCGGCGGACCCCGCAGGGCTGCGGATCTTCACCCCTCATCGGAGGTATACGGTCTACCTCCCACAGGCTCCTGACTTAGTGTCGGTGCCTTATTTTCCCTGATTCTGTCAGTTGGGAATACTTTATTGGGCTTCAGCCACAAGAGTGAAAAGAGAATCACCCTTTAATTGTTTAAATTGCTTTACTAAGTTTCTATTTACTTGTCATTTTATTTTTTACTGTGTGTTTGATTCATTTCATATGTGTTCAGTATTGAAACTGTTTCTTATGTGCTGGTTCTTGCACTTACTACTTTACCTTGTTTTACTTGATATTTTGACTTGCACTATGATTACCTGCTTCCGATTTTTCGCTTGTGGGGTACTCCAGATATTCGCTTTCCATTGGGGGGTGACAAGGGCTTTTGGTCGACTGAGCGTAAGGTTCCTGAATTCGAGAAACTGTGAGACAGAAGGGCATAGTTCACTCATAGATAACCATGGCTAAATTTGTGTCCATAAATGTAAAAGGCCTTAATAGCATTCATAAGAGATACTTGGCCTTGAAGGAGCTCAAACATTTGCGAGCCGACATTGCTTTCCTTCAAGAAACCCATTTTCGTAGAGACAGCCCCAATGCCCTTACTTCTAAACTTTATCCTAGAGCCTACTATTCCTCGGGCCCCTATAAGAAAGCAGGGGTTGCCGTCCTTATACATAAAGATTGCCCTTTCTTGGTCGACCAAACTCTTGTTGACCCACATGGCCATTATTTGGTATTGAAAGGAATGTATGCTAATGTACAATTGTTATTGGTTAATGTGTACTCACCCAACAAAAAACAGATCAGTTTTTTGCGTAAAGTGATTTCTAAGTCCCAACAACTCAGCTCTCCCTATGTGGTCATGGGGGGAGACTTTAATCTGACATTCTCTCAGGCGACGGACAGATCAGAGCCCTCCCCCGACCGGGCGGCCCATAACATATCTACGTCTTTTAGACAAATTATTCGACAGTCCCAACTTTTTGATGCTTGGCGCACTAAACATCCTAAGGACAGACAGTACACCTTCTATTCGCCTATTTATAAATCACACTCACGTATTGACTACTTTTTCATATCTTACCCTTGCCTTCATATACCCTATGAGTCTGAAATTATGCCGATCACTTGGTCAGACCATGCTCCGATAATCCTAGTTCTGGAACTATTTAAACCCCCACCCCGGGAAGCCCATTGGCGCCTTAATGAATCCATCCTTCATGACAAAGAAGTGTTTTCTCAAATAGAAGGTGATTTGAAGGAATACTTCCAAATAAATGAAGGTTCCGTTACCTCTCTGACCACTTTATGGGAAGCTCATAAGGCCACAATAAGGGGACGCCTGATAGGTCTAACGGCACACAGGAAGAGAGTGGCTAATGACAGTTATCTTAAACTTCATAAGCAGTTGAGGGACCTGGAAACACAACTCAATTTGGGATGTACTGATCCCTTACTGATGAAAATTAACAACATTCGTAAGGAATTGGCTGCCCTACGACAGCAACAGGCTGAAAAGTCTATAATTTGGACGAGACAGCTATTTTATGAGAAGGCCGATAAACAGCATACCCTTCTGGCGAGAAAGCTTAGAGACCAGCAAGTTCGATCTAGAATTACTTCCCTTACACTGCCCTCTGGGACACTTACATATAACCCTGACCAAATAGGCTCCCAATTTTATGACTTCTATCACAAACTGTATAACCTGACCTCTCCTACGGAGGACAAGACTCGCCAATCAAACCTTATCGCTCAATTTTTAGCCACCCTTGACCTTCCAGGTCTTACGGCAGTCGATTTGGAAGCACTTAATAAGGACATCTCCTTGGAGGAACTATCCACCACACTTAAACGCATGCCCGGTGGCAAAACCCCTGGCCCAGATGGTCTGACTTACATATATTATAAGCTCTACCAACATGTTTTGCTGCTGTACTTATTGCGGCTTTTTAATCAGTACCTCCATGGTGAACCTATTCCCCCTTCCAATTTGACTTCCTACCTGACCCTCATACCCAAAGAGGGGAAGGATCACACGCTGTGTACGAACTATAGGCCAATAGCACTTTTGAACTCCGATCTTAAATTATTCGCTAAAATCCTGGCAAACCGTTTAGCCCCACTACTGCCTAAACTTATCAACAGGGATCAAGTCGGATTTATTTTAGGTCGCCAAGCAGGGGATAACACGAGACGCACCATTGACCTGATTGAGCTACTTCAGAGACGTAAAGAAAGCTCTTTAGTGCTTAGTTTAGACGCTGAAAAGGCATTCGATCGGCTGGACTGGTCGTACCTATTTGACCTATTGCGACACTTAAATTTTTCGGGCCCTTATTTGGTTGCTTTACAAAGTCTTTACAGCTCCCCCTCTACTTATCTTAAACTCCCAGGGCAATCTCGCAGACCCATCCCGATCCATAATGGTACCAGACAGGGCTGTCCCCTTTCTCCCTTGCTTTATGCCCTGAGCATAGAACCTTTAGCTGCAGCTATCCGCACTCATCCAGACATATGGGGAGTTTCAGTGGGCCCTACACAATACAAAATTGCCCTTTTTGCAGACGATGTCCTACTCACATTGACCAATCCCCTTGTCTCCCTCCCGAACCTTCATCGGGTCCTTGACAGTTACAGTATCATTTCAGGCTATAAACTAAATATTACCAAGACGGAGGCATTACCTCTTAACATGACTGCTGGGGTTTTGGAAGCTCTGAAACCTAAGTTTAGCTACAGGTGGAGGGTGGAATCCCTATCCTATTTGGGGACCCAAATTGCAGCCTCTCATAACCAACTTTTCAATCTTAATTTTAAGCCGCTCATACAACAGATGAAGACCTCCTTCCTGAAATGGACTAAATCTACTATTTCTTGGCTTGGGAGGATAGCAGTTATTAAAATGTCCATTCTACCAAAGTATCTCTATTTGTTTGAGACTCTGCCTATTCATATTTCTCCCACAGTTCTTAAGGGCATTCAGACTTTATTTCACAACTTTGTGTGGTCCTACCGAGGTCACCGAGTCGCGAAATCTGTAATGATGACTGCACAATCGAGGGGTGGCCTAGGGGTCCCGAATCTTCTGAAATATTATGAAGCTGCACAGCTGCGACAAATTCTAGTATGGTCAAGACCCCTTCAATCTACTTCTTGGGGCTGTATTGAAAGTTTCGAGGCGGGCGAGTATCATCTCAATGCTCTTATATGGGACCCTGCCTCTCCTACTCGGATCTCCCCATCAGCCTTGTCAGCAACGAGATTGACTTATTCAGTATGGCTCAGGACTAGATACAAACACAAGTTGATCTCGACTAGATCCCTGTTGGTTACCTATTTGAATAATCCGGCATTTCGGCCAGGGACTGATCCTTCGTTTTGTGCTAATTGGTCTCCACTCCGTCTCTTTACGATCAGAGAACTTCTCGACCCACAAACCCGCCTGATTCTACCTTTCCAAACACTCAGAGATAGGCAGCCCCAGACTGACATAAAGTGGTTTGAGTACTTCCAGCTCCGCCACTTTCTCATGCCATACATTTCATATGCCAAGGCCAACTCTCCCACGCCTTTCGAACTGCTTGCAGCTAATGGTCTACCCCAGAGAGGCCTCATCTCCAAAATTTACAATTTGCTGGTAATCTCCCCAGATGGTTCACAACCCAGACATAATTATATGGATAAGTGGGACCAAGCTCTTCCACAACCGATACCAGCTGATGATTGGCCTCTGATATGGGACAATGCGAAACGGGTGGTTGTCTGTGCTCGCCAAAAGGAACAGATATATAAAGTATTGACCTGCTGGTATTATACGCCTGTACGATTGCACAAGTTGTTTCAACAATCCTCACCTCTTTGCTGGAGGAATTGTGGTTCCCATGGGACCATGCTACATACTTTTTGGGATTGCCCATTAATTCAACCGCTTTGGACTGAGGTAGCGAATCTGTTAGGCCAGTTGCTGAAGCGACCCATTGCAATGGACCCAGTCACCTTGCTTTTGGGCAAACCTTTGCCCAGGTTACGTAGAAGTGGGCAGGCTTTAGTCAACCAGATCTTGACGGCCACCCGTCTGGCGATTTCGTCTAAATGGAAGAGCATCACTCCACCGGGTCTCACTGAGGTGCTTAACAGGGTGAACGCAAATCGTACTTTTGAATTGGGTATAGCCCACATCAACGATACAATGGATCGGTTCACAAAGATTTGGGACATATGGATATTGAGTGGCTTGGCCGATTCCACCCCACAGGGTCCCCACCCTCCACCTGCCCCTTAGTCAGGAGAAGCTTAGGGTTGAACATGTTACCTTTGTCTTTTTTACTATATAACCATAAAGATGTGCCTGTCTTTGTATGTGCTATTCCTCTACTGTTGATTGACTGGAAGTGTTACAAATGTTATATGGTTGTATCACCTGTGTGAAGCAAATAAAAATATAAGTTACAAAAAAAAAAAGAAGAAATAACTACCTCTCTGTCTTATATACATCTGGGGGGAAGGGGGAACATCAACTGATAACTGATCCTGTTTAAATGCATGGAACGCAGACTAACTAGGTCAGTGGCGTTACTAGAGTTTACGGAGCCCCCCTACAGAGGAGCTTTCAGGGGCCCCCTTGATGAGGAACTTCCAGTGTATTCAACTAGTACTCTAGAAAAATTGCCTCCCTGGCCCTGCTGCAGGGACAGGTTTGCACAGTGTCTGTCTCCTGGACCTGACTCCTAGAGAGCTGAGTCGGCTCAGCAGCAACAGCCTGCACTGGGACTGTCTTTTACTGCTGCTGCCTCTAACTGCACCAGCCCAGAAGAGCACGGATCACTTTCCCCAGTCCCCTTCCTATCCTGACCTCCCCTTCCCTGTCTTCCCTAGCTTCTTTCTTTCCTCTCAGTGACTCCCAGTCCCTTCCAATCACCTCTCAGATCTCACTGCTCTAGACCCTCCACTTCGTTCTTCCCTCTCAAGTCACTCCCAGCCAGTCCATTCCAATCACCTTTCAGACCTCACTGCTCCGGACCTTTACCCTCCCCTTACTTCTTTCCTCTCAATCACTCCCAGGTCAGCCAGTCCCTTCCGATCACCTCTCACTTAGACCTCACTGATCTGGATCTTCCCCTCCCCTTCCTTCTTCCCTCTCAGTCACTCCCAGCCAGTCCTATTTCCTTCCACTCACTCACCTCTCTCAGACCTTACTGGCTGCTCTCTGGACCCTGTGCAAGCCTCCCTCCCTCAGTCCAGCCTTACTTCCCTCCCTCTCCTTGGCAACAGAGACATTACAGGTGCGTCACCATGCAGCTTCACCAACACAGTGTGCTGGGGCAGCTGGCAGAGGCAGAGTTATTTTAGGTCCCCTCAGATCCTGGTGGCAGAGACGGGGCCCTTCAGTACTCGGGGCCCCCCCCCCCATTGCGTGGTCTGCGGGGGCATAATTTACGTCAATGAACTAGGTTATTACTAGTAAACACTAGTTGACTTATGAGGTACTTACACCTATACATGTGTTTCCATTCCATAGTGATGGGCAAATGTCTCTCATTTCAATATGCAGAAAAATTCTCGAATTTCCCTCAAAATACCAAAATTTTGCAAAACGACGATAAATTCATAAAAAAAACGTGAAAATCGGAAAGGTTTCACTAATAAAATGTGAAAATCGAAACAAAAATTTTCACAGGAGATTTGTGAATTTATTCACTGCCGGCGAAACACGGAAATTCACCGCAAATTCGTGCCAGGCAAATTTATTCGCCCATCACTAACAGTTTTATATTGGTAAAATAAAATAGGTTAGTGCAAAAATTTTTCATAGAAAGCTAATCATACACATATGAATTAGTCATTATGGAATTGATTCACTAAATTTATAGCACTAAATTAAAATGCTAATATTCGTTTGCTATAAATTGGCACACTGCATTAAATTTAAGAAATGTATCACCTGTTTGTGAATGAAGCAATGCTCGCGCCAATTCCGGGTTTGATGTGAGCGGTGCATCAGACATAATCACATTTGGAAAGAAAATCCGGACCAAGTCTTGTTTGCTGTTTGTCCTGTCCTATGCCTGTGCTTTGACCGTTCTCTTGGATCCTGTCTTGAAACTGTGATATTGGTATACTGACCCAGCCTGTGACCTCAACTACACTCCCGTCTCTTAATACTGTACTGTGCTGCCCGTTTGGTGTTTGACCCAGCCTGTGACCTTGACTATGCTCCTGCCTCCTGATATTGTTCTGCGCTGCCTGATTGGTATTGACTTGGAATGTCCTTCAGCCACTTTCCTATTCTCTGTTCCTGTTGCAAATATGGTTCCCTTGCTTGCCCAGAACTCTCTTCTTATTCCTCTCACATAAAGACCTGGCGGCATCTGAGTAGCGGAGGGCTTCTCCCAAATCAAAAGCCGGTTATTATAGGCAGAACAGTGAGCCGTGACTGGGACCTTGGAGTTTATTCTGGGTTTGGAATTCCTATCATCATAGATCCCCAACATATTACTCACTAGCCCCTTGGTGCTCTTAGTGGCCCCAAAGCAGGTGCTTAATTTTGAATTTATGGTTTGGAGGCAAGTTTTGGTTGTATAAAATCCAGGTGTACTGTCAAACGGAGCCTACTGCACGCTGACTGCATAGGGGCTACCAAATACCCAATCACAGCTCTTATTTGGAACTCCCGAGGAACATTTTTCATGCTTGTGTTGCTCGCCAACTCATTTTACATTTGAATGTGGCTAACAGATGAAGAAAAGTTGAGGACCCATGACTTAAGGTATAGGAATCTAGAACTCTAGGTCCCAATCATTCCTGATAACAGATCTATTATTTAGTATTCTAGTATTTCTCAATGCTTGTGTTTGTATCACTTTAAACCACTTACTTTCTGTCAACATTCAGTACCAGTTAAAAAGGTTCTAGTCTTTTACTGTGTATCTTTTCCCATAGTATATACATGCTCTGTGTGATTTTTTATTAAATATAAATAGCGTGTAAGACCAGCTCCCTCTTTAATGATCCCTTTGCAGATGTTACCTTTAACTGCAATTTATTCAAAGATCTCATATGCAGTCCCTTTTAGGCGTTTCTGCTTTCTATCCGAATAGGTCCAACTTATGATTAAGAATGACAATAACAAATGGGATTGAGAAAGACAGAGCACAGCACGCACATCTGACAACTGTATACACTAAACAGATTTGTAATACATGGCTGTCCCCACATAGCCTGTTACATTTTTGCAATTGAAATCAAACATAACACAGTGTCTTTGATTGAATCAATAAGTGCAAATAACAGCTTGGAAGCATGCTTTATTTAACAAATGAAAAAAATGTTTTACTACTGTCCTCTGAAGGCTGTACTTCAACCTCCTGCTGCTAGATTTGTTTGCTTTTCTTTAGAAAATGATTTTTTTTCTTAATTTAAAAACAGACAGAGAGGCAGTGGGAGTGCTTGGGGATGGCATTTCTACTGTAAAGGCACATTTTGAAAAGCACATTCAGTAATATGTCAACCTCATGCAAACACCCCTGTAGTTCTTTCAAATACCAGACGCCAGTCTCCCTTTTTCAACTGTAAAAAATAAAATGTGTGGAAAGACAGTACAGGAGAGGGAAAAACCTATGGCAACTAGATTGTATTTTTCATGTACAGGGATGTGCTTTAAAACTTAAAGTAAAGTTTATATAAACAAGCTGCTGTGTAGCAATGGCGGAAATTGAAAAAAAGCTACACGACACAGGTTAAATAGTGGATAACATAACACCATTATGTTCTACAGAGCTTATCTGCTATCTACTGTGTAACCAGAGCCTTTTCCTTTGAATGGCTGTCCCCATTGCTACACAGCAGCTTATTTATATAAACAATAGTAATGTTTCTGAAGCAAATACAGTTTTACCAGTGCAGGGTAACACTGCATAATATTTGTATTACTTTAAAACACTTTTATTTTTTGATGTTACTGTTCCTTTAATTATTTAACCCCAGACATGGGGGGTAGGGGGTATGGGGTCTGGGCCATGGTGTTAGTGACATCACGAGTAAGCCTGATGCGTGGCAGCATATTAGAAAACAATGCATTCCCTATGTAAGAAAATGAGATGTAAAACTGGTGGTGAACTGACCAGAGGGAAAAGGCAAGGATGGTTTTTAGTCCCCATTCTTTGCCATGCCAAGATTTCTTTAAAGACCTAGTCCCACCTCCACTTTAGAGCAAGATAACATATAGTGTTTTGGTGTAAACCCCTCTTTTGCCCCCTCATTTTTTTAATAATTTTATTGTATATGTCCTATAGAATTAGAGTATGCACCTGACTGGTATTTGACCAGCCTAGCCAGTAAATCACCAGCTAGAGCTGGGTCATTAATATTGCAATTGTCCATATTGTCATCATTTCTCACCACCTTGTCACTGCTTTATTTGCTATTAATCCTACCTATTTCCCACACCTGACATCACAGAACCACCTATTGCCCACAAAGTGACATCAGCAGTCTGCCTCTTCCCTGTCAGGGGGCCTATCGGCTCCCGGAGGGAGTAGTCAGGACCAAGGAGGAAGCTTTTAGGGGTTAAAGTCCGAGTTTGTGGTACAAATGGGAACAGGCAAATTCGTGATCAAAGTCCAGGCAAAAGTCCAAAAGGCAGAAAATATCAAAGTCGAGGTTCAGGCAGGGTCAAAATCCAGAAATCAATACAGGAAGAATTATCAAACACCCAGGAATGTTCCAAACAAATCCTACAATCAGGCATCGAACCCATGACCTGGAAGTGGTTAAGTATTCAAATTTTGCACCGGGCACATGACATCATCGCGCAGGCATTGTGACGCCAGTGTCTGCCCACGTGGGTCATGGTCGCCGCCCTCTTGGATGCGGCGCCGAAGAGGAATGGATAGTCATCCGGCGCTCCCGACATTCCCCTATGCTGTCACCTTCCCTTTTAGGCCAATAAAAGCCCATCCGAGAGGTGACAACTCCATATGGAATACATTAGAATGTCAATCTCAAACAAAGATGGGGTCATGCCCCATATCTCCTACTTCCAAGATAATCCAAGTAAAGGTAAAATGTTTTTTGCTGTAAGGGAAGATCCAAGGCCCCAACCATTAGTATTTGTATTGGCTGTATAGTTTGAAATAAACTCTTTTGGATCAAACCTTATATACTTGATGCATCTGTTTCTTGCAAAAAAGTAAGCACTTCTTCCTGAATGGACTTTAAAAAAGAATAATTCGCTAGAAAGGTGTATGACTGTAAAATATCTATGACAATAAAAAGCCGGTACTGCAGTGCATGATACAAACTTTATTAAGGCATTTATTGTTCATCTATTTATATATCTATATATATATATCTATATATCTCCCATAAATAACACTATTTTTAGTCATGGGTGTAATTATTTGCAACGGATTTCGTCACTTTGCTGCCGGCAAATAAATTCACGAAACTGCGGTGAAAATTCGCCAGCGTCAAAACAATTTGGATGCCCGTCGGAATAGCCGCTCACGTCAAAACTGTTGCATGTCAATTATCATCATTATGATCATAAGATTGATAAGCCGCCATACCACGTCAAGGTAATATCAAATGCTACAGCCTCCTAGCATAAGAGCATTACCTGAAATAAAGTTCTCCAGAGGTAAATAGTTAGGGACTGCCATATGGGTTTTACCTTGATGTGGTATGGTGGCTTATCGATCTTGTGATAATAATTTTGTAACTAAAAAAAACCCTGTCTTTGTAAATACATGCATCTGCATAGATTACTTATATGACAGGGGACCACTGATCAATTTTTCTTCTTTTTCTCTATGTCTGCGCTAGAATTAATCTGAAAATCCAACTATTTCAAGCTTTTCGGGCAAAAATTTAAAAAATTTAGACTTTTCAGGAAAAACCCAGAAAAAGTAAGATTTGGCGGATTTTCGCTCGATTTTATAGAGTTTTTACCCAATCTGAAAAAAACTTGCTTTTTAATATTAAATAAGGTCCAATTGTGGATTCTAGTTTGGTCAGACTTTTTTATTTTAAATACTCAGAAAAATTTGTATTTTGATAAATAAGGCCCTAAGTATTTTTCTGCAAGCTGAAAAAGCTTGAATCCTGTTGAGGAGCTTGACATTAGTTTAATGTCCACTGGGTTCAGGAACTTCTATAGCAACTGAATAAGGCCAGTGCAGAATATGTCCAGTGTTTGAAAAGTTAAAGAACTATAAGAATGGTAAATTTTTGTGTCAATTAATGGCCCTTTGTGCTGAAAGTATCTTTGAGTATTTAAACAACATGAAACATGCCATTCTGCAGTGGTTTATTTAATTTTGTATCAGTACATAGCTAATATTCACAGGGTGCATGATGCAAAACACAGCTGAACACATGCTGCAGAAGTCAATAAATAGAAAAACATGGCAATTATATTTGCTTTCTTGTTTTTTCTTATAATAACTGTAGCTCTTTTTCAAACTAATTTTCAAAGATTATAGTATAACGATGGTAATAGTGATCATATATGTATTGTAAAGCAGGACCACCACTATATGAAAAATAGACCCACCATGATGTTTGGTGCACTTTTTTCTTTTTTTGTTCTTCGTAACTTTTATACTCAGATCTTTTAATAACTTTCATGGCATTCATGATATTAGAGATATGCTGGGGAATGTAATAAAAGTCAGTAACAGAAAAAATATTCCTAATGCGAAATGTTATGTGCAAACAATTTTTCCTGTGAGTAAATTTACTATAGCTTTTGCAACCTGGAAACTGTTTAGCGACCATTTCCAACAGTGGAAGAAGATTTGGGAATTTTATAGTTTGCGCCAGTGCGCAGTGAATGTAATAAAATCTTTTACTGAAAAAGTTATGTTTGCTTCAAAAGATTATGACCATGTGCAATTAAAATTCACAATGCAATAACAGTTCAATGAAGAATATTACATTGCGAAATGCAAATTCTTCTTATTTGTGCAAGTTGTTTTGCTCTTTGCAACTTTTATGACATTCCCCCAATAGAGTTTAATCACGGTTTCAAAACCTTAAATTCGACTTTCAATATATGGGTCTCTATGTGTTGCTGCATTAAAGTCTAAATAAACATTTTAATTAAAAGAGTCTGATTCATAAATAACTCATATCCATCCATATCCATATCCATCAGATCTGAAACAATAAAGTAGCACACTATAGCCAAGTTATAGCATACATTACAGAAATGTATCAGAAATAAATATATAGTGCTAAGCACCATTGTTCACCTGTACCAGAGAGCACTTGAATAATATGTCTGCTTACCCATGTATGCCCTGTGAATAGCTACCTGTTTCACACGGGTGGGTTCATTTATAAACAGTGGGCATGTTTGCACATGGACAGTAACCAATAGCAACCAATTAATAAGTGTTTTTTTTTCACTGGGCTCCAGGTTAAATAATGAATGCAAACATCATAAATTGCTAGCTTCCTTCTGATTCAAGTAAATGTAAGCATATTACCCCACATCCCTTTAGTTAATTTAAATTTCTGCATTACAAAAGAAGTAGTGTGAAAATGTCCGTCCTCGCTCTCTCTCCACTCTTACACTCTACTTTCTTACTCTTTGCCTTTTCTTTCTTCCTTTTTCCCCTTAAATTTGATCAGAATTTAATAAAAACTGTTGACAACCACAACAGTACCTCTTTCTCACTCTGTGTTCAAAGGGAACCATTTATTTAAACAGTTAGTTATAATATAGAAGCAGGTACTACTATGAAGGTTTGTGAAAAATTTGTCTTGCGTCCTATTTATATTTGAATTTTTTTATCTTTACTCTCTGAGTCTCATTCTTATAGATTGCTTGAATACAATAGTTTTCATCCAGTAAGAGCAATCGTGCTCATCTAGTGACCTGGTGCACCTTTCAGAACATATCAGCATGCTTATTAAGGTACTCTGAATAGAATTTTAATTGCTTCTAGAAATGAATAATACTTTTCTACGAACTGGGACTTTCAGTGAAGAATGAGTGCAAATAAGAATGTTAGAATCCTTTTGCAAAAAAACTGACAACTGCCATGTTTATAATTCCTATGATTTTCCTTTATATAGTGCTGATTATGAACCTTTTTATACTGCAGCTCAAAGACAAACAGAATTGATGAATTAAACATACTCCCTGATATGTAAATTACAATTTAAAGTATGGTGGTTTCTCTTTTCAAAGGATATTTGTGGGGACAGAATAAAAAATAGGGGGCTACTTAGATGTTCCTTGTTGTCTAATACAATGGTTATAAATATAGTTAAAGGGACCTGTCACCCTAAGAAATAATTCAAAATTATTTTTTATCATGTTAGTTAAGCAAAATAAAACTTAATTACACTACAATTATTATTTAAATTTTGTTTCATTCAGTCTTGGAATTACACAATCACAGCAAGCAGGCAGGAGCCATTTTATGGACACTGCTATTAAAACAAGTTGTGTATCTCCACAAAATCTTGTGAATGCGCTCGAATGGGGGACCAAATGTCCATGCACATTGCCCTACACAATTATAGATTGTGAGGAGGGAGGGGAAATGTGGGGAGAACAGTGGCATCTAGGAAGTGCTGAATGAAAACTGAAACTTATTGACTGCCCCACCTCTATGCTTTAGGCATAGAGGTGGGGCAGGTAATATTTGATTGACAGCTCTGATATTTAAACAGCTTTATAACAGGCATGGATGCTTTAATAAAAAAAAACAATTTATAAACTTGTTGCATGATAATTTTACGACTAAAGTTGTTGAGAAACCAACCAGAAATCAAGTTATACTGGATATAGTGATCTCTAATGACCCAGAATATATAGCAAATGTGCAAGTAATTGAACCCTGGTTAATAGTGTCCATAATGTGATCTCATTTCATATCTGGTTCAAAAAACAATCATGTGTCAATCAAAAAAAAAATTTGGGTTCTGTGTTTAATTTGCAAAGGACCTTTATTATACAGCTTTGTACGTGTAGGTGGCAGGTCCACTTTAAAACATATGATTAAGGGATACATTCCCGAAACGCGTTAGGTGTTTAACAGCAGCAATCCCAATAAACCTTATCCAGAAGTGCCGCCTGCCTGTTGAGTTTTGAAACTTTAAAACATATCTCCAATCTTTTCTCCAGCACATCTCTGCATATGGTTAAACTGTTTTATAAATAGACATGAGTAAACCTTTCACTGTTTATTTTGTACCTATGGATGGAGAAAAACTGATATAATTCATATATTCAATTATTAATTGAAGACTTGTTAAGGGACTTGTTAAGGGACCACATTCAAAATGTTGTCTTGGTGAATGGCATTATGAGCAGTAATCAACATGGCTTTATGTGGGGCAGCAGTAGATGTAATCTATTTGGATTTTGCCAAAGCATTCAATACAGTTTCCCACAAACTGCTGCTTTCTAAACTAAGGGCTGTTGGGCTTAAGGAAGTTGTGTATGCATAGGAAACTGGCTACAGTATCAGGTACATACAGTAGGGTGAATGATAATGGTACATTCACTACTTAGAGTAAGGTTCTAAGTGGGTTCCCTCAGGGATCTGTATTGGATCCACTTTTATTTAATTTATCCATTAATGACTTAGGGTAGAGGATTGTAAGAAATGTATCAGTGTTTGCAGATCACAGAAAACCATGCAGTCCAATTAATTCCATCCAGGATGCAGCATCCTTGTAGCAGGATCTGGACAAACTGGCAATCTGGGCAGCTAAGTGGCAGGCAGGTGAGATTCAATATCAATAAATGTAAGTCATGCAGCTAGGATGGAAAAATATGCAAGTCACTCATGCCCTTTATGGGACTTCACTAGGCAAATGCATAATGGAAAAGGAGCTTAAAATCCTATTAGATAATAAATTTGGCTGTAGCAAACAATGCCAGTCAGCAGCTTTGAATGCAAACACGGTCTTGAGCTGTATTAAAAGGGGCATACATTTGAGGGTTACTCATCCACTCTACAGAGCTCTGGTAAGGCCCCATCTTGAATATGCTGTATAGTTTTGGTCTTCAGCATTCAAAAGGGATATTATTGAAGGAGAGGGTCCAGAGAAGGGCAACTAAGCTGGTAAAAGGTATGGAAAATCTTAGCTATGAAGAAAGACTGGCCAAGTTGGGGATGTTCACACTGGAGAACATGCACTTAAGAGGAATATGATAACTATGTATAAATATATAAGGGGCTTATTTAATAATCTCTGTAATGTTTTATTGACCAGTAGGTCTTTCCAACAGACAAAGGGCAGTTTGCACCCGTTTTGCTTAGAACTCTAAGGGGCAGATTTATCAAGGGTCGAAGTGAATTCGAGGGAATTTTCGAAGTAAAAAAATTCGAAATTCAAAGTAATTTTTTGGATACTTTGACCATCGAATAGGATACTACGACTTTGAATTTACCTCAAATTCGATTCAAAGTAAAATAGTTTGAATATTCGATAATCTAAGTACTGTCTCTTTAAAAAAAACTTTGACTTCAATAGTTCACCAAATTAAACCTGCCTAAGTGCTATGTTAGCCTATGGGGACCTTCTAATGCATTTTTGTAAGTTTTTGTAGTCGAAGTAAAATCGTTCGATCGATCGATGAAATCGTTCGATTTTACTTCGGCCGCAAAACAGTCAAATTCAGTAAAAAAGACATTGACTTCGATATTCGAAGTCAAAGTATAGCAATTCGATGGTCGAATTTCGAATTATATTTCACTTCGAAATTCGACCTTTGATGAATCTGCCCCTTAATATACAGAAGGGTTTATGTTACAGTGAGAGCTGTGAAGGTGTGGAATTTTCTCCCTGAATCAATCGTACTAGCTAATACATTCGTTTGGGGGTTGGATGGCTTTTTAGAAAGTGAGGGGATACAGGGTTATGGACGATTAATCATAGTACTAGTTGATCCAGGGACTGGTCCTATTGCCATCTTGGAGTCAGGAAGGAATCCCCCCCCAAATTGGAGAGGCTTCAGAAGGGTTTTTTTGCCTTTGTCTGGCTCAACTAACAGCTAGGCAAGTTATATATAGACTTAAAGAGGTAAAATTGATGGACATGTGTCTTTTTTCAACCTAACTTACTATGTTACTATGTAAATGGGATGGATGCCATCAATAAAACTGCCTTGAGTGCCCCAGTTCTCCGAAGTAAGCACCCCAAGCTCAATTATGCATTCAATAATCCCTAGAAGTGCAATGTCAGTTAACATATTCTTATAAGACTGATAATTCATATTACCATACAGTTTTTTGCCAGTACGTCTCAAATGTCAGAGGTTGTATCTAATGATGTTTAGGTATTCAAGAATGTTTAGGTATTCAAGAATAATAACAAATTTTTTTACAACCTTCAACAACTATCATAGATGGAGGGTGATATTTTGTTTGTTTGCGGAGGTTATAGACGGCCATGCTTGGACAGACTTTTGGTCTACACAATCGATTGACAACAGTCTGAATGGTTAAAGGAAGAGTAACATCAAAAAATTAAAGTATATTAAGAATCCCATTGTATACTACAGAGCTTCTCTCTTATTTTCTGTGTATCCTTTACCTTTTCTTATTTTTCAACTGTGAATGGCTAACCCTATGGCTACACAGAAGCTTGTTTATATAAACTATAATAGAGTGTCTGAAGCAAACGTTTTACCATTGTAGGACACCAGTACATTACATTGTCATTCCTTTAACTTTTACACTGTTATTTTTTTTATGTTAATGTTTCTTCAATCGAATCATAATTTTGCCAACATTCAGGATGATTTGATTTTTTATCTATACAGAAATAAGAATACCTACTCTATACAGTTCATACCACCTACAAATATACTACACATCCCTATCAGCAGAGTGAAAACGTAGCAACACATCAAGGCCACTTAGAAAAAGGCATCTCAGCTAGCCTATCTTTGGAGTACATCTTTGTCTTATAGGTAATGGTTTTGGTTAGAAAATGCACACCTTTGCATTTGTGCACTGACGGATGTCAGTTAATTTGGACAGACTCAGAGAAAGCTCATTGTGTGCTATTATGCAAATGTATTATTTAAAGCAAACCGACAACCAGAAGTGCCCACTCCATTTATAGGTTAAAAGATACAGGCATCTATGTGACCCACAAGAAGAGTTATAGGATTTGCTCATTTAATTAATGCTAGTGTCTTAAACACATAAACTTTTCCCATACACAGATTTATTTGTAAAGAGTAATAATAACCACCCCCTAGATTATAGACTAGGATAGCCTATTCATTAATCCGCCCCTGATCTAATTTAGTAAGTAATTAGTAATAAATATTTCAGTCCAATGAATATTTCAAAATACTTTATTAGTAGTAATGAATAATATATATTACAACATAGTAAAACAGTAATACTGCTGCTAAAAATAACAAGCAAAGAAAAGTGTCAGAATCAAAAATAATATTTCTTTGTACCAATTTATGATATTTTCTGGATTTATTTTCCATAGCTGTATGTAATAGTTGGGTATTAAGGTATTTCCTTTAACATTGATCTTTTTTAGGTTTTAAAATGAAATAATAGACTTTATATTTTATCCAGAGCCATATAATGATCTGTTAAATGTGCAAGGTCCTTGGGTCTCAAGAAATCCCTGGTGTATACTGGCCACTGTTCCTCCAGGTTGAGGCACAGGAGTCAGTGTAGTTTGAAACTGGCTATTGACATCAATGACTGCTTCTCTGGTCTGTATTCCCTTGCCCATGCCCTTAATCTAGCTGCAGGCATTGCCACTGGAATTAACTTGTGCTGGATCATTCAGCTCATTATGGTGACCAAGCCTCCTGTCTCGTGTCCTCCAGTTCGAATTCCTGTAAGTTCTGTTCCTGCCCTGTTCTTACTCCCCCATATTCTGACTTCCCGGCATTGACTTGTAGCCTGATATTCTGCATGTTATGTGCTTGCCCTGACCTTAGGTTTGTCTCAAAGACTGTTTTGATTGCCGCCTGAATTCGTAGAGGACGGAGCACCAGTGGACGCCAAATAGATATATTAAAACAATTGAAATTTATTTAACATGTTAAAATCCATGTACAGCGTTCCCAAAATAACATAGCGGCCATGCACTACCTACACAGGGAAAATTTATGAGAAAAAAAAATATTACAATTGTGTTTTATATACCTTGTGACATGTGCTTGTGGTGCACAATATGTGGGAAAAAACGATTAGGAAAGTAGGAGCACACATTTTGGAACATGTTTCGTCCCTTAACAGGAAAGAGTACAAATAGGCTGTAGCTTGTCATATAATGGAGAAACACGATGGGGATAAGAGGACACAGTTCCAAATTATAGATGAACCCAAATTTGACATACGAAAGGGTGATAGAGATCGGAAACTTTTGATGAGAGAAGCCTTCTGGATATACCATCTTAAAACTACTGAAATGTATGGGGGCATGAAAAAAGAGTGGGAAGTTTTGTGTTTTTTCTGAGATATACTGTTTCTTTCAGGAGTTTATTACTAGGAGTGACTATACATCGTATACTTTTATCCTTTATATATATAGTATCTATGAGGTGATGTTGCTAACCATGTGTTAATTGGTTTTGGATTTATGGTATAGGTATACACTAGGGTTTGTTCCGGATGTGATTTATTTAGGATAAATTCTAAGAGTCCCTTGGGATTGTATTTGTATCTATAATACCTAAGTATTTTTATATACTTTTTTATACAATTTTTGTTATCGGTCCATCCCTAAGGGTTTATCTTTGGAATTAATTCATAATATGTGTTGTCCCCTTTAACCATGTTTATTGGGATGAGATTACCCTGTATGGGTTAATAATGTTTTTAGGGGTGGGGTTAACACTGTGGGTTATTTAAGGATGTTGGGGGATGGTGGACAGTAGCTCCTGAGGAAGTGGCGTGAAACTACGAAACGCGTTGAGCGCATGGCCCCTATGTTATTTTGGGCACGCTGTACATGGATTTTAACATGTTAAATAAATTTCAAAAGTTTTAATATATCTATTTGGCGTCCACTGGTGCTCCGTTATCTACGAATTCTACTTGAACTACAGGCCGTGAGGGATCGCGGTTTTGCGTGCAGCACATTGGAATGCAGGCTAGTCGGTAAGTGCTCCCACTACAACTCTCTTGTTTTGTTTTGATTTCCGCCTGACCAGACTTCTGTCTGAACTTGGTTTTTTCCATATACTTGCTGCAGTGGAATTTGGCTTTTCAGTATTTTATATTAAATCTTGTTGTTGAACCTCACTTTTTGCAAGTGGTTATTCAGCAAACCAGTCAAACCAACAATTTCTGAACAGTGGGTCTCTAAATTGAAAACCTGGGCTGCAGAAAGAGAAGTTTTCCTGGTAAACCATCTATTAACAAGCTGAATATATACAGAAAAGGAATAACTAAGATATTGAAATTAATACAGTTGTATTCCAAATAAGATTATAGTAATGTAGTGCATTACTGTAGAAACTAGAAAGGGTATTAAGTAATGTGTTAATGCTATATTGGATTACAGATAATGTGGTTATTGTTTTCCTTTAATCTAGAACAGATGGAGTTTCAATATAACATTTTAAACTGAAATAACATGCTACTAAGCTACATAAAGTCTGAAATTCTTTCAGGTGTTTGGTGTAAGTGGTGCAGAATTATAAACCAGATACCTGCACCTAGCATCCTATTAATAACTGAGTCAAAGTGAATGAGAACATACATTTTAAAAAGTGAAATATATGTCAAAGATAAAGTGAATAAGACAAAGACAACAGTAAATTGAACAATACAGGACACTATGAAAAGTCATGCGCAACAGTGCAACAGAGAGCGAAACAGAAAGAATCAGTAAGTGGAGATGTTCAGCACTAAAATAAAATAAAATAGAAAGATGTAGTATCAAGGCACTCTAAATATTTAATTGCACAAAAATAATTCAACATGATTTGACATTTATCTTACTGGGTCTTTCACAGGATATTAAGTATATCCTTTTGTTGAACTGTGTTAGCTTTTCTCTCTTTGCGACATCCCAGTTTTAAAATTAAGTATCCCCTCACTTTGGTTAAATGCACTTCTACCACTGTCCTTTAAGTTCATTTTCCATACTTCATAACCCCTTTTTTAAAGGGTACCTATCATAATCCAAAAATCTATTTTATTATGTTAGTCAAGCAAAATAAACTTCACTTACACTATAAAATCTTCAAATCTTGTTTGTTTAGGTTCGAAATTCACAATCACAGAAAGCATGGCAGGTGAAATTTTGTGGACTCTGCATAGAGGAGGAGCAGGCAATATATGATTGACAGCTGACACATTTAAACATGTTTATAACAGGTATGTATGTCTTGAAAAAAAATGTGTTTCATGTTTAATTTGAAAAGGACTTTTACTAGACAGCTTTTTATGTCTGGGTGACAGGTCCACTTTAATACAGAGAGCTTACCAACAATGTCAAAGAAATCCAACACAACATATTACAGTTGTTAGTAAACCATGAGCAAATGTAATCCTCACACAATGTGACAGTGTGGGTTTAACATTGGTGTCTATTTATATATTCTCTAATTGTTAATGTACTTTGGAGTTCACAAACATGTTGCATGGAGGCACAATGAACAAAAGAAGCTCTGTATTTTGTACTTGGTTGATGACTTGTAGTTACAGTCAGTTTCTTTTGGGTGCCATGCCTTTATTCTAACTTTTTCTCTGATAGGTACCCTTTAAAAAGGGGGTTATGAAGTATGGAAGATGAACTTAAAGGACAGTGGTAGAAGTGCATTTAACCAAAGTGAGGGGATACTTAATTTTAAAACTGTTCTTTAAGAATTATTTTATTTTTACTCACAAATTTTCTGTCTTAAAATGTAATGTGCTTGTAAATATTTTATTTTAAACAGAGATGGAACTAGGGGTAGACAGACAAGGCCTGTGCCTAGGGCTCAACAGAGTGGGGTGCTGGACACGTACCTCTTTTGTCTGCCTTCTCTTATATTCAGCCCATCTGAATTCTAGATTCTGCACTCACCGCGAGAGAGAGTGTGAATCTAATTGAGAAGAGTGCTCATGGGAGCACTTACCTTTGGTGTCCCCAACCCTAGGCCTAACACTGATTTTAAAGACTTAATAGAACATCATTAAATTATATACATTTTGCTTAACCACAAATCTTTCACCATGTGCAGCATCCTGTTTGTAAAATAAATACATTGCCAACTGTTGGGGGTGAATCAATTATGATTTAGGGTTGATTATTCAGGGGAACCTAAAAAGTGTATGGTTCCTTAAACAAGATGGCAATCTGTGTATGAAGATTCTCATTTATGCAGGTCATGATATACAGTATCTGGTAGAATTAAGTCAAAGACAACTAGACATTTAGGGAGTTATTTATCAAAGTCCGAATTTATCTCAATATTTTCTGCTACAAACTCCAAATCCGCTCTGGTTTTATACACATATTTATTATTGCATTTTCCCGAAAATGTGCTTTCCCGGAAATAAAATCAGATTTTCACGTTTTTTTCTGATTTTTTCATCTGATTTTCATGATTTTTTTGGAATTTTCACCCAAACACTTCGGGGTATTGCATGAAACTCAGCGCACATCAACAAATCATTGGGACTTCTCCCATTGACTTATCTGCAACCTCGTCAGGTCTGAGATACCTGATTTTCAGATTAAGACTTTTCCATCCTTGGGGTTTAATAAATTCAGAAAAATTTGTGATTTTTTGAAAAGTCCAATTTTATAAAATTTGGAGTTTAGTAAATAACCCCCTTAGAATTTTCTTGAAAAAGTTTCACCACTCATCCGAGGGGCTTCTTCAGCTCAACTGAAGTAGTAGGTAATTTCCCGAATTTAAACGACTATGACTTTACAAAGAGTAGTTGAATTCACAGAGTGGGCGCAACTAGAACAACATATAAAGGACAAGGAGACAAATTAACCAATTTATTGTCACGTACCAACAACACCCGGAGAATAGACAAATAATCAGGGAGGGAAGAAGATATGAACAGGACATCCCAGAACACCAAGGATCTGTGGGTAAAGAATTTATCAGAGAGGGAACTCATGGAATAAGAGAAGGAGGTCTTAGCCAAGGGACTAAATTTAGCTGTGACATCATAGTATGTCCCAGTGGTAGATCTTATCACAGCCACAGAATATTCTATCCACAATAATAAGATACCTACTGATGAGGCTGAAAACATCCCGTTGAAAGTATCGGCCACCCTAGCTAATGCTAAAGCTCCGCCTTCCAACCCAAGTTTGCATGAAAGGAAGGCTCTGACATTGCTTGCTTAAGACTTAAGTGTCTGCGGATTAAGGGAGATGTACATTACTTCTGAACACTTCAGACTACCACTCTAAAGCGGCCACAATACTCAGCAATTTCAATAAATATGAACAACTCAACAGGGATCCTACAAGCAGCTACAAGAAAAAGGTTAGAGACTGCTTGAAAAAGCTTTATAACAACAGGGTAATGGAGTGTGAAGCCACTCCATGCCTATATGGAACCCCTCTGAGGCAGATTGTCAGCAGCATTAACTTAGTGACTTACAACATCACAAAATATGTGTCCAACATCTTAGTCCCCTTAATTGGCAGCACGGTAAACCACATTCAGAACTCCACGGACTTTGTTAACAAAGTGCACAAGGTTAAACTGGAGACCAATACGACTATGGTGTCCTGTGATGTTACTTCTCTATTCACAAGCATACCCACATCCAAGACAATTGGAACAGTGAGGGAACGACTGATACAAGACACAACCTTCAGCAGCAAAATAAAGCTGAGCCCAAACAAGTTCGTTCCTTAATGGACCTATGACTTAATACCACTTATTTCAAGCACCAGGAAATCTTTTATAGACAAAAACATGATTGTGTCATGGGCAGGGCCGGAACTAGGGGTAGACAGAGTAGGCACATGCCTAGGGCGCAAAGCTGGGGGGGTGCCAAACACCTACCGCTTCTGTCATGTACCTCTAGTCCGGTTCCCTTCACTGCCCGACTATCTCTGGTATCTTAGCATTTTTGCGATTTTGCGCATGCGCAAGAATTCTAATCAGCGCATGCGCACGCAAGCGGCAATTCGCACATGCGCACGCGAGAGCGGTAATTTGCACTTTCGCACACGAGTGGTCATTCGCGCATGCGCACGCTAAGCCGGCGCCGCGTCTGGCCGGCTTGCCTAGGGCGCCTGACCAGCGCGGCCCGGCTCTGGTCATGGGTCATCTGTATCTCCAATAGTAGCAAACCTTTACATGGAAGAAGTTGAAAAGAAAACCCTGAATACCTTCAAGGGAACAGCACCAAGTCATTGGTTCAGATATGTGGATGACACCTGGGTCAAAATTAAAGCACACGAGGTTCCAGCTTTCACTCAACATATAAACTAGGTTGACAAAAATATAAGGTTCACTAGGGAAGATATAAAAGACAATAGAGTTCTGTCCATATTATAAAGAAAAGAAATAGCTGGAAATACCATTTTGAGAAAAGATTCTTTTCACCCTACACATACAGTGAAATCCATACCTTATGCTTAATTGGTGAGAATATATTGCAACTGCACAGAGGATAACGTTTTTTTACCAGCAAGCTAAAGAGGAATGCGAAAGATTTGAATGCAGCGGTTACAGTAAAAGCGATCTAGCAGATGCAATGAATAAAGTAGAGAAACTAAAGGGTAAAAAAGGTAAGGATGAGAAGAAAATAGGCAGATCAGGAATGGGCGGAGAACAGGTAAAAAAGTAAGATGTATTTTGGAATATGGACTGCAATATAAAGCAGTTAGGAACAGAATAATAAAAAATTGGACTATTTTAAATACAGATCCGGATATACGGGCGCTAAATTTAACTCAGATGGTTATTAGCAGGAAGGCCAAATCTATAGCAAGTCAAGTAGCCCCTAATAGGTTAAAGAAGGATCCAAAAAAGAAAAATACCATGTTGGAGCTAAAAGGATTCTTTCCCTGTAAAAGTTGTGTAGTATATAAAAGTAATAATTGTAAAAAGGTGAATAAATTCTGCAATAAAGATAGTAGTCAGGACTTTATGATAAAAAAAAACATAAACTGCCTTACGAAATATGTTGTTTATGCTATACAATGTCAGTGTGGTGCCCTATACGTTGGTCGCACGATTAGACAGTTGCGGGTCAGATTGGGAGAGCATTTGCATTACCTTACATGGGAGATTACCTCTGGAGTTTAAAATGTTTGGTATTGACAGTATAAATGAAAAAAGTGGAGGTAGTTTAACCACAAAATTACTAAGATTAGAATCAAACTGGATTTTTAGATTGGGAAGAATTATGGCAGATGGAATCAATAGCCACTTTGAACTGAAACCGTTTCTTACATCACTATGGAATTAAATTGTTGATTTTAAAGCAAAGATTTTAAATATTAAAGTAATTATCAACTCACTAAAACATTTTAATATACATTTTTAACATATTGAGTGTATTTATGAATTGGGTTACACTAGCGCACTTTAATTGTAACAAATTAATAACAGGAAATCGTTTCATGGCACATATGAACTTTTTTCATGAATATTCATCTTTTAGATGGAAAGAATAGTAATGTATTTTCTTTAGTCTTTTGGTGAGTTTGTTCTTCACGATACTGCATTTGGTCATATCCTTTATTTCCAAGATATGTAATTGTTAAAATTAGGGATGGGCGAATTTTTTCGCCTAGTTTCGCTGCAGAAATGACGCCCATAGACTTGTATGGCGTCATGCGACAAAAAAAGTGCGTCAAAAAAAATTCACAGCGCGTCAAAATTTTAATGGGCATCGTGAAATTTCGCCGGCGGTGAATTTTTGGCGAAATGGAACAGGTCAAATTCGCCCATACCTAGTTAAAATATTCCTATACAAGATTAAAACAATAATTTATTCAGGTTCCCAAATTGAAGGGCTGCATATTTTATTGTATATAAAAAAAGCCTTGGCTACCATTTGATGGAGCTTGTACATAAATGGTTAAATGATCAACCCTTCAAGATGTATAAAACTTATCTTATGGGTATTTAAGGGATATGACCAATACTAGCCACACCTCCTCTGATGACGCGTCCAATAGCGTGAAACGCATCAGGAGGGAGTGACTGAACATAAGGTAGGCAGACTGAGGGGAGACACTGCATTGTGGTGTGTAATGTTGAAATGCCATGGAAGGCTTATGTGAATTGTAGTTTTTTTGAATTGCACAAATAAATGTTTTAAGGGAGACCCTGTGCATGTCTTTGATTTATATACAAGATGGCAAACTGGCATTTTTGGACTGTGCAATAATCATCAAGGAGGGAGGAAACCTGGATATTGATGTATACAGGAAACCCATTTACAGATCAGTATTGGTTGTTTGATTCCCATCACCCTCTGGAACATAAAATGGGGGTTATAACAATTTTACACCATCAGGCTGAAACTTTGGCAATCAGTGCAGAAGCGAAAAAGAAAGAATTCCAACATCTGAAAGGAGTTCTGAAAACTTGTGGTTACCCAGACTGGGACTTTATCAAAAGAAAATCTAAGCCAAGCAAAAAGACCAAACCAAGTAACAGAGGGGAAGAGCTTAGCAGGTGATGCAACATAGTCATCCTATATGTGCACGGAACATAGGAAAAACAGCACATTCCTGTGTATTTTAAATCCAGCAACACCCTAAGACTGAAGTTGGGGCACCCTAAAGGCCCAACACCGAAGCAAAGGAAGAGCAATGTGATGTATGGTGTTCAGTGTAGTGAGAAGTGCTCAGATCTATACATTGGGGAGACAAAGCAACCGCTCTGTAAGAGAATGGCCCAACATAGAATGGCTAGCTTCTCAGGACTAGACTCAGCAGTCTATTTACAGGTCAAGGAAAAGGGACATTCCTTTGACAACAATGTGCACATTTTGTATAGAGAGGACAGATGGTTTAAAAGATGTGTGAAAGAGGCCATTTATGCCATCGCGTGGCCTAAATAGTGGAGGGGGCCTGCAACACAGTTTGTCGTCAACATACAATGCTGCTTTGACATCCTAACCCCGGCAGCTTCACAACAATTCACACTTCCAGTCATGGACATTAAAACATTAGCACTTGCCTCTATGAAAATCATGCTACCATTCTGACTTGATCACACTTTCACACATCTGTGAGTTTCAGCCAACACCTTACTAAAGTTCAATAGAACCATTGTGATTGGATGTCTGTAACTTTAGTACCCTCAAGGGTTTAAATGTTTAAATACCCTACCACTTCAGTTAAACTGAAGAAGCCACTCGGATGAGAGGTGAAATGTTTTCAAGAAAAACTCTGAGGCACATGTATCAAGGGCTGAATCTCTGATTTTTTCAAACTGCCATAAACACCCCAAATTTATTATTAAAATCGAATATTTTCAACTCAGACGAATTAAAACGACCAGAAAACTCTAATCAAATTTGATTTGAATTAGAAAAACTTGATTCGAATTTAAAAAACTTGATTCAAGTTTTTTTTGGAGAACGTCAGGAAGGCTGCAAACATCACCAAATTGATCCCTGCACCTCTCCCATTGACTTATACAGTAATTTGGCACTTTTTAGGCACTTTTTAGGTAGTGAATTGTCGAATTAGAGTTCTTAAAGGGCCAGAGTATGATAAATCTCTCAATTTGAATTCAAATTTTCACTTCGACCCTTAATAAATCTGCCCCTAAGTGGCAGATTTTCCAAGGGTCGAATTTCAAATTGAAAAAACTTCAAAATTCAGATTCAAAAAGACCAACTGAAATGAAGTAGAAGGTTTTTTTTTTGGTCCAATAGGTCAGTTTTCAATCGAATAGCTCCGTATTCGGCTGAATCGAAGGAATAGCGCATTCGATCAAATTCAATTGAAGTTTTTCAGAAAAACAACTTCAATTTTTCAAAGCCCACCAATTGATTCCAAAAAGGTTCTAGGAGGTCCCCCATAGGCTAAAACAGCAATTCGCGAGGTTTTAGATGGTGAATGGTCAAAGTTGAATTTTTAAAGAGACAGTACATGATAAAATTCTATATTTGAATTTTTTTCAAATTCAAATCAAATTTGGACTATTCTCTAGTCGAAGTACACAAAAAATAGCTCAAAATTTGACTTTTTTCATTTGAAAATTCACCTCGACCTTTGGTAAATCTGCCCCTAAATGTCCAGCTGCCAAGATGATGATCCTAAACATGAAAAGCCACCATGAACTGCTTGAAGGAAAGAAAGCTAAATGGCTTGAGCCTCACAGCCCCCTAAGAATCATTACTGAAAAATGTAAGATGGCACAACAATATCTCAGAAGGAGGAGTGATCTGCAAGGAAGAATGGGCAAAAATCCCTACAAGAAGAACTCTTAGATACCTTAGAAGCTATAGGTTACCCACACATCTGTGTAGTGTAAGTTTTTCTGAGCTGCATATGTAACAGGAAAGTAAAGCCACAAAAGTGAAATGCGTCGAGGCCTTGGTATTAGTTATAATGGCATAGATTTATGGGATTACTCATAATTAGTTATGAGAATTTTTTCCTGCAAAGAAAAATGGCATTTATGGTTCTGTTCAAAGATCTAAACCTCCTGTGATGTCATGCTGACCCCATGTATTGGTAAGCCCCTTTAAAGCTTTCTGTAATAGGATTATAAACACAACAGGCCAATTTGCCACTTAGATAATAGCTGTTAAAACAAGGCTGAGAGTGAAAGATGAGCCGCTAACAATTTCATTAAAGCTTTAGAAAATAAAACAATTGGAAAATAAATAGGCTTTCATTTCTTAACCTTTCCTTAGGAAAACCCAGAAAAAAAAGTAAAACAAGAAAGATAATGGTCCATTTTTGAAAATGCATTTTGTTTTTTAAGTCTTTAAAAGTAACAATATAACTTATTTTGTTTCTGCAAAATCCTGGTACCTTACACAACATTTAGGTTAAATATGTGTCATATTTTTTGGTTTTTAAATTTGTTATTTTTTGACACATTGAATACTCAAATAAAAAGAAAAGGGTATAACCCCTGCAAAAACATAGACATAGACCAAGATAAGATTTGAATGTATGCCTCATACATATAAATTAAATGAAGATTTACATTTGTTTGACAACTGGTGCTCTTCGTCACTGCTTTAAATTAACACTATAAGTTCACCCAATATATATAGTTTCAGGGACCAGGCGTTGCATCCTATTATGTGCAATAATACAGTGTGTAATAATACAAATAGCACCCCATACCCTCCCCTTTAAACTAATGGCCGTCCTATGCTTTTAAAATGGGCGTTGGTTTGGGCAATCTCTCCCTCTTAAAAGCCGCATACTGGTGAGGGAGAATCTAGCCCTCAGACTGAAAACAAAGTTCAATGAGACACATGCACTTGCATTTATACTGAATTGCTTATGAGATAGGGGACCAGGGAATGTGCATTAAAAAGTAGCACTTCCATTATACTTAAATATACTTTAACTTAGCCTTTTGAGTGCTCCCACAACCCCCCTTTTTGTATATTTTAAAGGAAAATTAAGCCAGCCACTTGGAATATACTAGAGGTTTAGACAGAGGAACAATCCATCCTAGCTTATAATATGAAGGTCCATTGCATAAAGAATTCCACAAACACACACACAACAATGGGCATAAGAAGTGCCTAGTGACCCCAATGCTTAAATATTCTATAATATTATATAATAATAATAATATATAATACTAATGTATTATAATAATATATATATCATATTTTAATACATGTAATGTTAAGGTATGAATCCTGTTGCATTATACATAATGTACTATATAAAAAATGCCTTGTGAAAAAACTTCTACCTGTTCTTATTTTAACAGTCCCATAGACACTCTTTCTGCATGCACGGTGTAGCTTTTCACCATTAGGATAATGAATTTAGATGTCTACCGAGACTTTAATCAATGACAATCCAAATTTAAATCTGCTGTAATAGTAAATGTAATGAAAATGACTAATGTGTTTTGTAGAACAAGTAATTAGACCATAATTAGTTGGACATACAAATTTGTTCTAGAGATACCAGTCATGATAAAATAGATGACAACATATACTCCAGATATCTGAAATATATATCACACAGAATTAACTTAAGATCTTAAGATTAAAGTTACTTATATGGTCCAATGTAAAGCAATTAATTTTACCCCATTCCTATACATGTATGGGATTCGTTATCTGGAAATCCTTTTTTTCCAGAAATCTCTGAATTACAGGAAGGCCGTCTCCCATAAACTCTATTTTATCCAAATAATCAAAAATTTAAAAACTATTTTATTTTCCCTGTAATAATAAAACAGTACTATGGGCGTGCAAATCTTTTTGACATGCGGCGAAATTTCTTTGACGGGCAACGCCATACAAGTATATGGACCTTATTTTTGCGGCGAAACAAGGCGAAAAAATTTGCCCATCCCTAAACAGTACCTTGTACTTGATCCAGACTAAAATATGAAGATTCACTATTGGAGGCAAAGCCATCCTCTTGGGTTTATTTTGGGAGTAATTTACTAAAATCTGAAAATTTCTCAGTATTTTTTAAAACAACTTTGACCAAATTCCCATTGACTTTGTTACCATGTTTATCAATACATTTTCACTAAAAAATCTGGTGTGGGAAAAGACTCAATAAAATCGTGAAAAATTTGGAATTGTATGATTTTTTCGGATTTGAGGTCTGAAAACTTATTTGGATTATTGTATGAAACCCAGCACAGATCAGGATATATTCAAATTGTAAATGGGACATCTGCCATTGACTTCTATATGACCTCGGTAGGTTTGAAATGGAGTACTTTTTCATCCAGACTTTTAGCAGCTTCGGGTTTAATAAATCTTGAAACATTTGAGGTTTTTTTCTATGAAAAAATTGTGTTTCCCCTTTGAAAATCCGACCAGAAAAAACTGACTTTAATAAATAACCCCCTTAGGGGGTTATGTAATAAAAGGCACTAAGTTTGCCCAGGGGCAGTAGCCCATAGCAGCCAATCAGCAGGTAGCATTTACTGGTTACCTGTTTAAATGCAAATATCTTATTGGTTGCTATGGGTTACTGCTCACGGGCAAACTTAGTGCCTTATATTACATATGGGGGTAATGTTTAAATACTTTTCTAGTAGACTTAGGTGGGAATATAATTAAAATTGGAAGCATTACTTAAAATGGCATTTTTGTGAACATTTAGCGCTGTTTGCAAGTAAAAACATTCGCTGACGTATATTACATTGCGCATTATTACTAAGCAAAGTTTGCGTCAACACCTGTTCTGGAGTTTCGCTAAATATTTTATTGAAAAAAAACTGTTGTGATTGCGAGATTTTGGTAATTACACTGTGAATGTTCGAAAAAGCAATTTGGTCGCAAACTTTGCGAGGAAGTCGTTGAGCTCTTTAATCAGTCAAAAATGGCACAATCATGGTCTCTAGCAAGGTCTTTGCGAATGTTTTTTGCGCTTACGGCACATATTACATTCCCACATTAAGGTCTTAAAGTTTAAGGAAGATCGATATTACCGAAAGATCCCTTGAACAGGTACCTAAAGGCGAACTAAACCCTAAGCCACTGTCCTCAACCTCCACTGACTGCCATAAGTCTGCAGAGTTGTGTACTAGTGTTTAAAGTTGCAATTTCCATAAGGAGCATGCACAGCTGAATCTATGTCCTGAATCCCCTTGACTGCTCATGGTCCTGCAAGATCTGAATCTGAAAGACAAATGAGGATCTGACGACAGAGGAACATGTCAACTTTGAACTCCATTGCCAACTCTGCAGATTTATGGCAGGTCAGCATACTTTTCAAGGAACTTTTCAACAGAATAGATTTTTAAGGGAGGCGTCTTGGAGGAGGGGGCAGATGGGAGGGTGAACATGGACTGGAGTTTACTTCTCCTAAAATAATGAAACTTTTTTACAGTAGTTATTTGTAAAGACAGAATACTAAATCCTGGAATTTTCACAATGCTGCCATAGTTCCATCTAAATGTATACATTTTAAGCCACATTTATTGATAGTAGGAAATATTTTGCAAGCTTGCAATTGAGTTACATCTCCCTTTGAAGAGCATTTTCCTTAACATGCACAGGGCAATAAATGCAAAAACCAGGTGCTTGTTTATTTCTTAAAGGACCAGTAATGCCAAATTGTTTTATATGCATTTCACTATAATGCCGTTGCCCTACACTGGCAAAAAATGCCATGTTTCTTCAGAAACACTGCTATAGTTTATATAAGTAATCTGCTGTTTAGCCATGGGGGCAAAACAATCCCAAATTTACAAATAATAGATAAGCTGAAATACAATGGGTTTCATTCTTACACATAATTGGACAATTGGAAGATAGTATGAGCTGCGCTGTGTTTTTTACGATAATTCTAAAAATGGTTTTCGGGCAATAATCTCAAAAAATCAGCAATTTTGGGCAGCAAATTCAAACAAAAAACGTACGCTTTAATTTTTTTGCATAATTTTACTGAGATTTCGAATTATTTTATTCAGAAATAAAGTAAAAATGTGGATGGGAGTTTGGTTGAAGTTGTTTTGATAAAATAATATAATATCAATTTGGGTTTTAGTAAATAACCCACATTATCTTTACATTTTTCATAGTAGACAAGGTACATTGATCCAAATTACAGAAAGACCCTCAAAAGTTTCTGGACAACAGATCCCATATTGGTGGTACTGTGGTAGATATTATATACTGTATACTGTATGTATATATATCTATATCTATATCTATATATCTATATATATATATATATATATATATATATATATATATATATATATATATATATATATATATATATATATATATATATATAGATATATATATATGTGTGTGTGTGTGTGTGTGTATATATATATATATATATATATATATAGTAACTCACAGTATCAGCACTCTCCAATTAGGGAAAGAAAATTCGTGGTGCACAGCCTTCAGGGGGATTGCCGGATCTCTCCTACTCCTCATACAAAAAAACACACAGGTAAGGCAGCACTCACTTGATCAGAAAACGTGTATTAGATATAAAACATCAGGCTACGTTTCGGGCATGCATCGTGCCCTTTATCAAGCCAAAGGTTACACATGGTTTACAGGTGTGCAAGGTCAGGTGACTTAAAAAGGAGTTATCAGGAAGTGACATCAGCGTTAAGTATACAGGTGTGACCCCTATAGGTCAAGGTTCACATTATATTACATACACATTGCCCTTACCCTTCATGTGTCCAATTTAACCCATGATAGCCAGCATAGTTTACAAATCATACAAACATGATTTATTGACAGGCTCAGTCCAAATTGTGTCTAAATCACATCAGGTTTTTTAGAAACTCACAAAAAGAGGTACAGATCGTAATCCCTATTTAATCCTTTGGGTTGTAAAGATCCTAATTTGTGGATCCACCACACCTCTCTCTGTTTTAAACGGAGTTCACGATCACCTCCATTTTTGAGTGGGGGAATCATTTCAAGCACCATAAATCTGAGTTGATCAGCACTATGTCCTTTCTCCAGGAAGTGCTTGGACACCGGCTGACTCATATTACCTAAATTAATAGCAGATCTATGTTGTGAGATACGTGATTTAATCATCTGCGTGGTCTCACCTACATAGATGAGACCACACGGACAGACCACCACATAAACAACATATTTGGAAACACAGGTATAGAAGCCCCTCAAGTGGGCAATATACCCTGTCTCAGGGTGAATGAAATCTTTCCCTTTATATACAAAAGGGCATTGGTTACAATTGTAACATGGTGACATTCCTGTTGCTCTCTTACCAAGAAAAGTATTGACTTCTCTGGTTTTTTTCTTTACTTGGGCAGAAGTCACCATGGTACCAATTGTTCTGCCTCTTCTGTAGGAGACAATGGGCGGAGCAGTAAATTCATCTATATGTGGATATGCTCGTTGTAAGATGTGCCAATGTCGTCGAAGTGTATTACTAATTGATCGATATTGTCTATTATAATCAGTAACAAAGGGGATTCGCCTCCTATCAGTCTTTTTGTTTCTAACTGAACTAATTTTACTTCTAGCTTCACTGATCACTGCTTCTGGATATCCCCTTTCCCGGAATTTTTTGCACATTAAATTTTCTTGCTTAGATTTTTCTTCTGGGTTACTCACAATCCTGTTTACTCGAGTAAGTTGGCTAACTGGGATAGATTTCTTAACATGTTTGGGATGGTGGCTTTTATAGTGAAGAAGTTGGTTACGATCGGTAGGTTTCACATAAAGTGTTGTATCTATACCCCCCTCTTGTTTTTTACAGACCATAACATCCAAAAACTGTATTTGCTGCATATAATGTGAAAGAGTGAAAGAAATTGAAGGATGAAACCCATTTAGCTTTGCGTGGAACCCCGAAAGGGACTCAACGTCGCCCCGCCATACAATGAAGATATCGTCGATGTATCTAAGCCAAGCCATACAGTGGCTGGCATAGTCAACATCACGATAGATGTATAATTCTTCCAATCTAGCCATAAAGGCATTTGCGTATGACGGGGCGACGTTGGACCCCATCGCGGTCCCACGCAGCTGCAAATAGTAGTCATCCCTGAAAGTTGTTGCAACTAAGTATGATATCCAGCATTTCCAAAAAGAACCCAACTTGTTGCACAGAATAGTTGGCATCCTTTTGTAATAGCCACTCACATGCTTCTATGCCCATATATATATATATATATATATATATATATATATATATATATATATATATATATATATATATATATATATATATATATATATATATATATATATATAAAATACACAAAAGCCATGAATATCTTGTAAATAATAGCCTTATAAATGGTGAGTTCTGATGTCATTAGTTATAAACGGTGAGTTCTGATGTCATTTCTGTTTTTTCAGTTTTTTATTATAATAAATAAAGTACCCCAGTTGCTGTATAAAAACACTCAGCCTTCGACCTCGTGCTTTTATATGGTCATGAAACTCCTCCGTAACTTATAATATCCTTATATTTTACAAGAGGGGGTACTTTATTCAATATATATATATATATATACCAGAGCACAACAGATATATATATATTAAATGTAGTTGGGGTCAGGTTAGAATGTCCTTAGTAATATAAATTTTCCAAAAGTTAATTCTATTAGAAGCCATTGTAAATAGAAATGTGTTAACATGTGCCTTTCGCTAAAAATGTTAGCTGTATTCTCTTTGATAGCTAACACAATGTTCAGACGCTGTTGTTCATTTTTTTTAATGGTTTGTAGAAGCCCAACTCATATATTTTTATATTGATGTGAAGCTAAACAGAACTTTCCTATGTATAATAATATTGATCAGCCCTGCTAAAAATATAAATCTAAAAACATCTTACACTATAGTGCAATAATGAAAGGAGAACATGGATCATTTATTAAGTATTTATCAACAATTGAGAATGCAAGAAATAGGCACAAAGCATATTTTTTTACATTTTGAACATTGTCTTGTGATTGATGCCTTGAAGCACATCTCTTGCTATTCAGACATGTAACCTAAGGAGCACTGGGAATACAAGGAACATGGACAGAATTTAAGTGGGTTATTTATTAAAGTTAATGTTTTTTTCTGGTCAGACTTTTAAAGGGAAAATAAACTTTTTTTTTGTAGAAAAAAAAAGTCCAAATAAAAAAGTACTCAAACTCATGTAGTTCATGTAGAAGTCAATGGCAGATGTCCTGTTGACATTTTGAAGACATTCTGATCTGCACTGAGTTTCGTCGGAAGATTTTGTGGTTTTGGGTGTCAAATCTTAAAAAAAATTGAAAGTTTCAGCAATTTTCCAGAACAAGAAATTTTTGTGAAAATGTATTGTTAATAGGGGTAAAAATTCAGTGCAGATTTGGTTGGATTTAAAAAAAAAAAAACTTAAGTATCAGGATACCTTGTGGCTAACAATACTATGCTGTAAACCTTCTACCAACAAAAAGGTTCAAACCACAGCCTCACTTAACTGGCTTCAGAGAATGTGCATAGAAGATGCCCTCTAGTGCCCTGAAGTAGATGGCTTACCAAAACAATGGTGGACAAGGCTATGATTATATTATTTTTAAGAGTGTGGAAAATTTACCTTATACTCACAGAAATAAATCTAAGGAAATCAGGAAGAGAAAAAAGAAAGATAAAGGTAGAACTAAACAAATTTATTGCAATTCAGTCAGGTTAAAGTATCCTGCTAACTAGTCAACTTTATTTCACAGCTCAAAGTTAAGATGCTATGAAAGAAACATTCTCTAAAAAAACATTTGGAAGAAGTTTACCCTGGATTCAAGAATTACAGGTAAGGGTTATCTAGCCACTTGGAACTGCTAGCTCTTACTAATATACTTCACTGTAGAACTGTAGATGGACAGTAATCAATTGTTTGCTCTTAAGTTATTCTAGGAATGTGGTTTACAGAATACTTCACTATGCATTATTAAATTCAGAGATACAGTATCTATGCTGTAAATGGGGCACTTCTGAAATAAATATTAAATAATCCAACTACCTTGCTCCAACAGGAGCAATAAGACAGTTTTTTGTTTTGTTTATTTTTTTATGTGCCTGTCTTGGAATGAAGTAGTAAATCACTAGTAGTAAATACGTCATTGTTAGTGATGGGCGAATTTAGACGGCAGGCGTGAATTCACAGCGAATTCCCGCGATTCGCCGCCAGCAAATAAATTTGCCGGTGGATGCCGGTGTCCGTTTTTTTGGACGTCGGCCTAAAAAAAAAAAAAAAAAGGACGCCGGCATCAAAAATGAGACGCCAGCACCGTTTCGCAAATTTTTCGTTGTTTCGCGAATTTCGTGGGAAATTCGGAAATTATTAGGCGAAGCAAAACGCCACAGATTCGTCCATCATTAGTCATTGTTTGACCTGTTGTTTTTAAGATGTATAGTATCAAACAGTTAAGAAATTGTATACCAAGAATGCTCAGTTCCCTACAAATACATTTATTTGCTTAGATTATTTTTGCCAATTTGCTATTTTCAAATGCAGTGCCAGTGCTATGGTTTCATAAAAGATGGCTAACTATAGAAATAAAGGTCATCCAATGCAGATTCAGCTATTACAGCATTTTTTAATATCTAGTGGCACTCCTTTCTCTAGATTTTATTGAATAATAACTTCATTAAGCTTTAATTAAATACACATGAAATATTAGTTCCCTTCTTTAAGCTGCATATATTTTAACATTCACTGGGATTTTTCTTAGCTCCAGGGATACAGAATGGATTTTACTGTTGAAAAGAATTTCCCGAAAGATTTTTACCTTGCTCCTTTATTCTTTCCTCACTCTTTATGAGGTATGGCATTAAAATGTTGTTTGCCTAGAGACCATCAGTTTTAGTTAATACTAGCAATCAACAAAGTGGTTTAATTGTTTCCTTTTAACAGTAACCATTAAAGGTGAAGAGCTAGCTGAGGCTGTTAGAAGTACTTTTCATTTCTTCACTCTTTTATGTTGGAATAGTTCCAAATCAGCTTCCATCAGTCTAAGCAGCAGAAAATCCCATGAATCTATAAAAATGTAGACATTTTAGTAAATAGAGTGCAGGTGCCAGCTTTAGAAATTTGAATAATTATTTGACTTGCTGGCAAAATTCAACATACAGTATATATTGATTTGGTATAGTTCACTTCATAAAATGATCTCGGTATAATACCAATAGCTATTTCTGCCATGTAGTTTAGGTAGGTAGAGTATGCCTTATACACAACCCAGCTCTTGCTGCTCTGCAGAGGAAACATAATTTACTTCTGTATCAAAATAGTTGCAGCTTATAGCTATAAGGTACACAATTCTGTATGTGGACACTATATTCTGACAGCAACATTTTGTTTTGTTTTGGGTTTTTTGCTTATTCCAAGGTTGTCTTAAAGGATCATTAATAAAATATACAAATGAATTCTTTGCACTCCCAGGTCTTCTTATCCAGCACATGTAAATGTGTTGTTTGTATAGAAGTTTGAGTAGGTAATGTGACAAATATTACATTACTAAGCACCAATTATACCTGATGAATGAGCACACATTTATATGGATATCATAGACAGGATATAATGTATATATTTGGAGTGGCCATGTAGCCCCATTTTCAAAACATAGACAAAGCATCTGAACGGATGGCTATGTTCTTGGTCTTCCAATGTTTAGATGTATAGCCCTATGCTACACCAAGGAAGAAATGAGGTACTCCTCAGGAAATGTGCTGGTTGTGTTCCCCTCCTCCATTTATAGGGGGTGTTCGCCTTTGAGTTAACTTTAGCATGATGTAGAGGGTGAACAATTTGCAGCTGGTTTCATTTTTAATTATTTGTGTTTTTTTTCAGCAGCTCTCCAGCTTCAACAATAATCTGGTTGCTACGGTCCAGATTACTCTTGCAACCTTGCATTGATTTGAACGAGAGACTGGAATATGAATAGGTTATTCATATTAGCAATAACAATACATTTGTAGCTTTTGTGCCCCCCCCCATCTAAAAGCTGGGAACAGTCCAAAGAAAAGGCAAACAATTAAAAAACTGTAAACAATAATTCAATAATTCATGAATGCCAGTTGGAATTTTGCTTAGAACTGGCTATGCTATAACATACTAAAAGTTAACTTAAAGGTGAACCACCCCTTTAAGTTGCTTGAAATAAACTGATCATTTTCATACAAAATTTTAGTTGAAATGAATAGAACCCTGAAAAAAATCTAAAACCACAAAGCAAAAAAAAGGCTCCCATTGACCTCATCAGCTTTTAGATGTAAGTAGAGTGAAAGAGAATCACTTACTATGCTTAAAAAAGGCATTAATCAGCATGCATGACTGCCAAAAAATCTGAGGTTGTGAAAATGCCTCCATGGATAAGTAGGAATATTAATGAGAGAACCTATACATGACCCTTTTTATTGAATACATATTGACATCATTTACAAATGCAATGGGGATGGTGAACACCAAAGTACAATCTAGGATTTCAAACTCTATTAATTCACCTAGAACATAAAGTCACACATTTTTTCTATGTAAATTATTGATGCATATATGTATTTTGTCCTAGCTGTATTAATAACATATATTCCTTATCAATTTCAATTCAAATTTGATTTGAGTTGGCTAATCGATCTTATTTACCCAAATTTGAAAAATTTGGATTTTGTAATAGATTACATAGATTCGACCCTTGATAAATATGCCCCTAAGTGTAAAAGCCACTATAAAGTCTAAATCATAACTTGCCCATCTAAAAACAGGCAAGGTCACCTAGAAGTCATTGGGAGCTGTCCTTTGCAAATTCTACAATCTTTGAAGAGGTTTTTTTAGTTTGTAATCCCACTACAATTCTTAATATATGAGGATATTGAAGTTTTCAGAGTATTACACAGATGTTTTTTTTGTTCCTGTTCTTTTAATAAATAGGTAGGCATTTGTGCTTTTTTTTAAAATGCAAGTTTAGTTTAAAAGTCAAAAACTCCACAATTCCATGCATAAACTCCAGTATTCATATTCATAATGCCTAGCCACAGTTGAAAACATGGTTTAATGGAAAGATTAATGCTGATGATGGCGTCCTATCTAATATTACATAAACAAACATTAGCACACATGGCTTCATAGACCCGTGGGACTGGGTCCAAAAAAAGAGTGCTATTATCAAACTGTATAATATATGTTACAACTCACTTATTTAGATAATGTGTATCTTTTACTGCACCTATTTAATGATGAATGAATTCAGGTAACTGACAGAGCTAGTTAGCTAAAACTGTGTGAACACGACTCATTGTTTTCTATAAGTGTACATCAAAATAGAAGCTTCTGTGACAGCTGTAACAATTCTACAAACAAATGTTCTGTATGTCGTACAGGTATGGGACCTGTTATCTAGACTGCTTCGCTTGGGCTTTTTTTTATAATGGATCTTTCCATAATTTTGATATTTATAACTTAAGTCTACAAGAAATCATGTAAACATTTAATTAACTCAATAGGCTGGTTCTGCATCCAATAAGGAATGTACAAGGTACTGTTTTATTATTACAGGGAAACGGGAAAAAATTGTTTGGATTATTATTAAAATGGAGTCTATGAGAGATGGCCTTTCCATCCAGATAACAAATTCCCATACCTGTACTATTCTTTTTTTCTGGTTAAAATTCTGATTTAATGTAACTGTTTCCATTTAATGTACCTACTTTTGCCTCTAAGTGGTTCATTGACATCCTTAAAACCTAGACTCTTTATAGAATATTATTTGTAATGAGAACTCTAAACAATATTTGAACATTTATGAATTCATAATGCAGTACAGCCTAGACAATCTTTTGCTTCCACAATTAGTGATGGACGAATAAATTCAGCAGTCTAATTCACAGCGAATTTCTGCAATTTGAAACTGCTGCGACAATTCAACTGTGTCAAAAAAAATTCCATGCGCCAAAATTGTCACGCGCATAAAAATTGTCGGCCTTTAAAAAAAAATTATTTTGACACCCTTTGACTTCAACATGTTTCGTGAATTTTTCAACATTTCGCAAATTTCATGACACAGATTCGTCCATCACTATCCACAACGTTTGATCCTTTTTGCCACTTTTATATATATATATATGTATTTGCTATGAACTGCTGTTAGTCAATGTAAAAGTAGAAATATACACACTTCACATTTTTAAAATCAGAACTTCCTGTTTTAGTTATATAAATTGTAACCAGTAATGTCATGGAAGAACTTTCACATCCTTATAAACTAATGAATACACTGAGGGATTTATATTGCATTTATATTGATTTATATTTATATTACTTACAGCATACAAGAATGTATAGCGTGTGTTGCTTGAGGATTTCACTGTGCTGCTATATATATAAATATCTCAAACTAAAAGTTTATTTTAGCTTTAGCAACGTCTACATATGAAAACAGAACTTACCATAGATTACAACTGGAAATATAATTGGGAGACTGTAACTGGGAGAAATTTATTTGCATTTATCAACCTCTTACACAGTCTATTTGCAAGCTATGCACTTGTTTGGTTGGATAGCTTGATCAAATTGATCCATAAGGATCAGTTGTCTTGTGATAGCACCTCAGTGGCAGTTTCAACAGACAAGCTTGCAACAACATTGAATAGAAATTTTTATCTACTGATCTTTCATTTCAGTATGGGTATATTATTTAGAACCATATACTGTACAGTATATAGCTGGTATGGAAGAACTTAAGAGGAGAAAAAGGTAGGAGAAGTTGATTAGGAATGTTAGTGGGTAACATAATGGTGTAGCAAAACGGGTTATCAGACACATCTTTCCTTTGTAACAAGACATTGTTGGAGATAATAAGGTGTTATTATTATGAAGCTTCTTTGTTCCAGAAAGTCCAAGGAAGCTAGGCTTGCATTATTTTGTTTGTCTTCAAGTTCAGTTATTTCCAGTTGATTGATATACTTTTAATATTTATACAGGATGGTGCTGACATTGCTTGTTTCCATTGGAAGGAGTTAAGTTAATCATTTGAATTTCTTCCCATTTTTTTTAGACATTGTTTAATTGGATCAAGCGTTGGAGTGTTAAGGTATAAATTGTCTTCTTTGATAGTTCCTCCCTCATCAAAATTGTTTTCCATTGGGGTACAATGCCTGTTTTAGGAAGGTTGGATTATGGTAATCTTGGGAGAGCCAGTCGTCTGGCTCTCCATGCTCCATGCTCAGCCATGCTCTGGTTGGTATAGTAGAGTTTTAATAATCCAAATTTATGGTCCCAGACCATGTCTGAACGTAGTTTCTGAAAGTTATTTAAATATTGGAGAGGGAGGGTGATTAATATAGTGTACATATATGGTAATAAACAACATATTTAATGCCTTTATGGGTCAGGACAAATAACCTGTCTTCATGTTTGTAATCTCTATTTTCAGGCAGGTGTTGTGGAAAGTTACAGTAAAAAATATACTGGCTGTGTAAGTTGTATGCTCAGACATTTTAGCAAGGTATTCCTCCAATCACACTTATGGTCTTTATGGTTTAGTAAAAAGTGTCTTGCTTAGAATAATCCCATCAGGTTTTGGATTGATTAACTTTGCAATATAAAATTGTACCAAATATCTGTAGAGTTGTTAGTAGTACAGGCAGCACTTGTTCAATATTGGTAATAAAAATGATCACATCATCTGTGAACTAACCCATCCTATGATGCATGTTTTGGATCTGAAAGCCTGTAGTTAAAAAGTGTTTGGGCCATTTGTGATAATAAAAGTGGTTAAAAAAATAACTAGTTCATTATGACTGTATGTATTGAGTAACTAGCAAGGATGGCTTTTGTGAATAATGGGGGAAGCCACATTTTTGGAGTACTTGTGTTATGTACAACCAGTTTACGCTATCAAACGCCTTCTAAAAAAAGCATCAGAAAAGGTAACTTATCTTTGTTGAGTAACGGTATTAGGTTTATACATCTTCTTTTGGTGTTAGTCACTTGATGGCGTTGGAACCTGACTTGGTCACATTGTATCAGAGATGATACAATGTTTTGGAGCCTGTATGCCAGTATCCTGGAGTACATTTTTACACCAGTATTCAGCAGTATTCAGAAAAACTTTTGTCATTGAAGGTGGGAATATGGGAACATAATATTTCAGTAAGGAAGTAGTGATGATTCCTAGAACAGGTATGGCATTAGGATATCTTGGTATGTTTCATAATATATAAATGGTAAAACCTTAAAAAAAATGATAAAACCTTCAGACCCCACAGCTTTATTGGGAAAGAATTTGGTGATTGCTTTGAGAATTTCACTTTTGATAATAGGGCTTTTTAGATCTATCATTTGTTCCTCGTTTCTTTTGGGTATTGATATGGTTTGTAATTACTGAATTATTTGGGCATTTATTTGATGCAAATGCAGAGTATGCTGTAATATTTACCAAATTTGTTAACAATTTCCTGTGAATTAAGTATTTGAGTTTTAATGTTTTGGATAGAGTGTAGATAGGGCATGGCAGCATTGATGAATTGCAGTAGGAGTAAATTGTTTAAAATTGAACCAGTTCCCCTTACAATATGCAGTAACCTTAATTCTGTGTACGTAGGTTGTGCTCCATTTTAATTAATAAAAGCTTACTTGCTCCTAAGTACTGTCTCCTGGTACCTTGTTCCTGATTGTAATTTCCTGGACTGGTCCATTGTGTTGATTGTTGGCTTTGACCCTGGCCTGTTATTCTTCATGTGTTTGCCTCACAATTAGGGAGGCTGAAGAATATAAAGTTGCAGTAGTCTAGGTGATAGAGAAAGCATTAGCATGTTACCCGTTGCTTGTAAAATAAATGGATAATTATTGGCAATATTGCATAGTGTGAGAGAAATGCTGGATTAGAGGTGGAAGGTGTTTATATTTCTCCCAGATTTCTCTCTTATATATACTAAGCTCCAGGGAAAGTATGTCAGCAGTGAAAGAGTGTTCTTTCACTGCATTTGGCTTTTGGAAAAGCCGGTAAAAAGGGCCCTGGAGTGAATGGAAGTGAGCGGGTGGGACTTCCATTCACCAGGCTATCCAGGTTTTGGTGAAGCCTGGCTAATTAGTGGCCTCGTTAGACTTCAGGGGAAACCCCTTTAAACAGTGTGTCTCAGAGTTACTCTCTCTCTCTCTCTTCCTGGGGAACTGCCTGCATGCAGTAAGGGGAGAGCCGGACACAGTGAGTAACCAAACAAACAACTGTTTTTTGTAGAGTTGGATGCTAGATCCTCTCTATTGTATAGAGAGGGAGCGACTGTATGTTATTTAGAGCCGGACAGGCTAGGATTTCTTTTTATGTTTTGTTTTCCAATATGCTCCTGTGTGCCGGTTATGTGTGAATAAAGCTGATTGCGGTCAGCCTAAAACTCAATGCTGAGTGTGAACTGTGGTTTTCTGAGACCAATCCGATCCCTGCAATCTACCTAAACCCCCCGAGACGGCACCGTTTGGACGAGTGACGTTACAATAGGAAGAAGTAACAAATTTGGCAAAGTATGATCAGAAAAGGATCAGATAGAAGGATGCTGTAACACAGGGTATCCCAAACTTAGAACAGACTCCAAGGACCTTTAGCTTCGGGACTAGCCCTTCAGATATTCGTATGCCTCCAGGTCTTAATGGACCTGTAATTTTTTTTAAAAAATTTGATAGTACACAAAGAAAAAAAACACCAAGACAAATTATACTTTAAGACTTTAAAAAGTCTTTATTCAGGGTCTATACAATGGTAACTAGCATCACTGGGCTTATACTTAGGAAATCCCCTCTGGAAGCTCTGCTACATGGACGAGTGCCAGGTGGGAACAAATGGGTTCGGCAGCTAGTAGGCCGTATATTTACGGCAGCCAAACAGACTATTGCCAAGGCTTGGAAAACCAACTCATTAAACTTACAGGAGGTGAAACACAGACTAGATAACTATATGTCTATGGAAAGGCTCTCCTCACTTGCCAAGGGTGACTTGCGCTCTTTTCATAAACTCTGGGGCCCCTGGGTTCAATATAGAGGGCAATCGACAATAGGTTAGATATGGGTACGTAAGGAGGACAGCACCCTAGATTTGCCATTTTTTTCCCCAAGACACACCTATATTCTTATGTGATCATATTCTTCACTGAGTATGCACCCCCTATGGATACATTTCTTTGGTTTCTGTTTTACCACTTCTGTCTATTCTTTTCTGTCTAATATTGGTGTCCTATTTTCCTTATTGTTGAAAGCAATAATTGTAATCTGTATCTTTGCATTATTGAAGCTGTTTTTTACATGCAACACATTACTTTCTGTAAGAGTTTTCATGGAAAATAGGAGAAACGGCTGTATTTTGATTTTCTTCTGTTTCTTTTTCTTTGTAAAACAAAATAAAAATATTTGACAAAAAAAAAAGTCTTTATTAAGAAATAACTTACCAAAACTCTGCTTCCGCTCCTCTTCAGAAAAGGCGACAGGGTGATAAACCATTGAGCGGCGATTGATTTCTCCTCCCTGGCTCTCTGCTGCTGGATTTTTAATCTCCCACTTTCCGTGCTTCCGTGCTATCTTTAAAGTGCAGCCGCACTTCCAGCATGAAGTCTCTGCGAATCGGGGCAGGCTCACTAGTGCGCCTTGGGTACTGCTAGCACAGAGCAAGAGCGTGGCATGTGCCAGTGTCTCCTCACTTTAGGCAGGCTGCTTGTTAATCTCATTCCCAAAAGCCTTGCTCATCGGTCCCTGACGAGCACTGAGCAGGGTGTAAGGTAGGCAACGTGCTCTGAGGAAGGTTCCACTTGGTTAGCAATACGATCAGTCCTCTCTCGCTAATCTCCAAACCCCGCTCCTAAAGGTATAACACATTTATCAGATGGCTTATTCCTAATTAGTTCTTAAAATTGGTCAGAGAAAAAAAGAGGAGTTAGAGACAACCCCCAAACAGCGTGCTAAGTTGACAACCCTTGGCCTATCTGACATGGCACAGATCCTCTGACCAAGGCTTCTCCTTAATAACATAGTCAGGGCTCTATACCTTAGTTGCTGAGCACCTTTCCAGTTAGAATCTAGCTACTCTTTATTTACTGACACTGGCAAAGTTGGAAGATTACTGTGATAAAACTGTGGATCTACCACAGTGCAAACTTTGTCAGTAATCCAGTTAATGTTATCAATGGAGTTTTTTTAATAAAAGGTGCTAAATGTTTATCAATCCATAGCAACCAATGAGATTTATACTTTCAATCAGTAAGTATCACATATTTAGTTTCATTACCAGGAAATGCTTACTGCTGATTGGTTGCTAGAGGTTTACTATACCTTGTACAAAATGTACAGTTTTTATAAAACTATCCCCTAGCCTCTAATTTGATCCTAGTTGTATACAGTATATAGGTAATGTATATGCTTTTATTTTCAGTTACTTTAACCTCTATTGTGGGTACTAAAAGCAAAAGGGATTTATAACCTTCTGTCTTAGATATAAGAAGTATATGACGAGTTAAATATTTCGATTAAAAATATATATTTTAACAGTGGATGTTAAATTAAAAGTTTCTCAACTGCTACAGATTATTCTTGAAGAACAAACAATAATTCTAATTCCATATGATTGCAGAGTACTAAGACAAAGTCATTTTAACATGGCTATAGTGACAAGGTCTAATTATTAAGTACATTATAAAAAGTAAAAAATGCAAAGTGCTTAAAGCTTTGCAAGCTTTTTCGCTTAGTACTATTCAGGGTCTAACAAAACAGACAGTATATTAATGAGGTGGCTATTAAGAATTAATAAAAAACATCAAAAATAAAGTCAAAGTTGCAGTTGAAGTTTATAGTTTATAGTTGACAGAGTAAGTATTATTCTTGTATTATTCTTTTATTATTCATGTATGCATTTGATTGGGCTATCCTATGGCAAAAACTAAAGCCATGCATTAATGCAAAACTGATATATTATGATTAATACAACTTATTTTTTCCTATAATGTACAAAATAGGGGTGTGGAAGCACTCTAAAGGCTAAGTAATAGTATATTTAAGTTAAGTATAATGGAAGTGCTAGTTTTAATGCACATTCCCTGGGCCCCTGTCTCAAAAGTAAGTTTACAAAACAGGGGTTTTTAGTTACAAAGTTATGATCATAAAGTTGAAAAGCCACCATACCACGTCAAGGTAAACCCAGCTGTGGCTGAGCTTCATGTGGTTTTTAATAGCACCCCATACCCCCCCTTAAACTAATGGGGCCCTTAAAAGCCGCATACTGGCGGGGGAGGATAGATCCTTTTCACTGAAACCAAGGTTCAACAGACACTGATTACACTGAATGCTACTATGCAGTAAGACTTTTTATACTATGGCCGAAAGGCAAACAAGTTAGGGACCGCCATGTGGGGTTTGCCTTGACGTGGTATGGTGGCTTTTCAACTTTATGATCATAACTTTTTAACTAAAAACCCCTGTTTTGTAAACTTACTTTTGAGACAGGGGCCCAGGGAATGTGCATTAAAACTAGCACTTCCATTATACTTAAATATACTATTACTTAGCCTTTAGAGTGCTTCCACACCCCTATTTGTACATTATTTTTTCCTATAGACTGTTAGCTTATAGCTTATGATAGCTGATGCCAGTCAATCTTTGAGGGTCTGAGAGATTGATTTCCTGGAAGGCTAGATAATATAACATACACATTACATGCATCTAAGTCAAACTTTCCTCTTGCTTTAATTGAATTGATTGGATAATGTGATCAGTTCAATTAAAATTCCTATAATTAAATAGATAGGAATATTGCGGGAAACCTGCAGAATTCCCCAATTTATCATTAATAAATCTTCCCCTCTGTCTTTGCTGTAACTGCATGACCAAGAGGGCCCTGTGGGCCAAGTACTATTTACTTGCACAAGTGTTATGGATTCTTGCCCAATTCTGAACAAATTGGAGCTTATACAGTAACCCAAATCAACTTTTCATTTGGCTGAGTTGGCTATTCTAAGTACAATAACCCCTTTAAAACAAAAAGAAACAAGTGAATCTGATGTGGATGTTTGCAGTTTATGGGCATTTTTTTTTTCAAAACCTGAGGAAAAATGTTTCTCATCACTACAAACAAGCTATTTATAAAGAGAATGATGCCTTATCCTGATTGGTTTGCATTCACCAGACCACATTCATAAAAGTAAGTTCTAACTTCTCATGTTATTGGAACTTTATTAAAAACATGCTTGAGTACAAACTTTGTTAGAAACGTTATAATGAGAAAAATTTTCATACGTATAAATTAACTGAACTGACAGCTACCTGACTTTTTGAATACAGGGAGTCTTCGAGTTACATACACGCAACTTACATACTACTCACACTTACAGATGGAGGCTGTTACAGTAACATACTATAGTTTGCTTGACTTTTATTAGCATTTTGATTTAATAAACCACCTACCCCAATCACCTCTGGCATGTGTTGTCTACTGTGGAGCACAGTAAGGTAAAAATAAATACTATGCTAAGACAGACATCTGCCTAAGTTTCATTTAATAAGTAAATGTATATGTTTCAACTTACACACAAATTCAATCTAAGAAGAAACCTACAGACCCTATCTCGAATGTAACCCGGGGATTGCCTGTACTTTTGAAATACGTTAAGCATCTGATAAAAATGTGTATAACATTAGATAAAACATGAGACTTTATAAATTGTAAATACAGTATGTATTTTCTTTGTTTCTAAAGAGATTATAGTGCAATTAAACAAAGCTGCATTTCTACAAGTGTATTTAATGTATGCATTTATTTTGCATCAAGTGTGACTTCTTTTCTTTTTTGTGGGCAATTGCACAACACAAACAAATTCAATTATTATTAGGATTACATGAATATAAACATGTAGTTTAATTATTATTTGAGTAGTATAAAGTCTGATTAACAAGCATGGCTTCAGGACACTCATCAACAATAACAAATACAATCAACAGTGTATGTTCTCTATACCCTTCTATATCTCTCACCAACTCTACATTGTCCTCAGGACTATAGCCTTCTATATGTTGATAGAGCTATTTCCTACTTCTTGCCTTTATTATTTTGATCATGAACTGTTGACTGTAAAGTGATGTACCTTCCTTTATAATATATGTAGGAATTAACACACGCTTTCCCCCTGTTCTACCTGTGACATCACTGAGCCTGGTTACAGGCAGGGGAGTGACCAAGTGGGTAGAAGCCCCAGCCCCAGCTGTCTGGGAAAAAAAGGAGGATCCAGGAAGAGCCTTGGGTTGGAGCCAATTTCAAAAGGTTATAAAAGTGCCCCTGCTGCAGCATACAGCCAGAACCAGTCTGTGTGGGACCGTCCAGGAGTGCAGACAAGCTGCTGTTTCATGCTGCGCAGTTTTGGTTGAGAGTTCTGCATCTCTAGAAGTACAGAGAGTGCCCATCCTGTTCCCTGCCAAGCTGGTAGAGCCTCAGAAGATGAAAGGTGCCACTGTGGAGATTGACCCTGCCTGTAATCTCCAGTGTGACTGCCTCTGAGAGTACCCCATTGAGTGAGCCACCCATGGTAGAATATTGGCATGGATATAAGCTTGGGGCCCTAGTTTGAGAGATCGGCTGCTAAGTTCCAAAGGGAGAGGTACTTTTGGTAAAGGTAGTGCTACCTGTGGTATAAGAGCTCATGGGAAGGGACATTTCAATTGAACTGAACTGTGTGGGCATTAACCCCTTCCAGATGATTGGGACTGTGTTAATAAAAGGACTGTGTTGGAGAGACAGTCAGAGTGATATCTAATAGTGAGTTAGATAGGTCCCATGTGTCCCCAGTGCAGGAGTGCATTGCCTAAGTTCTTTCACTACAGTTTTACATGAAGGTATATTTGGTATATTGCAAAATATATATATATATATATATATATATATATATATATATATATATATATATATATATATATATATATATATATATATATATATATATATATATATATATAAAGAGAACAAAAAACCAGCACCAAGGATCTTGAGATAAAAAACTTGTATTGTTACATGGTATGTAAAACCAACATTTCCAACAGGGACCGAAACGCCGGTTTTACATACCATCTCAAGACCCTTGGTGCTGGTTTTTTGTTCTCTTTACATATGTATTTTATTCCGGGAACAGGGGCAGCTACAAGAAGGTAGCTTTTTTTGAAGATAGGTGTTGTCCTGTTCTATCTATCTATCTATCTATCTATCTATCTATCTATCTATATATATATATATATATATATTATAATATATATTATAATATATATTATATATGTATATATAAAGGTATATAAAGGTGTCTACCAACAAAATTCCTTGATCAAATATCAATTAATATTTTTCAGTTGTATTCTCTCTCTCAATTTCCATGTTTTTTCCCTCTTAGCAATAAAGATATTGTTGCTCATGGTGATAGCCCAGCAATTAAGTATCTCTATTATGGTTTTAAAATAGAACAGTTTCTCACTATCCTTGGGCTCCAGCTTTGATCTTCTGCAATTGCAGTAGCTAAAAAAAATCGTATTTTTAATGAAAGTTGACTGACCTTGATGATAGAAAAGAAAATATAAAGTTTTGTAGCTTTAAATTAAATACCTGAGGGCAGGTTTATCAAAAACACAAAAACATTGACCTTGCAAGTGAGAAAGCTCTAATATTGTTTCTCGAGTTTTTCAGTTTATTTTCTCAGCTGTTCAAGGTTCCCATAGACTTTTAATGAATCCATTTACTAACCAAAGACAGAAATTACTGAGTCCACTAATAGAATTATTGAATAAAATATGTAGTAGGTGTAGATAATGAATAGAATAGTTCTTGTCAACTTTGAGTTCCCAATAAGTTTAGCTGAGAAATACTTGGAATATTCATAAATAGCAAAAATAGCTCCATGTATGGGCGATCATTTTTTTTTAGTTGAAATTGAAAGGAAATGCCTTGACCAGTGATAAATGTGTTACTAATAATATTTTGGGCAGATTTCTTACTTCTTGCCGGCTTCATTTCGGTAGCAGACTGAAACAGGTTCTCTTGCATTGAATGATGCTTAATCAGTTCTTCTCAGCCGCACAGCATAATGCTCTCACCACCAAACTTTATGAGAAATATGGCATTTTTTTCAGTGTTGGCAGTGTCAGCTACTTTGATTTTTCTAACTCTACAGGTATGGGATTTGTTATCCGGAAACCTTTTATCCTGAAAGCTCCAAAGTACTGTCTCCTGGTACCTTGTTCCTGATTGTAATTTCCTGGACTGGTCCATTGTGTTGATTGTTGGCTTTGACCCTGGCCTGTTATTCTTCATGTGTTTGCCTCACAATTAGGGAGGCTGAAGAATATAAAGTTGCAGTAGTCTAGGTGATAGAGAAAGCATTAGCATGTTACCCGTTGCTTGTAAAATAAATGGATAATTATTGGCAATATTGCATAGTGTGAGAGAAATGCTGGATTAGAGGTGGAAGGTGTTTATATTTCTCCCAGATTTCTCTCTTATATATACTAAGCTCCAGGGAAAGTATGTCAGCAGTGAAAGAATGTTCTTTCACTGCATTTGGCTTTTGGAAAAGCCGGTAAAAAGGGCCCTGGAGTGAATGGAAGTGAGCGGGTGGGACTTCCATTCACCAGGCTATCCAGGTTTTGGTGAAGCCTGGCTAATTAGTGGCCTGGTTAGACTTCAGGGGAAACCCCTTTAAACAGTGTGTCTCAGAGTTACTCTCTCTCTCTCTCTTCCTGGGGAACTGCCTGCATGCAGTAAGGGGAGAGCCGGACACAGTGAGTAACCAAACAAACAACTGTTTTTTGTAGAGTTGGCAGTGTCAGCTACTTTGATTTTTCTAACTCTACAGGTATGGGATTTGTTATCCGGAAACCTTTTATCCTGAAAGCTCCAAATTACAGAAAGGCATTCTCCCATAAACTACATTTTAGTCAAGTGATTCTAAGTCATTTTAGTAGGCTTAAAGTATGGAGATCCAAATTACGGAAAGATCCCCTTTCTGGATAACAGGTCCCATTCCTGTATTTTCAAAATCAGCAGTTAACAGATTGAGGCAACCATTTAAGTATTCTTGACAAATGACTATACCTCAGATACCTGAGAATTAAGAAACCTCTCCATTCTGATCCTGTCTATCACGGTTGCCACCAAATTTGTATTTGGTTGCACAGGTGGTAATAAAGGGGTTGTTTACCTTGTAGTTAAATTTTAGTATGATTTAAGGACTAATAATCTGAGACAATTTGCAATTAGTTTTAATTTTTTGTAATTTGTGGTTTTTGAGTTAGCTTTTTATCAGTACCTCTCAAGTTTGCAATTTTTGCAATCTAGTTGCTAGGGTTTAAAATATCCTAGCAACCATGCACTGATTTGAATAAGAGACTGGACTATGAATAGGAGAGGCCTGAATGGAATGATGAGTAATAAAAAGTAGCAATAACTATAAATGAATAGCCTTACACAGCATATTTTTAGATGAGGTCACTGGAAATCAGAAGAAGGCAAAAAATTCAAAAACTATATATAAAAAATAACAATGATCAGTTGAAAAGTTTGAGATCTAGTTATGATTGATTATTTCTGACCTTCTTTACAATCCTATGATGTAGTGAATGATATTTAGAGGTTAGTATATCAAATATTACTTCACCAGATAGGGAAATCAGTTGATTCCCTGTGTACCCAGGTATATTGGGTCTTCAAAATAATGTGACCATTTTTATATAAATAAAATTGGACAAGAACAATTCGCACCAATAAGAATAAAAATCCATATCTCGCAATGTAATATTGTTCCTTAAACTATTATTACATTGCGAATTTTAGATGCGCACTCTTGAAGGTGAAGGTGTCATAATCTTTTGGAGCAAGCATAACGACTTTTTTAGTAAGACGTTTTATTACATTTACTGCGCATTGATGCAAACTATAAAATTCGCAAATGGCCTTCCACTGTTGGAAGTGGTCGCTAACCAGTTTCCGGGTTCGTAAAAGCTATATTAAAATAGCACAAAGCAAAATTGCATTGCGAATAGTTTTTCAGTTACTGACTTTTATTACAATCCCGAATGTGTTTTATGATAACTGATAACTATTACCCCTTAGTGAGCACTCATTTTATGTTTTTCTTCTGTGTCTTAAGGTTTCTTTCAATTATCATAAAGCTCATAGCCCTGGAGGTGCTCCCAATGAATAGTCAGTGTTTTTAGGGTACTAACAGTATTTTACAGTGCACCTGACAGCGGATTTGGGTTTTCTTTATTTTTCGTGCAGCAACATTAGGGTGGTGTAACACTTCTAAGAAACGTTTAGTATCTGAATCTCTGAATACTATTTATTTAAAAAAAAAAGAACGAGAAATTATAGTAAAATTGTTTGTCTGTTGTGTTTTTTTATCAACCCTTGTAAATACTATATTGTAAAATCAAACAAGCGCACATGTACTGTTGTTGTTAGATAGTATTCATCATTTCATTCTCAGCTACTCTGCTTTGAATACCAAAGTGGTCATTAGCATATTCCACTGAATGAACTGCATTTATCAGTAAAAGACCCTTGAGATAAGCAGTATGTGAGTTAATTAGCATACAGAAATCAGAAATGCAAATTATATTAAATGGACATATTAGTAATACATTATACTGTGTGTTGTATGCTTTCTCTGTCCAAAAGATTTCCAGCATATTTAAAATCTGTGCCAATTCTCATTGCTGTTAGGTTTCTATATTTTATTGATAATTGCTGCTGCTGTGTATTTTCTTAGCAGTAAATAATGCAATATTGTGTTTATTTACTTGGAAAAACTATCCCTTGATGCTGTTCAGTTTATTTATATAACAAACAGTTTTCTATAAATGAGATTATACATTTTATTAAGATACTTTGATTTGTACAAAAGTGAAATAGACATCAAACTAAATGTACGCATTATGAGACTTAATGCAAAAATAAGCTTGTTAATACCTTGAGAGGCTAGACAATAAATGGCTCTTACTTACATCAGTAATCAAGGCCAGATTTACATAGTGGGCGCCCCTAGGCCCACTGCCGTTCGTCGCCCCTGTCCCCTCAAGGGGGACATGAGCAATTGGGGTTGGCGCACGGATAAAAATGATTATATCATCAGCTTTATCCCCAGTGTTCTTGAACCAATGTGGGTGTGGTTGGGCAGCATGCCGCCCCCCTAAAATCCTGCCGCACTAGGCCCGGGCCTAGGTGGCCTTTCCACAAATCTGGGCCTGTCAGTAAGTCAGTTCACAATATCATGTTACTACAAAAAAATCTTTTTTCTCCTTTGTCTGTACTGTAGCAGTGCACTGTTCTACTTTGGAGTGCTCAACTGTGATCACATTCACCTAAATATGATGTATTTTTTCCAGTGGCATAATAAGCCACCAGCCAGCCCCCCCACAAAAAAAAAATCTTTGGAGGGGCATGGCTCACACAGCAACCATGCCTTCTTTCCACCTGCTTGTGGCAGCCATGCAAATTTTTGGTTGGAATGTGGCTAGGGAGGGAGGATTTCTGTGCTCCAAACCCCCCCCCCCGACCACGGGTCTGATATTTTATCATGCTTTTCACCAGTTGTTTATGGAAACTTCCTCCTGCCAGTTATACATGCCCTGATCAACCCTATTCAGAATTACTAGTTCAGAGAGCTTTATTGTGTTTCTACACTTAAAAAAACATACTTTTTTTGTTTACAAAATGGTAATTTAACTCAGTTAGTGTTATTATGGGCAGCTCATGTCTTGTATTCACTGCTGCATCTCTCTATTTATTGGCCTTACCCTCTTGAAAGCATCACTTCTCCAGTTCATTATAAATGCAGCTGCCATACAGGCATACCTCAACTCACTATCCCAAGTTACTATGCAATATCCGAAACTGGCTTCTGCTATCATTTAGGATTACATATAAAATACTGAGCCTGAAGTTCAAAGCCTTGCTCTAATTCTCTGAACTTGTATTTAAAGGAATTGTTCAGTGTAAAAATAAAAACAGGGTAAATAGATAGGCTGTGCAAAATAAAAAATGTTTCTAATATAGTTAGTTAGGCAACAATGTAATGTATAAAGGCTGGAGTGATTTGATGTATAACATGTCAGCCAGACACTACTTCCTGCTTTTCAGCTCTCATGGTTTACACTGACTGGTTACCCTGGCTACCAGGCAGTAACCAATCAGAGACTTGAGGGGGGGCCACATGGGTCATTTCTGTTGCTTTTGAATCTGAGCTGAATGCTAAGGATCAATTGCAAACTCACTGAACAGAAATGTACCATGTGGCCCCCCTTCAAGTCGCTGACTAACTCAGAGTTATAGAGTTGAAAAGCAGGATGTTGGATTATGGCTGTTTTATTAGACATCCAGTCATTCCAGCCTTTATATATTACATATTTGGCTAACTAACTATATTAGAAACATTTTTTATTTTGCACAGCCTGTCTATTTACACAGTTTTTATTTTCACACTGAACTGTTCCTTTAAGTACTCACCAAACTACTTGTTCAAATTACTTGTGTTCTTATAATCACTCATCTCTAATAACCCTTCACTCATTGGGCCAAATTCAGTTCAGTGAGAAAAAGGTTTATCACGTGGAAACTCTATTGAAGTCTATGGTTAAAAATTAAATTAAATTTGGAGAAAAGTTTTTTCTTCTTGACTTGAATATTCTACTATTTGTAGTCCCTGGGGGAAATTTACTAACCTGTGAAAATTCCACAGCGACGGCCGCGCACCCATCGCTACACTTTGTCAGGCAAAAATTCTCTCAGACAACGCTAATTTACTCAAATGCAAAGTTGCGTCCAGGGGGGCGAACAATGGCGAATTTTTGCTAGCGTTAATTTTGGGAATCACAGCGAAGATGCGCTAGCATTCAATTGTGCCAAGCAAAACTTGATTAGAGGTCTTCGCTCAGGCTAATTTGCATTCGTCAGGAAATTATAAAGTTGAATGGACGTATAAGTTGCAGCAAATACATTACATTACACAAGGGAACCTTAATAAAGAAAAAAGAGTTGTTATAATGCCCTACACATGAGCCCACTGTATAGTTTATGTTCCATATGTTAGAAAATGTTTGGGGGATACTGTCATGGGAAAACATGTTTTGCTCCATCAGAATTCTGCACTGAAATCCATTTTTCAAAAGAGCAAACCGATTTTTTTATATTCAATTTTGAAATCTGACATTAGGCTATATATATTGTCAGTTTCCCAGCAGCCCCCAGTCATGTGACTTGTGCTCTGATAAACTCCAGTCACTCGTTACTGCTGTACTGCAAGTTGGAGTGATATCACCCCTCCCTCCCCCCAGCAGCCTAACAACAGAACAATGGGAAGGTAACCAGATAGCAGCTCTCTAACACAATATAACAGCTCCCTGATAGATCAAAGAACAACAATCAATAGTAAAAGCCAAGTCCCACTGAGACTGATTCAGTTACATTAAGTAGGAGAAATAACAGCTTACCAGAAAGTAGTTCCATCCTAAAGTGCAGGCGCAAGTCACATGACTGGGGGCAGCTAGTAAACTGACAATGTCTAGCCCCATGTCAGATTTCCAAATTAAATATAACAAAATCTGTTTGCTCTTTTGAAAATTTGATTTCAGTGCAGAATTCTGCTGAAGCACCACTTTTAACTGATGCATTTTGAAAAAAACATGTTTTCCCACGACAGTATCCCTTTAAGGACTTTTGCTGGCTATCACTCTGAAAAAAGGAAAATACGCCAGTATTTTTTGGGACTTAGAAACATTTTCCACTAAAATTATGATGTAAGTAACAGAAGAATGAGGAAGGTCTATGCATTCCAGTGCACTTCGCCTGGTCTGAGCTGGCGATGGCAAGTCTGGCGAAAGAGGTAACGTTCAGTTAAATCGTCATCTTAGTGAATTTGCGCAGTAACGCCCTCTTGCCAGAGTGAAAATTTGCCTGGCGATAGAGTGTGAATGAGCGCTAGCGTCTGTCTCTTTCGCTAGCGAAGTTACGCCTGCGCCCGTTAGTAAATCTGAGAAGTACCATAAAGTGGTAACACTGACGATTTGTCGCCAGCATTAGTCACTTCGACCTTTAGTAAATCTGCCCCCTGAGTTTTCACATGATAAACCATGAGATAACTTTTTCTCACTGATTTTGATCTGGCCCCTTATCTCGACATATACATGCATTCAAGACTTCACTAAAGTAGCATTCATTCCATGTTCCATTAAAGTTTCTCCTAATTTTTCAACCTTTAAGCAAATACTGTTTCTTCAGAGAACCTTACTTTCATCTAGCTTAACATTCCTTTATGATATACTATAATATATACAGTAAATTATTGCATGGGAACAACACCAGGATTATACAAAGTAATCATAATTAAGCTTTTATATCACAAACAAGTAAGGCCTAATAAATAAGCAGACAAAAGCTCCACTTAGATATTGATTTGAATAACTTTAACAGTGCCTTATTTGCCTTTTGGTTCTTATTTAACATTAAGTGGCAGATTTATCAAGGGTCGAAGTGAATTCGATTTTACTTCGACCGCAAATGGCCAAATTCGATGTAAAAAAAACTTCCGATATTCAAAGTCAAAGTATTCCAATACGATGGTCGAATTTCGAAGCTTTTTCTACTTCGAAATTCGTCCCTTGATAAATCTGCCCCTTAAACAAGAAACAAAATCTATGACTTTTTATGTGAAAGGGTCAGTTAAATGCAATTATATATCTGAGTTTACTACCCTTTTAAGTACTAGAAATTTGATTAGCAAATAGTTCTGTGAAGCTAATAAAATTAAATTTAAATTTAAATGTATAAGCTATAAAATCAGGTTCATGAGTTTATAAAATATCTTGAGGTTGCTGTATGATTCCAATTAGATTATTAAATCATTATTTGTCATCTACTACGTAAGAAATTTGTAGCAGACAACATTGTACTACCATTACAGACAGAGTTTACTTAAAGTATAAAGTCCTTTTGAGTAATTTGAGGGAGAGACATAAAATAAAATTCAGGTATTTTTCCAGTAACACCATTCTCAGTATAAGTTAGTGCTCATTGTTCTTGTCTAAGGCTTTTTTGTTGTATGGAAATAGAGGCATATTATTGCCATAAATATAGATGTACATTGGCCAATTACCTTCTCCTTGTTTTGTAGTGTAAACCATGCAAACATGACCAGCCACCTGTCCATGTACACAATAGCTAACTGTCCACCTTCTATTCTAATATTGTTACCTTTGTGGTACATTGACTGGATAGTGGCAATCCTTACAGGTCAATTAGAGGCAATTTCTTAAAGGACAATGTAAATTATGTTCAGCTCCTGTTGTTCTTCTCAAACAAAATTAATAATTATATTACTAAATATCGGCATTCAGGCGATCTGTAATTCTGTTTTTGCTACATTTTTTTACAATATTTAAAATTCTGTCTACATAGTTAGTTGGAATCATTCATCAAGTAGTAAGGAAGAAAATTATTCGATTATACAATTTTGAGAATCTACAATGCACACATGCAGTTATGTATGTTCATTTTCACCCATTTCACTTTGCACACTGTACTTGAAGAAGTAAATGCCACAACGGATCACCAAGACGTCTGCGCCCATGGTTGTGTCTGCGCTACAGTCATCACATCGCAGTGTGGCAAGAAAATTATAAAGTAAAGGATGCCCAGGATTAATGACTGAATATAGTTATGTGAGTTTTTATACATAGATACAGTATAAACCTATAGTATGTGACTTCCTGGGTACACTATATGTTCTCTATACTATACTATACTATACTGTTTCACTGCCTGCCTTGACTTTCTTGCCTGGATACCAACCTTGATCTGCTTAACCATTTGTGCATTGCAAATTGGACTACTGTATTTTGTGTCAAAGTTCTAAATAATCCTCTGAGGACTGCTAATATAACACAATAAAATAAATGCCGACATAAAGTGTTATAATGTAAATTCAGCCACCACCACAATTCAAGATGTTTTAGTACATGTATTCTACTGTCAATAGTTGTGAAGTACAATTTGAAAAAATACTTGTGAACTGTCATTGACCAAAGATAGTTTGGTCAAAAATATTTATTTTTCATTAAATTGTTGAAGAAAATGTACTTTTAAATTTACTTAAATTAAAAGTACAGTTATAGGATCTATTATGCAGAAGGCTCAGGGGCTGACGATACTTCCGTAATTTGGATCTTCAAATTTTAAGGCTCCTAAAAAAATCATTTAAACATTAGAAGAAAAAAAATGTCAGCATTGTTTTGTATACAAACAGGATTGATTATATCTTAGTTAGGATCAAGTACAAGCTACAGGTATGGGGTCCTTTACATGGAAATCCATTATCCAGAATGCTCTGGATTTGGGAAAGACCATCTCTTATAGACCCTGTTTTATCCAAATAATCCAAATGTTTAAAAAAAAAAATTTTCTGTAATAATAAAACAGTACCTTGTACTTGATCCACATTAAGATATAATGAATCCTTATTGGAGCAAAACCAGCCTTTTGGGTTTATTTAATGTTTACATGATTTTCTAGTAGAGTTCAGAAAATGATTTTTAATTTTTTTAATTATTTGATTGTAATGCAGTCATTGGGAGATGGCCTTCCCATAATTCTGGGCTTTTTGAATAACTGGCGCCATCTTTTTACACAAACATAAAAACAACATTATTCATACTTACTAAAACTAAACCCTTTTCCCCAGTAGCCACCATTATTGATGTGTCAAAATTGTGTCTGTTGAAATGCTGCTTCAGTTGGTAATAAACAAGTTAAAACAATATACTGTACTAATTATAGTGAACTATACCCAGAGTAAGTTAAGCAGGTATTCACCTGTGTTTTATCTACAGTAGGGATTTCCATAACACAGGCATGTTGCAATTTTATATCGCATATGCAACAAACAAATAAAAATAATTTCTTCTGTAACCAGAACAGACTGGTCCACTGGCAGTATGTATTTGTAGAAACCCCACTTTTTGGTTAGTCCTTGAGAAAGCAAACAGATGAAACATGTTGGGCAGGTAGAACTATAGCAAACTAGCAGTCAGCACAACAATTATGACTTCTTTGTAGTGCACGTTCTTCAATGGCCACTTTCTACTGACATCACAAGTAGGAACATTAGAACAGCACCACAGAGTTTTCTTCTTATTTAAAAAACCTTTATTAGTGCTTTAGGGCATCACAGCAACGTTTAAGGCCATGCGGCCTGTTATCAAGCTTGATAAAAGGCTGCATGGCCTGAAACGTCAAGGAAAAAAGAGAACCCTCAAACGTTAGTTACAGCATACATTGGGCATACAGGTTAAACAGTTCTCCAAACAATAACTCAGAGCCACTAGTGCTAGCAGTAGAAGATCAAACCATTTTAATTTACATACTGGTGTGTAGAAAGGGGGAGGGGGATTGGGCCATGGGGCATACGTCAGTACCTATTTGAGCATAGGTAGGCAATATCCTGTTAGCCGGTAGCCTGGGGTGTAATTGGGTCAAGCACGTCGGCCCATGTGCCTCAGACTTTTTTGAATTTGTTCGGGCAACCTCTGCTTATGTATTATGTTAGTTTGTTAAGAGGAGGTGCTTCATTTATTAGGGATTTCCAGCACTTTAAGGTGGGTAGAGAGGGCAGTTTCCAGGATAGGACAATAGTTTTCCTGGCATAAACATAAAGAAGGCTCAGGAAGTTGCGCTGGAACTTATTCTGGACTATATTCTCCACCAGTCACAATAGACATGCCTCTGGAGATCGCAAGTTTGGCATATCTAGTATTTCTTCTATAAAGGAAACCACTTTTCCCCAGAACTTATCAACCAGCAGGAAGGTCCAGAAGGCATGTAAAAATGTACCTGGGCTAGCCCCACACTTAAAACATCAATTAAGACCCATGGAATGCAGTTGAGCTGGTGTAAAGTAAGTTCTGTGAATTGTATGGTACTCTATCAGGATATCATTACTGCTAATTACAGATGGTGAGGCCATCCCAGTCATCAGGGTCTAGCTGTGGTATATCCAAGGCCCATTTGTTATGGCATTGTGCAAAGGGGTTTCCTCTCTGTGTGTTAAGGATAGATAGTTTGTGATCCAGTGTCCTTAATAGTTCCTCAAGTTTAGAAAGGGACATCTTAGGGGGATGGGAAATTGCCTGTTGGTTGCATGTCTAAGCTGGAGGTACCTGAACCACATGGTCCTAGGAAGATTGTTTTCGGCTGCAAAGCCTATGATCATCATACAACTGACCAGCATATTTGATTTTAAACCTTGCACAAAGGTGGGGGTATTCATAAGTGCTTTAGTCGATCCTGCTGCCTCCACTGAGATGGGGAAAGCAGCGTTGTCAGCCGTGAGAGAAAACCACCAAGCCACATAAACTAGCTGGGCAGCTAAGTAATGTAGAGAAAAAGTGTTGCACTGCCAAACCACCATTCCTCTTAGGGGCTGTTAACATTTTTCGGCTTATGTGTGATTGTTTTTATTCCATATGATATGAAAGAATGTACCATGGAATCAAGTCTGGTAAATAAGTGTATTGGAGTATGATTGGGGAGTTGTGAAACAGCTAAAGTAGTTTAGGAAGCACTACCATTTTTATGACATTAATGTACCCCAATAGGTTAAGTGGGATGCTCAACCAGTGCATGATGTTGGTACATAGTTACTGTACCAATGTGGTAATTGTAATTTTAGACTTAATTTAAAAAAAAAATTGAATTGTTAGTTATCAAACAGATTTTACGTGTAGTTTATGATTTAACTTTCAAGAAAGGAGTGAAGAATGCTCCAATTAACCCAGTTGGAAAGGATGCTTCAACATCAAGTTGTGAAATAACTAAGGAAAAGAGTTATCTATGAATAGTTTATAGCCGGGGTACAAAATATTTAGAATGCAATTTAAAAAAGACGCGGCACATGCCATGACCATTACTTAACACCCATTATTTCTCCCCTTATGAGACTGATTAAAATTGCAACTAATCTCCCCAGTCTTGGAATGATTAAACTTGTTTGGTTTATTTTCCTTTTCAAAGTTACCTACTCTTGACTATTATAGGAAGTGATGTGAAAGAACATTTCTGGTGAAGGTGATTATAAGAATGCCATTTCACAGGGAAAACTAAAAAACAAACATTGGAGGAGGACACTATGGTTAGGTGCTTGAGGCAATTTTGGAAACCAGTGCAGAACAGTGTGCGAATTGATTGATTGATTGATTGATGGATGTCTATTTCAGTGCACCAAATAGAAGAACAGTTAATTGATATCTTATATCACAATAAAGCTATTTAAGTCTTGAAGTTTTTTAATGTGATTTAAGGAAAAAACATGTACAGTTATGGGACCCCTTATGCAGATCCAGAGAAAACCATTAACCATAGTCCATTTTAAGTAAATAATTCCAAGTTTTACAAAATGTTTTTTTGTTCTGTAATAATAAAACAGTACCTTGTACTTGATGGTAATGAATGTGCATGAGTCCTGTTGGGTTTATTTGATGTTTTAATGGTTTTTATAGTATCTTTAAGCTATGGTGATCCAAATTACAGGGAAAAGCCTTATCTGCAAAACTTGAGATTCCAAGCATTCTTGAGATGAGACCAAATTAGCTTTGAATCCACTGATTAAAATGGGAAACAATACAAAATTCTCTACATTTATTTGTTAATTAGATGATCAGAGAAACCAACCCAGTTAGGGTGAGACGGGCTAAAAGGAGCCAAAAGGCCCATGCAGAGCGAAACAGGCAGTCTGCAGGCTTGGATATATGGTTCTAAACTATTAGGCTGTATCTGTGCTGTAAAACCAGTGGTTCTGGATGAATAGTTGGCCACTAGATGAAACCATTAGATGAAACTATTAAAGTATTAAAAGGTGTTTTCATGCATAACCTCTGTAATCTGCAAATGATAATTCTTTACTTTGAATAACAGGAAGAGTTGATATTGTACTGGAAATATTTATATCTATATTAATTCATTTCGGAAACCAGACAATGGGAAAGATTTTATAGGAATTCTGCCACAAAAATCCAATGACTTCTCATAATTAAAAGACATTCAAAGGGATTACCAGTCATGATCAATTATACATTCTGTTATTTAGTGAGCCTTCTTCAACCTGCCTGTTAGATTGATGTTGTGGCAAGCGTCCATGTCTCTGTTTAAAAAAAAAAAACATTGTTACATTTTATAATATGTTACCTAAATGAAACGTCTATACATAATCACGTTGGACCTTCCCGTAACAACATTTAAGCACATTCAAGAGACAATGAATTCCTTTTACATGCTTGTTTGTAATGCAGTACTGGGAAGTATTTCATCTCTTAAATTAACTAGAAATAAAATATATGGCACACAACCCTAATAACTCTAGGCAAATTCAACCTGAACCCTTTTTAAAAGGATTGTTTCTAAGGGAGGAAGGATAAAGCAATGAGAAAAAGGAGAGCTATAAAGACATTTTATTCTTATTCATGTCTATGTTTTGATTTTACTGTAAATCCATGATGATGATGAATAATATTAACCCATTGGGTGCCAAAGATGGTGAAATACATAAGGTCTGGCCAACAAAGTCATCAAGTGCAACACTAACATGTTATGATTTGGGGTATCTATATTCTAAATATCTCTTATTTTGATTTATCTTCATTCCAGATACTTAAGGTAATCATATGCATATGTGGTATCAAAGTATTCATATTTGTTACTTCTCCAACAGAGCTTGTGGAAGTTAAGATGCTTCTTAATTTTGGTATCTTTTGTTAAAAAAAACAGAAAACAGAGAAGGGTTTCTCTATTTAAAGGGTTTTGCTGTCTGGCCCTGGTAGCTACAGTGTTCTGGAAGGAACAGGTGGGACAGATAATCCATTCCAGTGGTCCAGTTTGCATATTTGAACTCACACTCTCTCGGATCAGGGTACAGAACAGGAAGGTTACCTGTCTGTGTTAGGAACTCCCAGAAGGGATAGGGTGCTGCCTGCCTCTGCAAGACTTTAACCAGTCTAAAGTGATTAAGGAAAAGCAGAAGGTGAGACAGGCAAGAGGCTGGCAAATTCGTATCCCTGGAAGGCAGAGCCAGCATGGCTTAATGAGCTTAAAACCCAGGATATTCCAGAGTGTGGAAGCCACCCTGTACTGCCTACCATAGCTTATTTCCCCCAAAAATTGTGTGTACAGGCTTTTAGCTTGTCACATATGGTGATCTCATGTGGGCAAAAAAGAGCATTTTAAAAGACATATAACTGCTTAAAGGGCTGATGAGCCTGAAACGCATTGCCTTTAAGAAACTGTCATAATATAGCAAGTGTTGCCGCTAATCTTTGTGCTACAGCTGTTAAGCAGGAGGCTACAAGAGCTGTGTTAAAGAAACAGTAGCAGGGATTTGCCAACTAGTGGAGGCAGTTTCACAAAGACTGGGATAGAGTCTGTGGTAAGTGTGGTAAATATACCATTGGGCAAGAGAGTGATGAAAGCCTCACAAGTGAAAAGTGAGAGTTACAAAGTGCTGCAGGATCTGAGAGAGTGGCATCAAAAGTTTGATGTAAAGTTTCAGCAACAGCAGCCAGAAGCAGAGGAGGTTCCTACAAAGTCTTAAGAGAGGGAGACAGGATGTCCAGACAGGATGTCTTAAAGGTACAGCGGCCGGATGGAGGAGCCATGCTGGAGATGCCACAGAGTAGGTGTGTTTCCTATCCTGTACAATTGTAAAGCGTCCTGAGATTAGAGGGCCAATTAAAGAGAGTGTTGGCTGTTGTGATGGAATCACAGAAGAAGAGTAGAGGTTCAATAGGTCAAGTTTGCTTCAGTCCAAGGTGGTTATTTACTAAGCTCTGAATACCTGAAATTCCCCGAAATCCGACTTTTAAAAAAATCACGAATTGATTTTTGGTTGTGTCGGGGGTTTCAGGCAATTTCACAATGTTTTCGGAGCTTTCGGTTGAGGGGAAAACTCACGAAAAAATAATGAAAATCTTAGCTTTTCCCATAAAGCAAATTTTTGGGAAAATGTAATAATAAATAAGTGTTAAAAACCCGAGCGGGTTAGATCGGAGTTTGTAGCAGCCGATATTGAGATAAATTGGGACCTTGATAAATAACCTTGATAAATAACCCCCCAAATGTTGAACATTCCAGACATGTCTAGTAAGACTTTTCCTGGGTTAATGGGAGCTGAGAAATGTGAGAATGTAATTAAAAGTGACTTTAATCTTCAAGGTGAAAATACCGAAATTAACCACGAGACTGTGTTAAATTCTGAGAAATGGGCCTACGGACTGCTTGAGTGAACTGATGGGAACTGTTATCTGTAATCTTCGGGTTTTCCAGATAATGGATCTTTTGGATCTTAATACCTTAAGTGTACTAGAAAATAATGTAAACATTAAATAAACCCAATAAGCTGGTTTTGCTTGGAATAAGGATTAATTATATCTTAGTTTGGTTCAAGTGCAAGACATTGTTTTATTATTACAGAGAAAAAGAAAAACATTTTTAAATATTTGGATTTTTTGGATAAAATGGAGTCTTTTCGTAAAAGTGAAGCTTTTTGGGTAACGGGTTTCCGGATAATGGATCCCATAAGTGTAATTGAAAAATATGCACAAAATGATATGTCATATTTTGTTCCATTTTTGTTCACATTTGGTCTGAAAAAAATATGGAATATTTTATATGAAAGTCAAGACAGGAAATAGTAAAAATCTGGTGAGTATCTTGTGAGCATTTACATTCCTTTAATTCGGAATACAAAGGCCCAGAAATACATGAGGACAGTGACTTTCATATCAGTGAGAATGTCCTTTCCAGATTCAGTCATGCAGTTGGGAGTCAAACAGCAACAGAAGTTCATGAAATATTGGCAAGCAAGAGCAAATTTATTCCAGACTGCTGCAGGACACACATAAAACCGTTTTAAAGCTGGAAGAAATATATTATGTATTTTTAGTGACACAACAAAGTTTACTTTCTTCTTTACTACACACAATTTTTTTTTTTTTATTTATTAACTTGTTTTTATTGCAATGACATAGTAAAATCACAGGAAATAATAAGAAAATATTCGTCAAGCAGACAATATAGTGATTACGAAATCGAAGTAAACAGCTTAACAATTTTCAAAACAGTCAGCTCAAGAACAAGACATGATATGAGGAGTGGATCCTATGGGGGGGTTGCAGGTAGGAGGTCAATAATCTGTTAATCTGATGACTCCTGGGAGGCACTGCATCTGGGTGTAACTGATCGTGTTGCAGAGTCGCAAGATATTGGGATGATTCCACGATCAGGGGGTGATTTGTCAAGGATTCCATGTCATACCATGACGTGTGTTGGAAAGTATAAATTGTGAGACATCTGATGTGTTGCGGGAGGTGTATGATGTAGGTTGACCATATCGCGAAAAATTTTTGGGTGTTATGTTCTTTCTTGGTCACGGTTTCCAGCCAGTCCATGTGAAAAGTGTGGTGTAGTTTCTGTTTTACCAACGATATTGGGGGGGGGAGTGGTGCCTAACCAGTGTTGTAGAATAGTTTTCCTGGCCCCCGCAGCCAGTCTACCCAATAAGTGTCTGTCAGGTTTGGTAAGGTGATTAAATGGTGTGGTGTTGCTAAACAAAGCCCATTCAATGTGCGGTTGGAGAGGTTTCCCTATCATCCGTGCACCATATGTGATGACGTCTTCCCAAAAAGGTTGTATCAAGGAACATGACCACATAGTATGTAATAAATTCGCTCCAGGGGAATGGCATCGTAAACAGTTGTCAGAGGAGAGAGTACCCATTTTAAATCGTCTAGCTGGGGTAAGGTACGAGTTATGTAGAATTTGCAACGACATTTCTTGGTATCTGCTCGCCGGAAGCAGCGTCATAATTTTTTTTGTGTTGTTTCAAAATGTCTGATTCCGTGGTGTTAGGCATGTCCGCAATCCAGTTAAAGTTGGGTTTAACTTCGTTATCTATATCAATCAGTGATCTAATAGTTTGGTAAATGTGCGAGGTAGTGAGGTTCCTAGTTCTATTTTTCCAAAGGTGGTTGAAAGCGTTAGTTTTGTCGTTGTGCGTCAGAAGTCGTAATGTTGTATTTGCGAAGTGGATGATCTGTAAACGTAAGTATATATGTGTGTGCGTGAATGGAAATTTTTCCGTTAGTTTATTTAAAGAAAGTAAAGAATAGGTGTTATCGAGTAGGTCATGGATGTTATGTAATCCTTTTACACTCCATTGGTAAAGAATCGGATTACGTATGCCTGATAAAAAATTGGCATTGTCTATCCATGACAAGTAAGGGGAAATATATGATGAGATATTCTGTCATTTCCTAACTGAGTGCCAGGCTTTGTAAGTGTCGAGAAATAGTGGGTTATCTCTGAGTCGAAGTGGAACGTTCTGAAAAGGTGTGTGTAGCCAGTGGTTGAGGAAGCAATTATCCGACCGATATTGATCCAGGGAGAGTGTTGTATAGAGATCTCTATTGAGTATCCAGTCTCCCGCGTAACGAAGAAGGGCTGCTTCATTATAGGCTTTAATGTCAGGGAAATTAAGACCCCCCAGATGTTTGGGTTGCTGTAATTTGAAAAGACTGATACGTGGGCGTTTTTTGTTCCATATGAAGGATCGGAAAATTTGATGTAGTCGTTTCAGATCAGTGGGTTTGATACAATAAGGCAGCATCTGTAACGGGTATAGGAGTTTAGGGAATAAGATCATTTTGATAAAGTGTATCCTGCCCAGGAAAGATAGATTAACATGCTTCCATTGTAAAGTGTCCTGTTGTATATCGTCAATTATCTTCCGTATGTTTAAGGAGTAAATATCTTTGTAGTGAGAGGGAAGACTAATTCCCAGATATTTAATGCTTTGTTTTGTTTTCTTGAAAGGGAAGTGTGACGGCCAATCCGTATTCTTTGTATGGTGTAGTTGAAGAGCCGCCGATTTGGCTAGATTGATTTTAAAGCCTGCAATAGCACCAAATCTCTGTATAATTTCCAAAAGAATAGGAATTTCTGTCTTTGGGCGATTGATAAAGAGCAGAACGCCATCAGCAAAAGCTGTGACTTTAAGATTCATTTGTCCAATTCGTATGCCCTGTAATCGTTGGTCGTTCAAGATATGTCGTAATAATGGGTCAATGGCAATGTTAAAGAAAAGGGGTGAGAGCGGGCAACCCTGACGGGTGCCCCTGCCAATGACAAATCTGTCAGAGTTAGTGTTGTTGACTGTTAGGAATGTGGTAGGTGAGGAGTACAATGTTTTATATAAATTAAAGGTTTGAATGCCGAAATGCTGAAATTTAAGTAAGCGACGCAAGTGTGCATGTGATATCCCGTCAAAAGCCTTATCCGCGTCTAGGTTTATTAACATTCCGTGTTGTCTCTTTTCCAGGTTGCTATGGTAAATCACTGTCAGTATTTTTCTAAGTGCCTGGACTGAATGACGATGTCTGAGGAACCCAACTTGATGTTCGGTAAGTATGGAAGGTAATATCTGCTGTAATCTATCCGCCATTATCTTGGTCAATATTTTAAGGTCTTGGTTGAGCAGTGATATCGGTCTATAGGAGGAGGGGTCAGTTAGATCTCTGTCTTCTTTGGGGAGCAATATTATTCTAGCCACATTGGCTTCATGCCAAAGGGGAGTGCCTTGCAAGGTGTCATTATATAGCTTAGATAAAATGGGAGTAATGTCTGGCAATAGAAGTTTATAGAATTCCGCTGAGAAACCGTCCGGACCAGGTGTCTTCCCGTTTTTCAAGTGTGAAATAGCATGTGATATTTCACCCTCTGTTATAGGAGCATCCAACAGTTCACGGTCCTGAACTGTTAATTTATGGAGACCCGCTTCCCTCAGAAACTCTACACCATCTATCGGATCATCCGAAGAGGATTCATAAAATTTTTTAAAATGGTCTGCCATTATGTTTCTCATCTGTAATGTATCATGAGTCCATCCCGTATCAGTTTTTAGTTTTTGTATATGGGCATTATTAATTCGTCTTTTAGCAATTTGTGCCAATAATTTCCCTGACTTGTTTCCATATCTATAAAATTTATTGGTAGTATGGCAAATTGATTTATGTGCTTTTTCCGTCAATAAAATATCAAAAAGTTCTTTTGTGTCTTTGTATTTATTCTTATCCTCAATGGAATTAGTACTTTTAAAAGCCTTATAATGAGCGGTGAGTTGTTTCTGTAAAAAGTTATATTTTACATTAAAGTTTGTCGCTGTTTAATCAGATAAGAGATAATCTGACCCCTCAATACTGGTTTCGCTGCTGCCCATAAGAGCTGTGGGTTGTCCCAATGATCAATGTTATCGTCTAAATAATTAGCCCAATTTGTTTTTAAAAATGTCTGGAAGTCTTCACTAGTGCACAGATAGGTAGGGAATTTCCAGTTATAGGAAAAAGGTTGAGGTGTAGGCATTCGTAATGTGATGGAGATCAGCGCATGGTCCGAGATGTCTATGGTGCTGATGGTAGCCGTGTGCAGTCTAGATAATAGTGTTTGCGATAAGAAGAGATAGTCAATTCTTGAGTGTGTGCCATGGACTCCCGAATAGAAAGTGTAGTCCCGAAATGTGTACACACAATTTTTTAACAAATTCAGTATTCAATATTTTTGAGTAGCCCTTGAAATGTACTAGCCCTTGAAATATATTGTATTTCAATGATTAACTCATATGAACCAATACATTTTTTTTGTTTGATATTTTTTTTCAGCTTGTAGACGCTTCTTTAGGTACACTTATATTGTGGAAAAATGCCCCGTAGAGCAGATTATTTCTACCGAATGCTTAGAGACATGAACTTGTTTATTGGTAGAAAAATACAGGGATGGAGTTACTATGAGCTAGATGATTAGAAGTCGGCAAGAACTAGATCTTTGGACTGAAGAGAGAACCAATATAAAAGTTAAATATCAAAGCAAACTGCTTTGCAAAATTAACCAGAATAAGAGTTAAAGTTCCCATAGCTCTGGATAACTTTAGGTAGGTAGGACTGATATGACAGTACTGACAGTTAAATTGTCTTTAGCTCTTTGGAGGAAATGTAAAAAAAAGTCACAAAGAGAAAAAAATGCACAAACAATTAGGGGCAGATTTATCAATAGTCAAATTTCGACTAGGGAGTTATTCAAATTCGATTTAAAAGAATTTGAATTCAAATTTCGAGATCATTCTCTGGCCCTTTAAGAACTCAAATTTGACTATTTGCCACCTGAAACCTGCCGAAATTGCTGTTTAAGTCAATGGGAGACATCCAGGGGATCAGTTGTTTGCAGGCTTCCTGACATTTGAGTTTTTTTAGAGAAAAAACTCAAATCGAATTTTTTAAATTCAAATATGGTACACACAGGGAGCATAGGGCAGGCAGAGTATGGCACACACAAGGGCATAGGGAAGGCAGAGTATGACACACACAAGATCATAGGGCAGGCAGAGTATGGCACACACACATGTAGCATTGGGAAGGCAGAGTATGGCACACACAAGGGCATAGGGAAGGCAGAGTATGGCACACACAAGGGCATAGGGAAGGTAGAATATGGCACACACAAGGGCATAGGGCAGGCAAAGTATGGCACACACAGGGAGAATAGGGCAGGCAGAGCATGGCACACACGGAGCACATGGCAAACAAAAAAAATTTACGCAAGGTTTTTTAAAGAAACCCACTCCAAATGCATTAAAATTAATGGGTGTTTTTTCTCAGTGCCTTTTTTGTCTTGCCAACTTTTTTACCTCTGCGACTTTTTTTTCCAAATGCATTAAAGTCAATGGGTATTTTTTCTCTGCAACAATTTTGCAACTTTGTTGTTTTGGGTTTTTTTGCCACAGTTTTGCAAAAAAATCGCAAATGGTGAAATGCTAAATTTTGCCTCCAATCCATGCCTGGCAAAAAAATTCGCTCATCACAAGGGGGGCATTTGTCCTGTCGGCCCAAATAAACAAAACAATAGCAGGTGGCCATACACATGCATGACCTTGTACAGTATCCATATTCATACATTACTGGCTACCATAAACATTTTAAAAGTTATACAGGCAAAGATATTTCTAAAGATACTTCCCTTTCTATTTGGAAGTACCAGCATGCAAGTGCAAAAGATTTTACTTTTGTGGGTTACAACTTGACATATAAAGGGTTAGTAGTAATATTGCCATTCCATATTCTGATATCTCCCTTCTTGTGCCCTGTAATAATAGTTGCAGTGACAGTACAAAGCACAGCAGGGATGTAGGACTGATTAGTTTAAAAATAAACACACAGTCTCATGCTGTTGCTTATTTTATCTATTGATATTGCAGGGGTGGCAGAATGATTGCTTCTGAATGCTTTTCATAAGGTGACCTTGAATTTCCACTAAGGTGAAATAAAAGTTACACAGACTATTTTTCTTCTGAAGAGGTTTTCCATTTTATTAGTTACAAACCTGTTTACTTTACTAATCTAATTGTATCTAAATGATAGTGTTGTCTTGGTACTTTTATAGACTAACTGATCTATAATTTAAGAAATACCTTGAAGGGACATCTACCTTTTCTAGCAGGGTTATTGAACCCAGATTTTGCTGGACTACAACTTTTTTCAAAGAAACAAATTATTATAAAAAATGTTGAATGAGTCCTCCTGCTGCTGTGGCCCAGTGGATGTAAGATTATCCCTTAATATAATGACTGCAGAAGACACAGTAGCACAACACTCCTACCACTAAAGACTTGCTGGACATCAATAAAGTAAAAATTACTCAAAATTAAATTGATTTAAATAATAAGTTAGAATGAGTTAACTTTTTAACCTGATATAGTTTTGCTTTGAAATCCACTTTTTTAGCAGCAGTGAAAATTTTCAAAAATCTGTACTAGAATTTTGTCATATGCTTTGTCATACGCAGATATAATTATTATCCACCCCTTGTTTGCCACATTAGCCTATTGGATTTGAGCCCAGCCGTCCCCCTGGATGCCGTGTTTGGAAGATATGGGCAACATGGGAGGCTTTTTTCAATGAGGAATAGTTGTAGCATAGTGGAAAGGAGCTTCTCTAACAAGGTAATGCAATGTATATGCTAATTCAGAGTTAATCCCAGTGTAATTTTGCTTTCCTGTTAACACTAAGGGGGTTATTTACTAAGCCCGAATGCAAAAATCACAAAAAAATTGTGATTTTTTTAATAAAATGTATTAAACCCAGAGGCTGGAAAACTCAGAGTCTGAAATCCCGGCATCTCAGACCTGTCGAGGTTGCATATAAGTCAATGGGAGAAGTACCAATGATTTTATTGATTTGCGCTGGGTCTCGTGCCAAATCTGACGTTTTCAGAGGTTTCGGGCAAAAATCAGAGGTTTCGGGTGAAAACACAGAAAAATCGTGAAAATCTGAGTTGTTACCGCAAAGCAAATTTCGGGAAAATGTAATAATAAATAAGCATTAAAAACCCAAGAGGCTTAGATTGGAGTTTGTAGCCAATATTGGGATAAGTTCGGACCTTGATAAATAACCCCCCAATACACCGTGCCAGTAATTTGGCAAATTATGTTTCAAGAGTGATGCAAAGTAAACAGGCAAAATAAATTCAAATGAATGAAAGTAATAACATTTGATATGTAAGTGATCAATGTAATGAAACAAAGGAGTGGAATTGTAATAAAATAAATGAAATAAAATAAAGAGCAATTCATTAAAATAAATTGTATAGAATATATATATATATATATATATATAGTGCATACATAATTACTATTCCTGTTTTTTCAGATATACAGTAAATGGTTTGTTAGACTACTTCCTGGACACCTTTATTAGTATTAAATACCAATTAACCATTGCAGTTGACTGACTAATGCTGCCAGTTACAGCAAGTGAAATCTGTCAGTGAGTCACAACACATGTGAGAGTGTGGTTGTCACTGAAAAAACGTTAGGAATTAAAAAATAAATTTCTAAACACTGTTTATCAGCTAAATTTTGCCTAGTGTAGTTAAAGCAAACTTATTAACAAAACTTATTAACACAAGTATGGTGGTGTAAAAGATGAATGCCATCATTTTGCTTATTGATGCTATTCATTTAGGGGATTCTGTCATGATTTTTATGGTGCAGTATTTTATTTATAAATTACACTGTTTACATTATAATTGCATTTAAAGTTGTTGTACCATGTTAGGGCAGGGGTACACGGGCAGATTCGGGGAGATTTAGTCGCCTGGTGACTAATAGCCTCTTCTTGGGGGTGACAATCTCCCCGAACTGCCTTCCCCTGTCTTCTGCCAGCTATAATGAGAAAATTACAGCACAATGGCATTCGCGGCACTTCAATTCCCAAAGTCGCCTGAAGTTGCCTCACAAGGAAATCGAATTGCAGAGAGTGCATTGCTGCAGGCGATTTTTCATTTAACAGGCAGAAGGCTGGGAGAAAGCAGTTCAGGGAGATTGTCGCCCTGAAGAAGAGGCAATTAGTCGCCAGGCGACTAAATCTCCCCGAATCTGCCCGTGTACCCCTGCCCTAACATGGTAAAACAACTTTAAAGGGGATCTGTTACCCTAAGAAATAATTTCAAATTCTTTTCTATCATGTTAGTTGAGCAAAATAAACTTTACTTACATTGTATTTATTATTTAAATTTTGTTTCCTTCTGTTTTGGAATTATACAATCATAGCAAGCAGGCAGCTGCCATTTTGTGGACACGGTTATTAAGGGAAATTGTGTATCACCCCAAAATCTTGTGTATGAACCAGAATGAGGGACCTAATGTCCATGTGCAGTGCCCTACACAAATATAGAGCCTGAGGAGGGAAGGGGGAATGTGAGGAGAGCAGTGACATCTAGGAAGTGCTGAATGGAAAGTGAAAGTAATTGACTGCCCCTCCTCTATGCCACGGGCATAGAGGGGGGGCAGGTAATATTTGATTGACAGTTTAGATATTTAAACACCTTTATAACAGGTATGGATGTTTTAATGAAAACATTTTTTGGGGTTCCATATTTAATTTGGAAAGGACTTTCATTATGCAGTTTTTTATGTGTAGGTGACAGGTCCACTTTAAATGCAATTATAATGTAAACAGTGTAATTTATAAATAAAATACTGCACCATAAAAATCATGACTGAATCCCTTAAATGAATAGCAATATCAATAAGCGAAATTATGGCATTCATCTTTTACCCAACCATACTTGTGTCTGCAATCATAAATAAGCCCTCATATAGTATGGTGTTATCTAACGTCTAGAATGGAATAATACAAATGGGTTTTGCAAAGTTTCCATATTTTGCATTATTTTCTTCAGCTCACAACACTATATTTATTCAGTTGAATGAAAACAAAACAACATGCCACAGCTTGCAAATATTTATAATGATTTTGATCTATGTAGTGTTTCTTGTTTCCATGTCCAATCAAATAAATCTAAAATAAGATATTTTGCATTTAAAGACAATTTTGGTAGATATATCATCACAAATTACTTACTGTGAGATAGCATATATTTATAAACACTTCTTCAAGTTTTTAAAGTAGTAGGAATTTGACTTTGTTAATGAAATGTGATAGTCACTTTACAGTCTTATTGGTGTTGAAATCCAAATTATATGAGCGAAAGCTGCAATCACTGCTCTGAATTGCTTATCTTTCTGGCTTTGTAGGAAAAAACAAATATGTCCATTTGAAAGAGCTACTAGACACAAGCAAATATAAGATATTATCAGGAGGCTATCTGAAAATAAATCCTTGAGCATGCAACTGCATGTCCATCTGTTGTTTTAATTTGTCCATCTAATAATTCCCAAGCAATTTGCAGGATTGACTGTATGAATAAATAAAAATAAATCATACCCTTTCCATTCAGCAATAATTTGAATCAAGAGTTCACTAGGTATCAGCAGCCTCCAGATGTATTTACTAAAATGCTTTTTTAAACATGGAGAATGAATGTCTTTCTAAATGAAAACACTGGGATAAGATGCAGAGACAGATAGAACAGCAAATTAGCTTGATTTCTATGAACAATGTCTGTTCACAACTACCTTGTGCCTCATGTCCTGAAAGTAAATTTCAACAAGTGAATTAACTGATAATCCAGTCATCTTTCCAAAAATTCGTAAACTCTTTCATAAACTTAACAGTGGCCCAGTGGTTAGCATGGTTAACATGTAAGCCAAATCCACGGTTTACTTCAGACCTGGACATTGTAAGTTTATATATTATCGACATGTTTTGTAGGTTTCTTCCCACAGTATAAAGATACTGCTGGTAGATTAATTAGCTCCTCATAGACTATAGTCTGTGCCTGTGTGACTAGAAAAAAGAAATTCGACTTATAGCGGACTGAAAGTTTGCTGTAAAGGTCAACATACATAAAAACAATAAGAAATAAGAACATTTTTATTTCAGAAAATGTTTGATTTATTACAATTTAATACATTTGCATTTTAATACACACACTCCATAAACTGCCAACATAACATCTTCTGACAGAAATTTCCACAACTTCATCACTTTCATAGTAATGATGTAACGTAAGGTATCCCAAACTCAGAACTAAGCCCAAGGACCCAGTCATGGCTCACTCTTTTACCTATAGCAGCCGCCTTTGGCTTTGGGCGGAGCCCTCCGCTATTCAGATGCCGCCAGGACTTAATGTGAGAGGACCAAGGAGAGAGTTCTGAGCAGGCTAGGAAAGAACGGGGGAGCAATCAACAAGATGTGAACAGACAGGGTCAATACCAGATGGTTAACGAAGTACCAATACATGTAACAGAAGAGTAGTCAAGGTCACAGGCTGAGGTCAAACCAAACAGTAGCGTGATACAAAATCAGGATCCAGAGAATAGTCAATATACAAGCAGAGGTCAGTAGACGTGGCAAGATGGCAGAGCCAGGATTATGCAAGGGTCAGGAGCAAGACTAGAGAAGGGCACCCAGGACCTCTAGGAATAGACCTTTACATAGGGCAATGGGAATAGGACATTTGCGCCTTTAAATATTTGAATTTTACAAACAATGATGTCATACAGCGCATGGTAGAAAGCAGAAGATACCCAAGCTGCGCGAACCCAGAAGCATCATCGAGAATAAGCAGGAAGTGGGCATCCCTGCAGTGAGTGCAGCGGTGTCCCCGATGTCCCACTAGACTACCAGGTATTCTTACAAATGAACATCTACGTTGCTTCAGGTGAAAATTGTCTTAAAGTATCAAAAGTCTCAAAGAGTGACCTTTTATCCTTTGTTCTTTTCTTAAACAAACTCATTATTGACTTGTCTATAATGTCTTCTAAAGTACTTGTAAAGAGTAATTAAACCCCTTCACAAGTGTATTTTGTTCAGAGAAAACAACTCTGTAATTTTTAGTTCTGTCTTTCTTAATGGTCTACAAAATTATGTTTTCATTGTTCTTGCCCTATGTGGTTGTAGAAAGCTAATCATGGATTGGTTGCTATTGGTTACTGGCCATGAGCAAATATGCCCAGTGTTGATAAATAAGCACCACTGACACTGCCTATAATTGCACACTTATCCACAGAAAGCCTCAATATTGTCTTAGTTAAGTAGGAGTGGTTTAAGTGTATAACCTTGAATTTATCAGTGCTAATCTCATTTGCCCAGTTGTCCACAATTTGAGGGCAGATTTATCAAAGGTCGAGGTGAATTTTCGAATGAAAAAAATTTGAATTTCAAGCTATTTTTGTTTACTTTGGCTAGGGAATAGTCCAAATTCAATTAGAATTTGAAAAATTAGAATATCGAATTTTATCATGTACTGTCTCTTTAAAAATTCGACTTCTACCATTCACCATCTAAAACCTGCCAAATTGCTGTTTTAGCCTATGGGGGACAATTGGTGGACTTTGAAAAATCTAAGTGTTTTTTGGAAAAACTTTGAAACGAATTCAATCAAATGCGCTATTAATTTGATTTGTATGATTTGAATCCAACCGAATACTTCAACTTAATATGGGTTGGCCTTTTTGAATTTCTAATTTTTTTCAATTCGAAATTCGACCCTTGATAAATATTCCCCTTAGTATTGTCAGCAAAAACAGAAACAGTACTTACAATGTCAACCTCAAGTAAAAGCAGATCACATCCACTAAAACTTCAAGATTTAATTTTATGATCAGGTCCTCATATAACACAATTAAGTTTGCCTGTAAAAAAATGAAAAGATAAAATAACTATTGCAGGATTCATGCTGGTACAGACAAACAACCTTATATTTTTAAACTAATAGAACTATTAATAAGGAAACATTTTAAAACGTTTGCCTTCTCCTTGTTTCTATCACTTTACTTGCAACTGATACCAATGGTCTTACACCATCCTGCTTTATCTTTCAGTGTTTATGACTGTAAAAAACAATGATAATTATCATTTAAGCCATGTTCATTTGTCTTTGGCGCTCTCCCCTAGGAGGTGTATCATGCAATGGTCCCTTTTCTTATTACCTGCCTTTAGACACTGTTTGGCTTTTTGATTCAGCACTCTGTGCAGAAAGCAGCATTCCCCATGGCACAAGTGCTTCTGAATGTGTAGTAACCCCTAAAGTGTCTTGGAAATCTAGATAAATTGTGTTGAACACAATGGAAAGTAACATAAATAGGCAATGTCATCCCATTTATTTTTAAATTCATATTTTTACTCAATACTATGTATTTCATAAATGTGTGTTTCTTGCTAAATCTAACATATCTAATTATGAATACATCTGCGATAAATCAGACTGTTTTACTATTAAATCACAATAAACATTGCAATTGGTTGTTAACCTTGTAACCTTGATATAAATCCTTTATACTTACTGCTTATACATGGAATATAGATATTACCTATTCAAAAGATTTAGTAATATTTGAAATTACATCTATGCTATGCCAGTAAGACAGTAAACACAGTATAAATAGCGTAATAACAGAACACAACCATAAAATGTTATTTATTGAGATTTCCAGTTCCCTTGTAAAAAAAAAATGATTTGTTATAAAAGTCATCCATCAAATACACTTTATACTAGCTTAGCAATATCCCAGAATATCTTTCCAAATTCGTTATGTGCCACAAACTCTTAAGAAGGTACATTTATGTATGCAGCAACTGAAAGGAAAGTCAAATATGGTGTTTGTGTAATACAGTAGTTCTAAAATACAACAAGATTTAGCAAAATGATCATTAACCAAATATGAATACTGACAGACATTTCTTATATGTCTGAAAGGAAAAAAATCCTTTTCATGAAGGCCTCTATAATAGGTTGCCAGATGTCTACCTTTATATAACCAGGGTACAAATCCCCTAATCTCCTGTTGAAGCTTTGGGATACTAGGCTACCTTCACTGGCACTAAGGGGGTACAGACCAACTCCTGTAACACAAGCTGGCTAGTAACTAGAAAGTAACAACTAAGGGGCAAATTCACCAAAGGGCGAATTTTCGCCAGTGAAGGCTCCGCCACACTTTGCATCACTTCGTCAGGTGCAAATTTCTTACCACTTCACTAATTCACAAAAATGTGAAGTTGCGTCTCTGTAGCCGACCATTAACGAAGTTTCACTAGCCTTAATTCGCCAGTGCCAGCATTTCATAGCAACTTTTCTGCCTAGCGAAACTTTTTTAGTACTCTGATGCTTTGGTCAATTTAAATAGGGTGGGTACATTTATGTCATATAGATGTCTTTATTAGAGATGTTGGTGCAAATGCTTGAAGTGGCCTCTTATTATTACAAATGTCCACGGAAGCATAGTAAAGACAAAATAGATCCTCTAATGCCCTAGACATGAGCCCACCCTAAAACAAATGTGGCATGCCCCTCAAATTGGTAAAAAATTGTTAACACAAACATTTTTAATAGTTAGAACTTTGGAAAATACTGCTTTAAAATATGAAAAAACACCAGTGTTTTTTAGAACTTTTATGACTTTCCATTATACAGGATATGATGTCAATGACATAAAATTGAGGAGGATGTAGCTTCATCTTATTATTCTGCCATGTCTAAAGGTAGTGAAGGAAACTGGCAAAAGAGGTAACATTCTGTAAAATTTGCACTTTAGTGAATTTACAGAGTAACGATCGTTCGCCTGAGCAGGAAGTCGCCTGGCGATAGGGCAAAAAAATACGCTAGCGATGGTCTCTTTCACCAAAGAATTGTCCTCTACGTCTGTTAATAAATTTGCAATGTGCCTGAGCTGGGATGTCAGGTGAATTTTCACCAGGGACTGCCACTTCGCCTTTAGTAAATCTGCCCCTAAGAAAGGATTTCTCTTGGGTTTTACCCTTATGCAGATTAAGGATTTATTCAGTCTGAGAGCTTTTTTGAGAAGGAGCAAAAGACCCTTAGTACAGAACAGATGCAGAGGTTAAATAAAACATGATCTTTTTTTCACCAGTTAGTGGTGTGTCGTAAACAGATATTAATATAAGCCTTCAATCACAAATTGTGGTAATGCTGTTAGACAGAATAATCTGGGTAGTTTGATTGGTTAGCAGGTAGGAGCTCTACAGTGATGCTTCTCCTATTTCATGCTATTATGGCAGGGAGCAGGCCCGGACTGGCAATCTGTGGGTTCTGGCAAATGCCAGAGGGGCTCCCATAAGGTGCCATAGAAAGTCAGTATTTAGTGGGCTGGTGGGGGCTGTTTGGGCCTCTGTATGGGCTGATTGGGCCTTTGTGCACCTGAAATGCCAGGGCCTATTTTAATTCTCAGTCTGGACCTGGCAGGGAGCCACACCATCTAGAATGATACAGAGCCAACAGCTGAACAGAGAGAAAACATAATATAAAATGTGAAAAATAGCAAAGGCAAATGATAGTATACAGTTTACAACAGCAGTAGTTTCTGGTCCAATTCAGGTCCAAGCCATGTCACCCCCCCCTCCAGCTGGCACACGCCTAGGCACAAAGCTTGGGGGGCTCCAGGCACATACCGTCCCTGTAACCTACCTTGCTCTACATTTTGCAAAACTCATGAATGTACGCCTGTGCTCGTTAGTTTCCTTAAATGTGGCCACTCAGCCTGTCATTTATGGCAATGGACTATGACTACTACCAGACATAACAGGTGGATTTGACAAAAATGTATGTTTACTGACCAAAATCTGCCTGTCACCACTAGTGACAGATTTTATTAAAGTAAATGACAGGTTGAAAAGCCACTATTGTTAAAATTTTCACCAGTTATAACATTTCTTGTGTGATTAAGTGAGTCATACTGTATGTGTCGCCGAATAACGAAACATTAAAAAAAAATTTGAGAAACAGCGACAATTTTTGAGGCAAGCAACAATTTTTATACGTGCGACTATTTTGTCCAAATGGATTAAAGTCAGCGGTCGTCCGAATAATTTTGAAGCGCGTAAATTTTAATGCTTGTGCCAATTTTCTTTTGTTTCATGAAAACATTTGCGGAAATCGCATCAAATTCATGCCTGGTAAATTTATTCACCCATCACTACCTAGAAGCATATACTTATATACTGTTAACAGATTATCGGACAAATAGGCCTATAGGACAACCCTTTTTGTAATGCTAAATCAATACAAGACCTGGTTAAGCAATCCCATCGAAGATTCTGTGAAATGTAATTTCTGTTTTTTCTTTTAAAGCTCAGAAAATATTAGTTAGAAATATATTCCACAACTGAACTTTGAAAATGAAATAAGCCTAGAAAAGTTAATTGAGGTCAAAATGTTTCCATCTGACTTACAAGTCGATCACATCGAGAACTTGTAAAAATAACATGAAACATTGCTTTACACAAATGCAAGTGAACTGTAAATGTGCTTATAATCCTAAATACCGTGTACATGGAGTTTGAAATTGCTCAGAGTATTATATCAAAGGTATAGTAAATAATGAAGAAACCTTCTCCTATTAGACAATATAAAAAAATATATGTAATTATTGTTTTGAAAAGATTCTATATTTCAATGAAGTAATCCTAAAAATGTATTTAAAAAATAAAATGAATGGAATTTTATTAAATGAAAAATTATCATTTAGTAATAGGAGGGTTCCCAGCTCATTGTTTAGTTATGCTTGAGTTTACAGTTAGAAGGAAGGCTGGGACTGCAGGGAAAACATTTTAAGCAGGCAAAGGGGGAGTAAGCAGTTTTTTGTTTTTACTGTAAAAGTTGACTAACCGATTATGCTTAGAAAACATGGCTAACTACAGTATGTACAGGCATTTCAAAAGGGAAGTATATCTAACCAGAGAGTAAACAGAAAATGAAGCTAAAGAAGCACATCCACTAACAGAGAGGACACAAATCAGTGAAAGAACGCTGTTTTGTACTTCTTCCAGGTAGAAGTATTAGACCTCAGTTGATCCTGACCATTGGTGGAGTCATGCTTATTTAGTGCACATTCTGTTTCATATAGTGGTGATACAGTGTTCCTATTGTGCCAAAAGGTGGAAATCAGTGCAGGATTCCCTTCAGCCGCAAAAAGGGGAACATAGGTATAGTCTCCTTAGCTGGTGTTAATCTGGCCACAGGTGATCTGAGTTGACCAATAGCTTCTCTATGTAACCCCAGCTCTGAGTTCACTTGTAAGAGAAAGAGAAAATGGTTTGTGCATGATAGTTTGCCTTATTTTTCATATAATTATAATGTGTTGATTACTTTGCAATCTATTTTGTATATTATTATGTGAGAATAAAATAAGTAGGAGAGAAACAGAAAATACATTGGACTTTCTGGTAGTATTTAGTGAAGGGAAAACAGTTCTTGATGCGGAGAGTTTAGGCCTAAAAGAAAGTCAGGCTGTTCAATTTCTCTAAAGAGCAGCTCTCTGTGTTAGAGAAAGTGATTCCTTGGATTTGGTACCTATGGACAATCACTGCCCGAGTGCCCATTATAGGCAAGTAATATTATGTCTGGATACTATTTTTCCTGAATCCTATTGTACAGGACCCTATTCCTGCCCTTTGCATTGATCTTCTAGCTTTGATCACAGTCTGTTCCTGGTTACAAGTTTACCTCAAGATTACTTGGTTGTTTTTCTGGCTCTGACCCAGTCTAATTCTATCATTACCAGCTCCTTTACAAAGATTTATATTTGGCTCCCTCACTGAACTCAGTAGGGTTTACTGTATTCTCGTGAAGTAAGACCAGGCAGCATCCAACTTGCTAAGGGCCAAGCCCAAATAGGCAATTGTTATATGCAGAGGAGCATGACTATACTGGAATCAGTTTACCCCCCCCTGGGGTTTATGATTGCCTAATTGACACTGGAGATTATTTTTAAAAACTGAGTAAATTTGTACCTGGACAGTAACCCATAGCAGCCAATCAGTGATTAGCTTTTTAACATAATTAACAGGCCTGCAACAATAATTTAGGGAGTATCTTTGCTTTGTCTCCACATTCAAACCTTAGGTTTGTCTCCTTGTCAAATTTCTTCTCGGGGCTCAGATTGCCTTCAATATGGGGGTCCTTTACAACCACAAATGCCATCATACTGAAATGGACACAATGTTGCACATATTTTCAATCATTTCAAGGTACTTGTGAAATGTTGCTTTGTTTGTCTATTGGAGTCAATAAAACATTTTTAAAAGCAACAACCTGGAGTCTGGTGTGCTACAGTGAACATAGACTATAAACTGCTGTAGGTGGATTATACAATGTTTAAGCACCAGAACATTCAAGGGTTACTTGTCCAGGTTGAGCATTCGGTGTTGTCAGGCAACAGAAATATTTAGTAAAATCATTTTTTGTAGCTGACCTTCCAAAGAACATTTCAAAATGGCAAAATGAATTCCAGCAACTACTTTTGCAAGTAAGTCTATAGAACAAATGCAGTTTTTTTTAGGATATGTTGCTGCTTTGCTTCAGTTTTCTAAAGGGCATATTTGTTATGTTGTGCAAAAAAAGGCAGGAAAATAAACTGCACATCGCCAAGCCTAGCCGTGTAAAAAAACAGCATAAAATGTTTGTTCTGCCGGTAACAATGTGCATTCGCATGGAGTAAAATAACACACACTATTCAATATTTTACACAGCTTTTTTAACTGTTTTTTTTTAGCAAATTTTGTTTTACACAGCATAATAAATATGTTCCTAACTGTATGTTTCAAGCAGAACCTACCCACTATATTATTAAACTGCACAATGCAAGGAATTTTGTAACAGGCTACCAAGGTGTATTTTGTAATTATCTGCATTCTGTAATTAATGATATGTTTTTATTATATGTTTTCTAATTCTAATTTCTATTTATACTGTAACAATTAAACATTGCCTACTGAAATAGAATTTAATATTCACTAAAAACAACAATACTTTATCTTCTTTTCCTTAGGGGATAGTACTGTGCACATATATTCCATCACAATAATTGTCACTCTCTTTGTTGTATTTAATATTAGCATGGCATTCTGATTCCTAAGATTTAATTTATTTAATGAAAGAGAACACTTAGGAATGTAGAGCTGTGTGAGCCATGGTTGTTATACAAGCTGAAGGATGATTAAACTAGTAATTAAAATGAATTTTGAATAAATCCTGCATTCTGTAGAGCCAAACTTTTGAAAGATTTGAAATGACATTTGGTAATATCTGATTTCATGTTTCTGAAAATGAAACAGGAAAAAAGGACAAAAAGTAAAGGAAAGAAATCTTCCCTACTTACTGATTTGTGCATGATTCCCAGAAAAAAGGAACTAAATAAGCAGGCTAGGTAAAAGCTACAGAATCGGCTAGGAACATGCTAGAACTAAACTAATTTGGCAAAAACAGAAGTTGCTAGAGAAATTAGGAAAGTTAATCAGGGGTGCAAGGTGTGGGGAGTACCTATGGCAGATAGTAAGTACAGGGCACCCTTGAACCCAATTGAACTGTGTTTGCATCTTGTGCCAGATTCCACAACAAGGTGTAGAGTGTAACTTGTACCTTCCGCATGTGCATACTGGTCCTACTTCATTGGTAAAGTAAATCAGAAAGTTTCTTAACCAATTCTTAAAACAAAGAAGAGAATAGAATAAGGAAACTCCAAAATAATGATTTCTCAAAAAAGGAAACCTTATAACAGAGTGTTATCAGTCTCGGAAGATAGTTTGCAGCCCTTTGGAGGACTGGTCTCCTTGGACCCCACTATGGGATAACATCAGGCTCCCTGATTTTATTCCCTTTTTCCCACGATAGATGAGGAAATGTCTAACACCCTCAAAGTGGTCCCTGATCTATCGATCTCTATCAGAGGTAGATAACTACAAATAAAATTTCTAAATAGAGTGTATCTGACCCCCTATCGCCATCAAAAATCTATTATAATGTATTGATCAATGTGCCAAATCTAGAGAGGAAATAGGCACTATGTTTAAGTCTTCTTAGCTTCTGGGGCATGGTGTTACAGTTTCTTGATGGGAAGCTTCCACTTTCAAATATCTGTTCTTCAAAACTATGTTTGCTAGAAGTAACAGGTGCTCTTTATACAATCAGACATTTTGCAGTTCTAGCCAGGTACCCCATATAACATTAAGTTTCTCTGGACAACCTCTTACTAGGTAGTTTGGTTTTGACTTGGAATGGGCTCATTTACCAGCTTTTGCCAGAATTGTAGGGGACAAGGGTCCAAAGATTTCCAATACATTAGGATAGCCTTTTTGGCATAGTAAAGCAGCTCTAGGTAACATATTCTGGAGTAGGACCAAAGTTGTAGATCACTGTCCCTTTCTTTGAACTTTCCAATTTGGTGCCTTTTGCCTCACTTTGTTTTCATTTCTTTCTCTTCTCTTTATTATCTTAATTGTTTGTAATGAAAATTATGCAAAATAAAATCTTATAAGAAAACTCCTAGCTGGCTACTACACATGTGAAACAATAGAACTTCTTATCTTCCTTTATGTAAAATTCTTTAAATAACTTTGATTCTGTCCAAAATCTCCAGACAAAAAGTTGACTCAAACTGATGCAACTCAAACAGAAAAGTCAACGTTTTCTCCATCAAGCTATGAGAGTTTGCGGCCTTATGACTTCTTCTATAGAGGCATGGGCTAAGACTCACATGCACCATTTGCAGGGAGATATTCTCCCAAAAAGACTACCCAAATGGAGTGGGGACCACTTATCCTGGTCTCAATGCCTAGTAAAAGGAAATAAAAGTACCTCAAAAGCTTTTACAGTTTGTTTCCAATTAGCACAAACTTTTTGAAACTTGCCATGATTTCTAGAAAACATGATATTTCTGTTTGACACTACCTGCATTTCTTTCTGACAAGTCCATGGGTAACAGACCTACTTACTGTCCCCTTTAAAGATTAAACAAACTTTATATTTTCACAATATCTGCTTGCTTTGTTGATAAAATAGTTGACCTTAAAGCTTCTAAACCTATGACTTCAGCTAAGTTTTTACTTGGGCAGAAAGATCTTCATGCACATTGAAGCTACATCCTGGATTAATGTGCATAAAGTATTTGCTAAATTCTGTAAATTTAACTTGGGTTATTTATTAAAGTTCAAATTTATCTCAATATTTTCTGAAAAAAACTGCAAATTTGCACGGGTTTTTTCGGATTATTTATTAAGGCATTTTCCCGAAAAAAATACTAATTTTACATATTTTTCAGAATTTACACCTTAAAAATTTTTTTGGGGGATTTTTGGCCGGGAAACTTTGGATTATTGCAGGAAACCCAGCGCTGATTAAAAAATCTTGGGACTTCTCCCATTGACTTATATGCAACCTCAGCAGGTCTGAGATGCCTGATTTTCAGGTTTGGCCTTTTTCCATCCTCGGGGTATAATAAATTCTGAAAAAATCCTGTTTTTTTAACACTAAAAAAACTAAAATTTTATGGATTTTCAGCATTCAGTTTAGTAAATAGCCCCCTTAGAGTCCTCAAAATTATCTGCCTTTGGCAGCAGATTTTTGGCAATATACAGTATCTTTCCTAGCTTGATTTATTCCTCTCCCGTATTAACTCCATGAACATTTAGCCTAGGGCTACCAAATCACTTGAATTCGGTTTTATTTAAATTAAATTGTAATCAGTGCAGCCATTGTAGCTGGAGTTTCTAGATGTTCCTTTTCAAGTGACCTGCTAACATTAATTTAGCCTCCTTTCCTGAAAGTTTCCACAATATTTGCATATAAATTAAAAAAAACTTGTTTTTATTCTCTTTCTTACTTATAATGCCATATTTTTCCAGATGTTCTTTTTCTCTGTAATAACAAAACAATACGTCATGATTAAAAACTAAGCTAAAAAAAATCAAAGGTATTTTCATATTTTATCTAACATCAAATTTAACAGTAAATACGGTTTCACTGTTCTAATTTATTTTTGTCCATCTACTTCTCTGAAATCCTCATGTACAATTTTTCTTTTTATTTATTTACGAGCTACAAATTTGAATTAACTAGCTATCTTTGCACTTTTGTAGCATAAAATGTATTAGCACTTTAGAAACTGTGTGCTCCAGTTTAACAAATACATGCTGCATTTTTTATAAAATAAACAAAGCTGAATACCTGCTTTCAGCACCTGCCTGAATATAATGGAAAAGTAAAAGGGGTTACATGAGTGTTCAAAGTAAAATGTTTCCTGCAGTGATATATATGGCCTCTGAAGGCACAGAGAAGCATTCACTGTTCCCGTTTCTGCTAACTCACAGCAAGAGATTTCAGCTAAACGCTGTGTTTTCTTTGTACCAAAGAGGTTTTAGTATGCAAATTTACTTTTCAATAGCTCTAAAAACACATTTTTTATGCTGAGGTCTCATTAATTTAATTAGCAGTTGTTTAGTGCCTTCCCATTAAATGTAAGTTAATAACTCATTACAAGTAGTGTCTGAAAAATGTTGACGAGCGGCAATTTTTATGCGAGTGCCAATTTTGACGTGCAACAATTTTCCATGACAAATTTCAGCTGCCGTTTCTTGAAAACATTTGGGGGTGGTAAAATGCAAAAATTTGCCGTGAATCCATGCCTGGCGAATAAATTCTCCCATGACTAGTTACAGGACATGTTTTTAAAAGCAAATAACAAGCTGCCATTCATTCATTTTCCTCCATTCCATGTGTTAGCAGTAAATATTACATAATACACAATACAATACAAATGAGAAGTTATGGGTCAGTTATGGGTTCTATTGGAATGTGACCTTGGATGAGTTTATATGCACAGTAACTCTGTATAAGCCTGATTTTTATATCTCTTGAGAAAGTGCACATGTGTGAATATAGGTATATAGGTAGAAGTTATTGGTGAGAGATCTCTGAATGCCACCCCTAGTTGCCAACTGTTCCTGATGCCATTTTGGATATTGTGATGTGGTGTGAACAGTGATTGATTATTTGGAGATATGCTGGCTTAAAGAGATCTCTGATGACATTATTCTGGGCCGGAAAATTTATATTTTTAGCATACTTTTAGCCTTTTAATGTATTTAATTTATTTTATTGTTGCACCATAATGACCAAGAGACCCAGTACATACAGGATTTAATTGTTATAACATCTTATCTAGTATACTTGGTTAAGTCACCGATAGGTGGTTTTTATTGACAGTTACGTAGGTCTAATATTGTTTTAGGGGGAGCTCTTTTTGCCTAGATGAAGATGAGCTGTATTAGAGCCCACTTTTTATAAATCACCAGAAATCCTGTGTCTACATGCAGAATTTGTGCCAAAGTCAGTTATTTTGATAGATGTTGTTTGTGCTGGAATCAGTTATTTGAGTAAAATATATTGGGCATATTTATTATACTGTGTAAAAAAGGTAGGATAATAAACCACACATAGCCAGGCCTCACTGTGAAAAAAATGGTGTAAATTTTTACACGTTTTTTCTCCGAATGACTTTTGCCAGAAGCAATGTAAAATAATAGCGTCAAATCTTTTTACACAGCTTTTAACACAGTTTTTTACTTTCTTGCGAAGATATAGTAATGACATCATTATCTGGAGGGCAGTGAAAAAGACTTGATCAAGTTTGTCCAATAACTCATTAACGAGTTTTTAAGCAATAAATTAATGCTAAAGAGCAGTTAAAAAATATTTTAGAACTTATTGTAAAAAGGTTGGAAATTATTTATTCTGGACATCAAAAAAAAAAAAGGATCACGTAACACTTTGTTGACTGATACCTTTCAAATACCTTTTTAAAATTGATGTTTAAGGAAAATTAACACTAAAGTTAGGAGAGGTTAAATTACAACATCTGAAATTAAAAAGCTGTGTCTGTGATCTTCCCCATAATTTGTAGATTAAAAGGCTGTCCTGTATTGTTTATAATACTTGAGAAAGAGGACTAGTCAATGATTTAGATCTTAAATGGAGGGTCTTAAGGAAGATACTGTATAAACCCAAAAATAAAATGTTGCCTAATAAAAGAAAAAGCAATTTTGAGCAACTTTCCAATATATAGTTATTACAAGTTTAGCTTTAAATTTGTAAATGCAGAGTGCAGTTTATTTTTTGTACAATGTCCCCTTTACAATGGTTCTACTTCTTTTTCTCCCTAGTCATGCAGGCTCCTTCTTTAAAACTTTTCTAGTTGCTGTTAACATTATGAGAAGTGCTGGGGATGAACTGAATCATCCCACCCAGCTAAGACACCAATCGATACCCCAAAACATTGGTTTACAACAAACTATGGGGGCCAATTTATCAAAATCGTAAATTCGAGAAAAACGGTGAAAAGTGCGAATATACTTATAACCCTATTTTGGTTACACTATTTTTAAATATAGATTAACTCTTTGCAATCCAGGGCCCTGAGTTCTCCTTGAGTATGAAACACACAGTTTGCAGTAAACCAAGAGAAACTTTATATAAAGAATAAAGAAAAGAACAGGTTAAACTGTGCAATGCGTCAATATTCCTACACTGGGGCAATGTGGTTTTGTCTAGTAACTAGCACAGTCTCTCTCCACTCTGGGTGGATAACACAGTTTTATGAAATGTCCCTTTTCCCCAGAGCTCTTTATTCCTCAGGTAGTTCTATCTGCCCCAATGTACTGAACGGAATGCATGGTACACTTTCCTTCTAGGCCGAAACTCAAATCTGTCTGGCTGAGCACAAAACACAGTTTCACTTAGTACTGCACTTTTTTCACTTTACATGCTGCACTTTCACTCTCCCTGCTGTCTCTCTCTTAGCCTCTCTCTGTGGCTCTGGCTGCTGCAGCAGGGGCTACCTTTATCAGCTCTGTCTGTAACCCTGTGTATTTGGCTCTTGTCGTGCACTCCCCTGGGTCCTCCTCCTATTCCAGGGATGCACTGTAGCACACAGCCAATCAAATGGCTCTTCAGCACTGGCTGCATGATATCACAGACTGAAAAACAGGGGATAGGACTTGTCTGATCCCTTGCATACTCTTGAATATTCTTTGGATCCTTGAATAGTTGAGATTTATTAAAAATATAACCATAGTCACCATAAGAAACTCTGCAAACAAAAGCTTGTAAAGTTCAATACAAATCAATGGAATTTTTCCTTACAGCCTATATATATTTATTGCCTCAATTCATTAAAACAATTATGGTTTTTTTAGCCTAATTGAAAATGAATGGAACACTCTGATTCTCACTGGCGTGCAATTTCTCTCCTGGAAAGAAAAAGTAGAACAAGATATTTTCTGTCTCCATTTTTTATTAATAAGCTAGCCTTTGAGATGATGTGTTTTGATGTGTTTTCTTTTTAGTTTTTTTTTTACTCAACTTCAAAAATCTGTAACTAAGCCTTAAAAAAATTGGAGGGAGCTAGATTTTTGAAGAATTAGGGTGTGATTTTAGAGGCATCTAATGAGAGTTTGTTTAACACTTTTACCTAAATTGGCTTACTCCAATTATAATAATTCTTATAACAATTCCCCCAGAGAATGTGCCACTATAAACAGAAGACTGGATGACTAAGTGACTGCATGTCTTGGAATCCATTATAACAGTACACTTTTTTGTATAGTTAAAAAACCTAGTAATTCATAACAAATAATGTGAGCAATTAAGCAGTGTTTCTCTTTTAACATAAGGACTTGACATATTGTAGTTCAAAACACATTACCAATTTAAGATAGCAAAGATGATTGTAATTCTGAGCATTGCTTGTCTATATAGTGTAATGTATTTGGTTTAAAGAGATACTGTCATGGGAAAACATGTTTTTTTCAAAATGCATCAGTTAATAGTGCTGCTCCAGCAAAATTCTGCACTGAAATCCATTTTTCAAAAGAGCAAACATATTTTGTTATATTCAATTTTGAAATCTAACATGAGGCTAGACATATTGTCAATTTCCCAGCTGCCTCCAGATTGATGTTTTAATTAGCTGAAATAAAGTTACTTTTTATCTTACGATTGCGGTCCGGAGTGCTTGCCGAGATTTCTTCAATTTGTACAGACACCTCTTGCTACGGGTTCGGGGCGATGCACCCGGGCCACTTGGTTCATTTGGTGAGTGCATTTTGCCTTCGTTGCAGTTTTGACTAAGAGGTGGATATTACACAAGCGTGGGACCTGGGGTTTTTACACCCAGGTCAGAATATTTACGGGTGAGCGCTTCTATTTGAGGGGCTTTATTGCTACATCAAGTTGATTTAGTAGTAACATGTGTTTATAATTTACAACTTCAGATTGAGCTGCTTTCAATATCTGTATATATTGGACCTATGTACTAACCCTATTCAAATTCACGTAAGAGTACTAACAAAGTTTTGCTCGGCAGAATTAAACGCTAGTGAAAGATCATTAATAAATGCTCACGCTGACGAATTAACTCTAGCTAAACTTCGCCAGCGTTTGGCTGCTGAGGCGCAAATTTGCATTTTAGTGAATTAGCGCACTGACAACGAATTTGTGCATGGCGAACTGGCACCAAGCGTGAAAATTTGCTGTTGAAAATTCACCCTTTATTGAATTTGCCCCATAGTGTCTTAGATATTAACTTCCTCAATCTTTAACTGCAAAGAGATTAATTAAAGGTGGTAACTTTAAGGCATGCAAGGTTACAAAACATGGCAAAAAATAGCTATTACGGAGTTCAAGTTCCCTAATAGCTATTCTTGTAATGTTTTGTCTGCTAGGTGAGGCTGAGAACTCAATCCCACATCATAAAACTAGATCCCTAACCAGGGCCATCTGAGACTATGGCAAAGAAGCACTGGTGCTAAACTGGATGGGACCTGAAGCCCCGTCAGTGGAAACAATGGTGCTCATTGATCAGCTCATCCCTCCCATCTGTTAGATTGACCTACGTTGCTCAGGCTGTCCTGCAAAATTTGAGAAAACATGGACTTCATGGCTAGAGGTGAACCCCAGCATAATCTAGCATTTCTAGTACCCCAAGTACACTGTATACTATTATCTGGCTAGGCCTAGTGGACATGTTTTATGTGTAGCCCTTTTCTGCTACTGCAAGAAGTCTAGCACAGGAGTCCTGTGTCTCCGCTACAGCGCAGAGTAGGTACATGATTTGGCGTGCCTCCACCCAGGGTCATGATAGACTGGGCTTTAATACCCCTCCCTGTAATCTTCCCTGATCTGCAATCACACACACACAGTGGAAAGGTTGATGGAAAAGACACTTTACCTTTAAATTACAATGATAAATGCAGCCTGCCAGCCAGGAGCAACTTATAGAATAATGCGGATGGTTTTTAGCTCTGAATATATGGGACCTTAGAGCACCTTGCTTTCACTCTGCTGCTCCTCTTTCCTAGCACTTCATCAGCCGCACTTCCTTCCTGTCAAGGGTGAGGACTCCTATCCCTCCTTGCTTAAAAACAACACAGAGGAGAGACAAATACACAGAGCCCCTACATTTATGTATAATACTTATGTTGACAAATTGCACTTATAATTCACTGTACTTGGATTAACCTCTCTGTAAACTGACACATGTAATGTATGACCAAGACTTTGTTGTTCTTTCCCATTGCACCCATTCCTCAGCTATTCATACAGCTATTCATATCAAGCCAAATGAAAAATAAATTTAGGATAAAGGAATAAAAAACATGCCATTCTGTTAATATATATTTCTTCTGTGGTGGCCTTGTGGACTCCTCCTGTCAAGAGCAGCTCTACTTCCATGTCCACCTCCACTCATGATGATGATCATTCTCTCATTATGGAGGTAATTATACATATACCATGAATGTTTCTGTTAGCAACCAAATGCCTCTTTAGTACTTGCCAGATTTTGGTTGCTCAAAGAGTGCTCACCTATAATTAGTTCCAAACAGCCTCAGAAGAATCATCACTATGCACACACTTCCTACATATATTATCCAGAATATTGTCACATGCACTGCACATGCAAAGTGCTGGTTATCTTTTCCCATATTTACAGTCTATAGGCAGTATACCTCCTTGATCAACACAAGTTCAATTAAAAAGTGTTTGTGTCAAATATACTTTTTGCCTATTACTGTATTTCAATCACTAAAAATCGATGTTATTGTAATTTCATAAGCCAAACAGGGTAAACAGAGAAACTGAAGTTACTCCATGTTTGGTTCCTGCAAGGTAGATACATAACCAGTGCACAGAAAATCCCCCTGAATTATGGACTCCTGCTAACAAACCAGTCACAATAAAGGAGGGGAATGTATACTGACAATTCAATAACCTACCATGCAAGGACCAAACATTGAGTAGCTTCTGCTTCCTTGTTTGCTTATGTTCAGCACAATCCCTATTCATTAAACTTATGTTGAATAAGGGGGTATACTGTCCCTTTAAGACTAGTAACTATATCACACAATATGCTGTTCCATATAATTTGAATTTATTGTTTACTGTTTTCATAAAACTGTTATGACTAACGTCTATTTTCATCAGCTTATTTGAGTAAGCTGTTGTATTGGTATATTTAGGTTTCTCTAGAAAATGAATTTATGCCTCACTAAGTCACAACAGGCAAAATACCATTTGTCTTCCATAAGAAAATGAGTCCTCCTGTTTATTATAATTAATTACTTAAAATCCTAAACTATAATGAATTGTTTATATAAATATAACACATTAGGCTGATATTTTTGTATTGGCAACAAGGAAATTTAATTAGTCCAACATAAAGTAATTATGTATGTGTGAAATCAGAGCCTGACACATAATGGTTTTCAAATTCATTTAAGGGATAGCTTATTCAGCAGTGTTTAAATCATTCCTGTTATGCTTTCCATTACTCAAACTGGACAATAAATGTACTGTTTTAACACTTAAGAACCCGTTTTAAACTAAAAGTGAAACCATTTTTGAAATTAAAGAAATACTTTCACCAAAATGAATATATATATATATTTATATATATATATATATATATTTTGGGTTTTTCATGTGATTAAATAAATAGTTTTATTTATTTGACAAACATTTGAGCACAGACCTTTTTTGCTCTAGCATTTTTTTTTACACTCGGGCAGCTGTTTGTTGCATTATTTTATTTTACATTTCTGAAAATCTCCTTGAAATTATAAATATTATTCCCATATATTAAAGGTAAAACTTCCTAAATATGAATGATAGGGGTCTTCTAAAGAAAACGATGACCACAATGCATACGATTACCAAACTATCTGGCATGTAGTGACCCCAATATATACCCTTGTGCTTGCCAATGTTTATTTGGTTGAGACTTGCAAGCGTTTCTCTGGTCGAGTTTTTTTTTATTTTATTACAGTTTCTCTGGTCAAGTATTTTTAGTGGAAAAAAAATCAGATTTTTAGAGAAAAAAAAATAGATTTGTAGACATGTATTATGCCCCAATGTAGTAAAAACATCTGAATCTGAAAATACTACAGCAGAGGTCCCTTTCACCATTTGTAGACGTGTTTTGCCTTCACAATTTTCAGGTGTTTTGGGGTGTTTGACAATGGCTTTCAGTCAAAAATTTGAGTTTGTTGAGCAACAATTATAAAATGTGACACAAATGGAGTATCAAATCGAAGCATTCACAATTTTGTTGTGACTTTTTGTCACACCAATTTTTGAGAATAATTATTGGTAAATTAAGGGGATTATATTAAGGGGAGTATAGACTTTTTTTTCTTTTAAACATATTAAGAAAAGGTTGAGTTTTAGTAAAAACCCCGCTTATGAGTAAGTTGCATCCAGAAAACCATATCATTAAGAAAACATTCTGCAAGTCTTTGCATAATTCAGCTGTCTATGAAAATTCAAAAATCCTCTAACAGCTTAAATTTTATAGCACATTTGCCACATGTGTGTGAAAACCCAGTCATTAGCTATAGATATAAAACATCATGAATATGAAAGCCAGGGGTCTTCTGAACAGTTGGATATGCATGGGATTGCTGGTATCTGCAGATGTCTGTGGCCACTGAGAAAATTGTCAGGGGGTAGGTAATGAAGTAGCTTAAAAAAGCTGGTGTTCATTGCCCCTAGAGTGAAGAGAGGAGACAAGTCCCCTATTCCAATAAGACACTTCAGATTTCATGGGTTCTGAGTGAGGTAGCTGCATGGGTATTAAGTTTCAGCTGTGGATTGGACACAATTGTATTCACTGTTTTCAATCAAGGCACACACAGACTCTATTTTTCCTCTTTTAACTTTGTGTGTTTTGTCATTAGATCCCAATAACAATTTTTTGAGAGATTTTATTGTATTTTATTGTAAGTTCTGCTTTGTTTTGGGCAAATAAGTTCTTGTTTAATAACTCATAGCAACCAATAAGAGATGTGCTTCCATTGCTGCTTGCTGGTTGGTTTAATGCACTTGTGCCGATTTGCCCATTGCTAGTAAATGCATCTCAGTGTGGGGTTTTGCTGAAGTTTTTGGGGCTGGAGTGAGGACATTTTGCATGCCATCTGATGTGAGTGAATATATGCCCATGCAGTTTTGCAGCTGCTGTAGCTTTGCATATGCTTTTCATCACATATTATCAATGTGTATTCAGTATGTCCAAGCACCCGAGCAGTGGTGTATTTGCTGCACTTAAAGGAGAACTAAAGCCTAACTAAAGAAGTAGCTAGAAATGTTGTACATTATGTTTTGGGCTTCTGTACCAGCCCAAGGCAACCTCAGCCATATATATGTTACAGTGACCTTAGATTGCCAAATAAATTGGGGCAGGGACTGATGTGAATTATGTATAATCTCTGTAAAGTATTGCAGAATATGTCAGCACTATATAAGTAAAGATAATAATTTTGTTTTTTGCAATATAAACATTTACTGGTGGAGTTGACAAACTCAAGGAAAATAATATTTGATTTGCCTGGATAAAGGACATACTTGACCTTTTTGAAATATCACTTAAATAAGTGAACAAAAATGCAGCTCGAATAATTTCTATCATTTCTATCATTCCTAAAGACTACATAAGAGAAATGGCATTTTAGGAAATAGTGAAATAACATCATTCTGCACTGAACACCAGTTACTAAACTGAACTGAATACTGTTTTCATGTTTTGCTTGCTATTTATGAACAACAGGAAAGACCAATTTTTCGGAGATTAGTTAACCACGTGCATAAGGCATAGCAAGAATCTAGATTATTTTTTCCACAAGATGAAATATTATATATATAAATAATTACAATTTCTTCAAAGTAATATACTAGCGTGCAAAATGAATACTACTTGGCTACATTTTCAGAAGAAGTTGGGAAATTTTTGTTCCATATCACAGAAGCCTGCTGCTCAATAGAAAACTTAAGAGATTTATTAAGATCTGATAGAACATCATCAATTACTGCAGCTGGGAATGTTTCTTAATTAGACAGATATTAATCTTTTATATGAGCTCTACTTTTTGTTTCAGTGTGGTAAACAGAATATCCTGTAAATGCTATGATTTTGGAAAACTTCCCAGCATTTCTGTGAAAATTGTTAAAATGGTAAAAAGAAAAAAAAAGCCAAAAAGCTGTCTGAAAATGGAAATTACAGAAGTGTTCTTATGTTGGTTGAGGCTGAGCCAAAGACATTGGCTTAATGGGATTTTCCTATTAAAGATATTATGTTGCAAAAAGTTGGATGAGATGCAGGAGACAGAATTATTGCACATGACTTACTCAGAAAAGAAGACAACAAAATATAGGAAAAAAACCTGACAAACAAGTTTTTAGTTTGTAATTTCTTATGTGTAGTAATATGTGACATATATGGAATTAGCTGATAAAGATTAGATGAATCATTGCCATTCTTCAGCATTGCAGATTTTGAAATTTTACAGCCATTTATTTATGGGGTGGTAACATTTTGGTGATAGTATATTAATTAGAGTTAAGCGAGTGATTTATCTAAATCTTAAAGGACCAGTAACATAAATTTTTTTTTTGAAAAAAAAATTGTTTCTGCTTAACGAAAAAAAACACCAAGGCAGTTTTAACTTTTAATTCGCAAAGTCTTTATTAAGAAATCACTTACCGATTCTCTGCTTGTGCTCCTCTTCAGAAACGGCGACAGGGCAACAAACCATTATGCATCGCCCGATTTCTCCTCCCTGGATATCTCCTATAGAAGGCAGGGAGGAGAAATCGAGCGCCGCACGATGGATCGTCGCCCTGTCGCCATTTCTGAAGAGGAGCACAAGCAGAGAATCAGTAAGTTATTTCTTAATAAAGACTTTGCGAATTGAAAGTTAAAACTGCCTTGGTGTTTTTTTTTTCGTTAAGTAGAAATTAAATAAAAAATATATATATGTATGTTACTGGTCTTTTAAGACTAAGTCACAATTTTCAGAGAATCTGATAGCATGGTCCAGTACTACATCCCAAAAATCAGTGCTAGTTTACTATGGGCAGAGACACACAGGCAGATTAGGGGAGATTACTCACCCGGCGTCAAATCTCCACTACTCTGGGGCGACTAATCTCCCCGAACTGCCTTCCCGCCAGCTAGAATGAAAATCGACGTCGGGGTGGCACTTGAAGTGCTTAGTTTCCCAAAGTCACCCGAAATTTCCTTGTGAGTCGACTTCAGGCGATTTCGGAAAATAAAGCACTCCGAGTGCCATCCCGCCGGCAGTACGGGGAGATTAGTCGCCCCAAAGAAGAGGAGATTTGTCGCCAGGCGACTAATCTCCCCTGAATCTTCCCATGTGTCTCTGCCCTAAATGGTACAAAGGTAACACTGATTGGAATTGGGTATAGGAATGTGATGTTGCTTAGGTTCAAACAGAAATTGTAGGTGTCATTGCACTATGAGATATTTAGGTGCAAGCAGGAGGCTAACCACTATGTATTTTTCCCTTTTCCCCCTGCCCCACACTTCAAACAGAGCTTCTCCTATCAATGCAGCTCTGCCTGCATTTGGCTGGGGACAGTTTATAGATGTTCCTTATAAAGTCCCCTACCTGTCCCCTTACTTGAGCATATTCAGGTGCACAGAACGAAGCAGTGGCTCTCTGCGTTTAGTTCCTTATTCAGTTCCCTACCTGCTTTTTAGAGCTTATTGGAATGCTTTGAGCACTGCATTTTTTGCTTATGCTAATTTAGCCAATATTGCCTGATAAGCTCATGTCAGATTTCAGTGTTAGTCTTTGGGGGGGGGGATTTTTTTAGCACTAAAGAGCAGCATTTTTAGCAAAACTTTAGTAAAACTGCAATGCCTGCAACAGCCATTTGTGACTACCTTAAATGCATATGTAAATTTTTACAATAATAAATGACTGATATGATAATGAAGATAATTTTACATAGATTGCAGACTGAATAAAAAATAGATATTTTTTTTTTACAAGAAAGCCATTAATTCCAAAATTTTAAAGCTTAATTAAACTAGAGGTGCTTGAACAAATTGTTCCCTGTAACCTGATGCCACTTTAGGTCAAGTGACACTCATAATGCTCTAGATGCCAAACTGTGAAATTATAGTGAAGTATGATCATGAGAATGAGAAGCCATTACATTTTGATACATGATTGTGCTCCACTTACAACAAACTTACAACTTTTTTTTTTAATTATAAATAAGAATTAGTGATGGGCGAATCTATTCGCCAGACGCAAATTCACGGCGAATTTGCGCAATTTTTCGCCGGCGAATAAATTGCGAAAATTCGCCGGCATTGAAAACAGGCGCCGGTGTAAATAAAAACAGATGCCGCCATCAAAAGCAGACACCGGCATCAAAAATGAGGCGCCGGCGCTGTTTCGCACAATTTTCGCCGTAAAATGCCGCAAATTCGCCCATCACTAATAAGAATGATACATACTTTACATAAAAGGTAAAAACAGCTATAGATACACCAGCAAGGTTTGTGTAATAGTATAATGGCCAGAATAGTAATATAACTAATAGGGTGCAAAGGTTAAAAAGTGACAGGCCAACTACAGTTTTAGATTTGGGTTAATTTTCGAAATTACTGGGGCACATTTATCAACAATGGGCAAATTTGTCCACACACAGTTACCAACAGCAACTAATCATTGATGAGCTTTTTAAAGCCAACTGCGAGCAGAACAGACCCCATGAGAGATTTTACAGTAACATAGGCACAATAATACACAGACCCCATGAGAGATTTTACAGTAACATAGGCACAATTTTTATAGGATCTACCGTATAGCCACCAATCAGCAGTCCCATTTTATATGTCTAGTGCAGTCAATATAATAAAAGCAAAGCTATTATTATTTTGTTGGAAGATACTAATAAATCTCTCACTTTATCCCCTGCCGAGCAGCCCTCGATCAATCAGCTGGAATTTTCTCTTTGAGCAATATTTTATAGGACACTCCTTACATTAAGATGAACAGACATTCCCCTGTTCCTATCAGTACTTAATAGTGTGCCATTAGGATAAAGAGTTAGCACATAGCATTTTTGCTGTATGAATTATTAGCACTTAGGTAAAACTCATATGTATTCAGTTCTTTAGAACTGACAATTTAATCTCTAAACTCAAATTATTTTCGAAGATTGGGCTATGAACGCAAATGCAACAGCTCTAAAACATAACACAATATTTAAAGGATTATGTGGCATTTACGAATTAAGTGGGTAGTTTATCAACAGTGTATCTGAGACGCCTGGAATATTTATGCTATATCAGATTGCAAAAAAAGTTCATTAGAACAAATACTGTAAATGGTGGGATATCAAAAGGGGAACTGCTTTTCATGATCTATCGTTGAAGGCAGATTCCCTGATATGATATTATAAATCAAAAATGTATTGGTCAAGAAATAACAAATTATAATGTTTATTGGTGGCCAGGATGATAGTAGGTGAGAAAGAATAAAATTCTGTGTATGCAGATTCCCCCAGGAGCCCCTCTGATTTGAATGGATTCTGTTCTCAAGATAGCCTTTGTTATTAGTAGCTTGACCTTCAGGAAGAACCCTCTGATGTCACTTAATATATAAAAGGAAGACTGGTCTTATGCTTAGGTAAGCTTTTGGTTTGTTCTGCATTTATGCATAACAAGATGCCAAAACCAGTTACTAAACACTTTCTGGAAAAGAGACAGCAACTCCCTATATATATTTATGATATGAGGGATGAGAGAATATGTCCTGTTTTGCTGCAGTTTTACAAAAAAAAGGCAAATTTGCCAGCGCGGCAACATTTCGGTACTTCGCTGATGTACTAAAGTCGCTGGCGTAACTAGCTAGCAAAGGAGATAGACTCTAGCGGTACTTCGCTCCCTAATGCCTGGCGAATTTGCGCTCTGGCGAATGGACGTAACTACGCAAATTTGCTAAGATGCAGATTTTACTGAACTTTACCTACTTGTGCCAGACTTGCCTTCACCACCTCAGACCAGGCGAAGTGCAATAGATTGCATAGGAGTTCCTTAAAAAAAAAAAAAAACAAAGTCCCAAAAAACGCTATTGGCCTTTCCTTTTTCAAGGTGATAGTGTCAGGCCCGAAGGCTCAGTTTGAAGTAACGGACCAAGGAGGAAGCTTGCAGGTTTCCAAACACAGTTCGCAGTACAAGATGGGGTCAAGAGTAACGGTAGTCAGACGGGCAGAAGATCAGTTCAGGCAGCAAGTAGTCGTAAACAGGAACAGGCAGAGGTCGATATCAAGAATCCAAAACACAATAGTCACACCCAGGAAGACAATGAAGTAGAACCTATTCACGGGCAAAGGCAGTAGGTATCAAACATCCTTTTAAACTGATTTTTGGCGCCAACACGTGCGTAGTGACGTCATGCGTCCAGACGAGGCGCCATTGCCGACTTCCCACGTGGTCCACCCTGGGCGCCGCCATTTTGGACGGAACGCCGGCGGGAAGGGACGCGATGGGCTGCGCTCCTTACAGATAGGCTGAAAAAGAGCTTACATTTTTTTGTGGGTAACTGGCTTCCCCCTACATTTCCTAACATAAGGCCCATAAACTATACATTGGGCTCATGTATAGGGTAATATAACAACTTTATTTTATTTTATTAAAGGGATCCTGTCATCGGAAAACATGTTTTTTTTCAAAATGCATCAGTTAATAGTGCTACTCCAGCAGAATTCTGCACTGAAATCCATTTCTCAAAAGAGCAAACAGATTTTTTTTATATTCAATTTTGAAATCTGACATGGGGCTAGACATTTTGTCAATTTCCCAGCTGCCCCTGGTCATGTGACTTGTGCCTGCACTTTAGGAGAGAAATGCTTTCTGGCAGGCTGCTGTTTTTCCTTCTCAATGTAACTGAATGTGTCTCAGTGAGACATGGGTTTTTACTTTTGAGTGTTGTTCTTAGATCTACCAGGCAGTTGTTATCTTGTGTTAGGGAGCTGTTATCTGGTTACCTTCCCATTGTTCTTTTGTTTGGCTGCGGGGGGGGGGGGGGGAGGGAGGGGGGCTTTACCACTCCAACTTGCAGTACAGCAGTAAAGAGTGATTGAAGTTTATCAGAGCACAAGTCACATGACTTGGGGCAGCTGGGAAATTGACAATATGTCTAGCCCCATATCAGATTTCAAAATTGAATATAAAAAAATCAGTTTGCTCTTTTGAGAAATGGATTTCAGTGTAGAATTCTGCTGGAGCAGCACTATTAACTGATTCATTTTGAAAAAAAATGTTTTTCCCATGACAGTATCCCTTTAAGGTTTCCCGGACTTGTGTAGTGTAATGTATTTGCTACAACATACTGTATACGTCCATTGAACTTTAACTTCCCGACGCAACTTTGAATTTTAGTGAATTATCATTGTCCTGGCAAATCTACCACTGGCGAAGTGTTGCGCTGTGAGCAAAACCATCGCTAGCGAATTTTCGGAGGTTAGTGAATTTGCCCCCATATCTGTGAGAAAATATGCTATTACACAATATTTTGGTCCTGTCGTGCTTAAATGATCAATTACTTAAATTTTTTCGAGTAAATGTTAGTTATATGAAATATACTGTGTATTATAGAGATATGATTTTCTTCCTGTTTCTGTATAAAGAGTCGCATTCCTCGGTCTATCTGTTTATTTTATCGGTCTATCTGTTTATTGTATGCCAATTTCTTTCAATATTTTTAAGATGGACATGGGGGATTTTTATCAATGCATTTTCTGGTATTATTTTTTTATCCTTTGACTTCTTAAGCTGAGCTTGCAAACATTTCCTAGTATTACCTATTGGTTTATGGAGAGTCATAGCTCATTTTCACTTCTTGTTGTTTGATCAGAACATAAATTGTTTGGTCCCTTGTGTACTTTCCATCCACCATTGACAGATCGATGGCAGAGTGTACCTTAGTGTACTTTAGGCTGCTACAGAATTTTACAGCTGCTTCATCTGGGGAGCTGGGTTTTTGATCACATTTTCCTGGTAACCAAGGGTGCATAGTGGTAATTTCTGCCCCAGGATGAGTTATATTATAGAAACATATTGTAAAATTAATGTAACAGCAGCACCTGAGTTTGTAATATGGTCAGCGTTGGAATGCTGGAACTCAATGGATAACTTCATATATTTTTGAAAACAAATGCTTACTCCACCTAGGACCTATAATTTGACAGGCTATTTATTGACATTATGAGATGACAGCCAGAGGTATTTGTTTCTCTTGTATTTTTAAATTTCCCTAGTATATGCTTATATGGTTAATACAATTTAGGCTTAACGTACATAAATCATTTGACTGCTAATATTATCTCGCAGAAAACAGAGACAAAATACGTTATTCAATGGAAAGTGTTGTGTCTGAAGCTAAGACACATGGAAGCCTGCTTAGTAACATATGATTATCCACAAGTGTTTTTTTTTTTCATTTTACCTTTCCTAACTTATAAGTAAGAAATGTCAACACTCACAGCAGAGATGGCAGATGTGAACTCTAATGCCTCTAAGTTTTCAGCTGCAATTTATTTGTATAAGTAAAAATGCACTCCTTTTGTCAAAAACAATTACAGACCACTTTATTTTGGATTTTTGGCCAGAAACCCATTGTGTGACAATGAATCAAAACAGAGTTTTGAAAATATGAATAAATGATAGACAGAATAAGGGAGAGAAAAGAAATAGGCTGCAATACATTTAGGGTATAAGCAAGGAAAACATTGGGTTTTTTCCAGACAAACAAGCATTTGAATGGTTGTTGTGGCTTACTGAACTTTTTGCGCTACATCCAGGAAAAATGTTGATATGTCCATATTTATTAAAATGTTATAAGTGCACTAACATTCTGCATAATATTATAATGATTCCTTGGTTGCAGGAACCCTAACATCTGTTCTTCCATTATTCTTGCTTCAGTTTTTATGTGAGCCCTTGAGTACTTCTTTGTTTATGTAAGCATACACAATAAAGTAGTCAAACAATCTAACCAAGAGGTAATTCATTTACAGCAGAGAAATACCATATTCAAGAATTTAACTAGTTAGGATCGTGTCACTTTTAAAGGAGAAGGAAAGCTACCAAAAAAGTTTATCAACAATGGATTAGCCACAATAGTGCAAGCTCTATTTATTCTGCAGAATGCTTTACCATACCTGAGTAAACAGCTCTAGAAGTTCTCTGTGTTTGTTTAGAATAGCATTTGCCATATTAGCTTGGTGTGACATCACTTCCTGTCTGAGTCTCCCCCTGCTCACTCATAGCTCTGGGCTCAGATTACAGCAAACTGAGCATGCTCAAGCCCTAGCCCTGGAGTTTTATGCTGAAAAGAAGTCTGATACAGAAGCCCATGTATACTTAAAGGAGAAGTCAACCTGTACAGGGAAAAAACCCTCCCCTGTGTAGGCCCCCTCCCTCCCCCCCCCGGCCTACCTGCTGCCCCGGTCAAATGCCCCTAACGTGTTACTTACCCCACCTTCCAGGTCCTCTGCTGCAGAGTTCACGGGCGCCATCTTCTCCTGGGCGCTCTACTCCCTGCTTTGACCGGCGCTTTTTGGCGCAACGCTGGTAAGCTGGTAAGGAGGGGTAAGTAACAAGTAAGGGCCATTTGCCTGGGGGGGTAAGTAGGTCGGGGGGAGGATGGAGGGAGGCCTACTTGAGGAGGGGGGGAGGGTTTTTTCCCTGTACAGGTTGACTTCTCCTTTAATAGAAGGAAAGAAATGCAGTGTTTTTTTGTCAGAGGACTCAGAGCAGCATTACTTTAGCATTAGTTTACTGGTGTATTTATATAGACCTTTCTGATAAAGCTTACTTTCCTTAATTTTAGCCTTTCCTTCTCCTTTAAGAAGTAAACGTGAAGTTGTTCTCAGTTGTTCCCTTTTCATGAAAATAATGTTTTGGCCTTACCAAGATATTCTTCTAAAACTTATTAGAATACAGAATAGTATGACAGCTCCCTTGAGTCACTCATTTTCTGTAAAATCACTTTCTTTGTAACAATATGTTGACAGGTTTGAATGTGTTTCTCTGGTTATTACTACTTATTCCATCAGAATAATAAAGTCAAATTGTAGGTGTGATGGATAAAAAGCAGTAATGAACATTTCATACATAAAGTGGAAGAATATGTTACCAATAAACTTCTTATTTTTGTTTGCAGATGGTGCATTTAAAAAAATAATGGTGGGTAACACATATATTCATACGCTCTAGTTTTTAAAATCCACTTTCTTTCATCCCATAATTTCAGGCACATATTTTTCTGTGTATTACTAGTTGCTACAGTCTTTTGCATTTTTACATCCTCTGCCAACAGCATTGAACTGTTGTTATTTTAATACCAACATTATAGCATGGTTATTGTGGGAAAAAAGACCACTATGCTGAAGAAAGTAAGTGATATGGACAGATAACAACTGTTGGTCAATAAGGACATAAGGGTATCCCATGAAAAAAGACTGGTATTACTAAATAAATTCACCACAGCTAGTCGATACGTTTCCAACATCATAAATAAACATTGGCATATAATCATGCTCTCTTCACATAGGTACCATCTTTTAGGTACCTCCCTTGATGGCCTATAAAAGAGGTAAAAACCTACGTGACTAGTTGGTAGAAGCTGATTCTAAATGTTTTTTGCAGACCCCCAAATTTGGCACTTTTCCCTGGCAACAATGTAACTTAGTAGTTAAGGGTAGCTTCTTTCACCATCCCCATACCGGCAAGTGTAAGATTAAGCATTTTTTTTGCATGTGAATCCTCATATATTGTCTATCTCTTGAAATGTCCCTGCAGTCCAATTTACATACAGTAGGTGAAACTACACAGCAAATGATTCTCTAAGCATAAATCAACAATACTTAAAAATTGAACTACTAGTGATGGGCAAATGTATACGCCAGGCGTGAATTCGCAACAAATTTGCATGTTTCTCCACCGGCAAATAAATTAGTGAAATTGCAGCGAAAATTCGCCGGTGTCAGTTTTTTTACGACCCCGGCGTCAATTAATGGACACCCATTAACTTTAATGTGTGTCAAATGTCACCACGTTGGAATTGTCACCGGCGCCAATTTTGATGCCAACAAATTGATGCCGGCGTCAAAATTCGCATTTCGCTGATTTTACACCCATTTTGCGAATTTCACTGGAAATTCTCAAATTTCGTGGCGAATTCGCCAATCACTACTAACTACCAGCATGCTTTTACCAAGCCAAACACTCAATTAATCAATTTAAATTTCATATTAATAGACACAGTAGAGCAGTGATCCCCAACCAGTAACTCACGAGCAACATGTTGCTCCCCAACTCCTTGGATGTTGCTCCCCTCAAAGCAGGTGCTTATTTTTAAATTCCTGGCTTGGGAGCAAGTTTTGGTTGTATAAAAACCAGGTGTACTGCCAAACAGAGCCTCCTGTAGACTGCCAGTCCCCATGGGGCCATCAATAGCAAATCACAACCCTTATTTGGCACCACCCAGGAACATGTTTCATGCTTGTGTTGCTCCCCAACTCTTTTTACATCTGAATGTTGCTAACGGATAAAAAAAAGTTGGGGATCCCTGCAGTAGAGGCACCTAGACAAGGGAGAAACTTACTCCTCCAATTGAAACAAAGGGTGCTGTTCTGGATGAATAAATTGGATACATTGTGGCCCCTGGGAATACAGGGAATACACTCCAGCCATGTACTGTATATGTACCCATATATACATTGGTATAGTTTGAAGTCACTAATTGTTTTTATAGTTATGTGTTTTCTAACATTTTCTTTCTCCTTCTAAGGATATTAATTGATCAACATTGGACAACCCAGAGTGTGGTTCATGGTTTCTGCATATGTTTATGTGTTTCAGAAAATGTGCACAATACAATGTGTGGAATGTGTTTACTATATGTCTAAATTGTAGTTTTGCTAATTGTTTCTTTTACTTTTCACACTTGGAATGGACATTCTATGCAGAGACTATGCAAACTCAACACTTTAACCAAGACCATAATGAATTATAAAGCATTAATGTACTCTTTTGTAACTTTTACATGTAATTTGTACATTGGGTATGGGATGACATTATTTTGGGAAGGGCAAGGGTTTGTAAATCCCACCCGTTATTTAGTGATCCTTTTGTGTGACACAACAGATCTGATAAAGAGTCCGGAGAGGCCCAAACGTTTCCCTCTTTGCAAACAAAGGTGTATTTTTTTCATAACATTTGAGGATAGGCATTTACTCACAGCACCAATGGTCAGTATATATCCCCACATGGCAAGCAAAGATTATAAAGCAGCTTGCACAGAGGCACTGCCAGATTTTAGGCTTTATAATAAGTGGATTCAAAAAGGGTATCTCTCTAATTCCTGCTTCTACATACTTAATGCCTACTTCTAAATTATCATACACTTGGGAATCTAATCCCACTCACTCCTTGGTGGAGCCCAAAACTGCTCAGATAAATAGCCCTGACTGTCTATCACTCCTAGAGTGATCCTTTAAAGTGAGTAGCCTTCCACTTAGTAGACCTGAGCTGTTCCACTCTTGACTCCTTTCCCCTGGGAAAGTCTTGGGCAAAAGTAGCTATGTACTATTAACCACTTTACACAATGCAATACATGAGAACCCTAATTAATTTGGGTTGAAAAATAGACAATAGTCTGTCAAGTTCAAGCATTTCAAACTGTCCTCAAAGCATATACTTGCTAAAAGGAGAGTAGGAGAAGTTTTGGCAAATTTACTTTGAAATGTGAAAATTCCCTTTGGAATACATACAATTATATGGTGAAAATACAGTGGTGAAATTTCGCAAAAAGTTTACACCAAGAAAAAGTTCACAACATTTCTTTTACAACCCTCTAGTTACAATTCTAACTTAATATGAGATGTGTTGTAAAAATTGAATATCCGATGAATTGACGTGGCAATGTTCGGCAAGGAGAAAATTCACACTTCATGTTTAAATGTGTAGTCTTTTGTTCTTTATTCTTCTCTATGTGTAAAAAGGCCCAGCTATCTGTCTATACATATTGACTGGCAGAAAATACATTTTTATTTTTATATTTTATTTTTTAAACATATTTTTCCCATTTTAGCAATCAATCTGCATTTCTATGTTTTATAAGTCTTGATAACAACTTCTATAATCCCAATAGGTTCCATTTGGTTGCCTCAGTCTGTGATGCTTCCCACTATTGGGTTAAGGAGGTACTAACCAACAGTTAATAACAAGGACCACATCTTGAATCCACTTAATTATTTAAAAATGTGTTTGGTAACAACTTTTCATTTTCTGAAACTAATACATGTTGTATTTATATTGTTTTTCTGTAGTGTGAAAATGAATGTGAGTAGGCTTCAAGGATACTGACAAGTACATGTCTTAATAGTACAATTCTATTTGCTGTTTTTTTTAACAACAGGGAAAGAGAAGCTCTTTGGAAGAATCACTTTGTGCTCAGAAGTTCAATAAATAGCTTGCTAGAAAGAATAATATACATTTATTAATCCATATAGTTGAGCAAGACTCAGACAAATGAGAATACAGTAATAAACCATAATAAATATGTATTCTGTGTCTTCTTGGGAATGTTCACTCTTTGTTTAGTCTTTTCTATTAGTCAAGTGTATCAAGTATTTAAAATTCTGAGTATGTCTCACTATTTTTGCCAATGCTTTGATAGATATTTTCATAAATTGGTTGATTAAAAATATTACATTTTCCTTGCAATTCTTGCTTTCATGTATCAGAATGAAAAGTTTTGATGTGTGTGTATTTGTAGATGTATGTATACATATACACACATACTGTATTGTAATCTTTAATAATTGTTTAGACATTGAATTTATAAAGATTATTAGCACCCTCTTGTGGAGACTGTATTCGCTAAAAGAGAGAGATGTCAATATTTGAATACAGTATAAGATGTGGTAATGTTTGGTTGCTATAGCAAATCATGGAGACGTGTTTATTATCATATGAATATGGAGACGTGTTTATCAATAGTTTATCAGTCTCCTTTTATTGGTTTTAGATGCTTTTGAACCCTCTGCAAACTCCAAACTTTAAAGCTACACAAATGTAGTAAAAGATTCAGATGTAAAAAGTACACGCTAAAAGATACGCTAAGAAATACGAATAACTTGAAAACCTCTAAAAATTCGAGATTACTAACGAAAAAAATTCGAAAACATCTTAAAGTCTGAAATTTATTAAAAATGGCCCAATAGGATCAGAAGTCCCATTGAATTCTATAGGACCTTGACAAATTTTACCTGTCAAATTTTTGTAACAATGTTTTTTATGTTTTTTGCACTTAATAAATCTTACATTTTTAGCTTTTAAAGAAATATAAGAAAATCACATATTTTTAGAGATCCTTGAAAAACATAGACATTTTAATGCTAATATATAGGCCCCCTAATGTGTCATAAAATAATGAATTGAGGAATAGTCTAATGAAAGAATGCCAATACAGGCATAAAGCCTGTTATACAGAATACTCGGAACCTGGGGTTTTCTGTACAAGGGATCTTTTCATAATTTGCATCTCCATAAATTAAATAAACCCAATAGGATTGTTTTGCCTAAATAAGGATTAATTATATTTTAATTGGTACATGGTACTGTTTAATTATTATGGAGAAAAATAAAATAATATTTCATATTCATAATCAGTGAGTGCAAGTACCGCCCACAAAATATATTATAACTTGCGTCCAGTGATGGGTGCAAAATATGGCAGCAACAAAAATCTAGTGTAATGATGTTTAAATTCTGGGGAAAAATCTGTTATACGGGGGGAAATATAATAACAACATAATTTCAGCATCAAAGTGCATTCCACTCAACAAATAATTTGTTAATAACACACCCACTGTGCTCCAACTAATTAGTGTATTACGTACAAAACCCCAGGCACAGTAATTTGCAAAACAGATTTCATATAACAGTAACCAAGACCAACACGTGCATATTTTTACTGAATTGTTATATTATTGTCAGAAGCAAAATGCAGTTATTTTTATAATAATTAACAGGAATGCCTTCCAGGACAATGACAGCAACATTCAGTGAGAATAATCAGTCATATCAAACTATATTTTTCCATTACAGCATATAAATGCTGTATGAAAAAATTTATTGTTATGACTGGGGCCCATTTATAAACATAAAATTGTGATGAGAGAGACACCCTGTAAGCCACAAGTTAACCTCTAACAACCTAAAAGTTAAGGGTGGGGTAGTGGGTCATTTTCGTTGCCAACCAAACCACTCCATACTGTCCCAGCCCCATGCATACACTTGTGTCCCCATGATGTCAGAGATAGAATGAGGCAGTGTCAGGTATATAAATCAGCATGGTGGGTTAGGTTGGTCTTAGTTTGGGTTATAGCAGGTTAGGGGCAGTTCAGTGAAAAACCTTCAACCAACACATCACTAGTCTGCAGCCACTAATTCATTCACCAGATCATCATCTTCTGGATATATAGGGGCTTATTTATCAAATTTCAAACTGGGAAAACCTGCATGTTTCCTAAGTCAGTCCAACTAGCCAATCATTCCATTCACCAATATTGATGTTGGTAGGAGATCGTAGGAGATTCCTTATTGGGAAACCCATTATTTAGTCCATAGTATGAAAAAAATTCGAACTTTTTTAAAATAATTTCCCTTTTCTCATCAAAACTGTACCTTGATCCTAACTAAGCTGCATTAACTCATATTGGTGGGAAAACAATCCTATTGCATTTATATCACGTTTAAACGATTGTTAGCAGACTTAAGGTATGGCGATCCAAATTACAGAAAGGTCCCATTTCTGCAAAACCCCTGGTCCCATGCATTCTGGATAAGAGATTCTATTCTTATATTTAACATTTCCTAAGCCTTTGGGATTTATTATCCCAAACGAGCCAAAAAACAACTGGTTAACTGAATTCCACAAAAGACTATGGTCAATTTGTAAAGGACGGGTGCTTGTACTTTAAACAAGCTTTCCAGGAATGTTGCTAAATTGTCCAAATAGTTGTTGATCTATCTTTTGGTAATTAATACCAGTATATGTAATAGGTTTACCAGATTTGATCATTCCATAATGATCATTAGTAAACAAACCCCAGTCTCCTGTCCTGACTAAAGTCTCAGTATGCTCTGTAATTAAAAACTGTCAAAAAAGAAAATTTCTGTCAGTGTCTCATAAAGCTTTGTAGCCACCATGAATCTTTTGATATACAGCTTCTAATATAGACAATAAAATCTGTCATCCAATGTAAGTGTGGTAATAAAACATAAGAACATGATTGTATATCAAACAGAAAGTAGGATGTTAGTGGGATCTTTTTTTTTTTCTAACATATTTATCTGTTGCATTAAAGTGTATGCCTCAAGACAATGCATTCATTAATATAAATGGGTTCTGCCATAAGCACATCATTAATGCAAAACAGACCTGAAATTGAATTCAATCAGTTATTACAAAATTAAATGAATTTCACTTTGTTTGCTAGGCTGTCTTTTTCTAAACAGATACATTTCCAGTTGCTGTAATTAACTTTAGCACCCTCTAATTGTATGAGTAGCTTTATGGTATCATATTGATACCCATACATCAGCGTATGATAGTTATTCTGCAAAGCTATCTAAAAAGCAAGAACTGTTTGTTGTTGTTCTCTCCCATATAGGACAGTCCATTAAATGACCCCTTCCTTGACAAGTGGTGGAAACTGCAGGAGTTGAATTAAACAGACACACAGCATAACTTACATAGAATGAGAGCCTGCACATAGCAAAATGATGGAATTCGTAATAAATCAGATGAAAGCAAATGTAGTACTGTTAAGACTGGGGTTAATTTTGAGATAGTAAAGCATCTTAAATATAATACAATATATTGACATGTTGTTGTAAATGACCCCTTAAAGGGTGTTTATGAAGAATTGTGATATGAAGGAAATCTTCTTTACCACAATTTCCTTCATCAGAATTTCTCAAAACAGTTTCATACCCATATAATTACACATCACCATAAAAACAAGTGTGTTTACCTACATGTTGAGGTTTATTTATCATAATCTGAATTTATCTCACTATTTTTGTAAAAAAGTTGGCTTGAGGGTACTATAAATTGAACCGATGCAGCCTCTGAATGATATGGGTACGAGAAAATGTTGAACAGACACAGTCCGTATAGAGATCGTGAAGCCAGTCTGTCATGATTGTGACACTTCCAGCTGCATGTGATGTTAGGGCTGGCTATCAGGAGTCACTCTCTCCCTCAACTTGCCCACAGATTACACTATTACACCAGCCCACCAAAAGACCAACCAACACCCACAAAACTCATTCAAAACTTGCTGCCACTACTTTTATACTTCCCACAATAATGCAATGCTCAACCTCTGTGTATTATCCTTTAGTAGGCAGCATATTACCCGACCTGCCTTAGGTCTGAATATTCTACATCAAGTCCAAAGACCAGCAGCACACTGTGAATCAGCTTTGCATAATAGTGGCTTTATTGGCTCAAACATAAAGTAGACAAAAGGAAGGCAATGTTTCAGGCCTTGTTGGACCCTTCATCAAGCCTCAGGCTTGATGAAGCTTGATAAAGAGCCCAGCAAGGCCCCGAACATTGTGAATGCAGGAACCCAGGGGTCTGTCTGGACAGCCAGGAGAGTGGCCTTACAGGTCTGTTATCAGCCAGAGCTTGGAGCAGGACATCAACTGCTGTGACCCCTTTACACATGGCTAATTCAGACCTTAAAGAAGAGAGGCCTGTTAAGTATCTGTTTTTGGTACTGGCAGAAATGTTTATTGAATAATTTCTCTAGTTGAACCCTTGCAAGGGTAAGCAAAAGTATTTTGGCATGACACAGTCAAACAGCTCTCTGTTTTTGGAGTCAGTGACCCTAACAACCAGACAGTAAATTGCAGTGTGGTAATTGAATGGCAGCTAATGCAACAATTAAAATTGATAAGATAAATTCAAATATTGCTAAAAATAGAGTTTTTCTATACATATGTAAATGTTACTTTATTATATATTATTAAAGGGCATTACATGGAATTTATAGAAGCGTATTTATCAAATGGTAAAATCAAACTCTTAAATTTTGATAAATCTGCCACTTATTGTCTGCTACATACAATGCTATTTTAGCACCTCTCTATGAACAGTTTAATAACACTGCGTACTGTAGCTCCAATCATGCTTAAATAATCAACACCCAACAGATTATGCTGATTGCAGTAAAAATCCAGGCTATACAGTATAACCACAAATATTTTTGTATAGGTATTCTGAATTTAGAAAGCCAGTCGGGTGACTAGCATATCGTTTTCAAGGAAAAAGAAAATACAGCAAGTCCAGCTGATCTGACTTATTACTATAGATATTCATTTTCTTGCATATTGTCAAGTAACAGGTTTGTGTGGAACAGTGTCAAATGGAGTAAAAAAAAAACAACCAACAATAAAATATCTCTTTTTCAAATGTATTTACAGATATTTCTATTTCTCCTGTCTATTGCTGAATGTTTTCTGGCAAGTCTTGCACATTTAATGGGATGTTGCCTTTTTATGCTCTGTCATTGACATGATTCACATCTTGTTCAGGGTCTGGGGCGTTCTCAGTCTCGGTCTGTACATCTTTCTTATGTTAATTTTTAACCTCAGGTGCAGTATGTCCTGCTCTTGCAAATACACCTGTTCTGACAGGTTTTTGTTCTGCTCATTTAGCCTCATCTCAAATTTTCACCTTCCAGCCATTGGATTTGTGGAGGGGCAGGCATTTTTCTTGTTTGACTACTTTGGCACTTGTAAAGGAGATGTACTGAACGCCAACTGTGGTTCATTTCTTACAGGGGACAACAATTATTTGTGCTGATCTCTGCAAATTGCACATGTAAGAGTTTGATGTGTGAATTGAGTTCCATTAATTCAGCCCAGAGCTATTTCAATTGATAAATAATGCAAAGCCATAGCTATCTCAGATTTTCTGTAATTTTAGTAGCAAAATTGACTTTCCTTTCCATCATTGCTTCTGTTTTGCATACAAATGAGCAGAGGATCCCCTTGTTCCAACTATGCTGTTCATGTTGAACAATGCCAATGAGTTGGCTAGCACTATATGTTATTATACTAGAAGAAGAGACTTTACTTGGACAGTGCATGTTGATAATGCATTTTCAATTATTGAATGAAATGATATACTTATATTATGAATCCTTTAATGAGTTCTTAACACATCACCTCTACTCTGCATTGCATATATTATAAAAACCTGCCCCTTGCATTTTTCATAGAAATGTGAATTTTCACATTTCATTTGATCTCATTTTAAAAAGCCTTTCATACTGTACCTTGTAACTAATGACCTGAAATACAGTGGTAAACTGAATAATGTACATACAAATAGAGAGAGTTTATTGCCTGAACATTATAATGTGTAACGCATCCAAGTTATTTGGACATACAAATAAGTCATAATTATTCTCTGCATTAAAAAAAAGAACACCTGCACTGGCACTTCAAATCTTTACAAAGGTTTATATATACACATCAGTGGAAGGTTGCATAGAAATACAAGTACATTTTCTGAATACTAGCAGGTTTCCAAGGACATGCTGCTATAATAATGTTGTGTGTGTGAAAAGTTTAGGAAGCTGCTAATGCCAAAAATCAAGAAGATTGAATGCAATGTTTAAAAAGGTTAATTTTCTCATTTCCTTCATAAAACAGACTTTATGATCTATAAAATCAAATGCAGATAATGGCTAAATTCTAGCCAGGGCTATTAATTAATAGCACCCAATCAGATGCTTTCATTGTTCAAAGTACAATAATAATTGCTGTAAATCAGTTACTAATAATTGTGAATTTGTTGCAATGGGTTGGTCAGTTTTGACTTATTGGAAGACCATCTCCCATACACTGCACTTTAATCTAATCTTCTAATTTTTAAAAAATTTCCAGTAATTATAAAATAGTACCTTGTACTTACCTTCACATTGTTCTGTTTTTAGGCTGCTGGGGGGGGGGAGGGGGATGCTATCACTCCAACATGCAGTACAGCACAGGGCCGGACTGGGGGTAAAAAGCAGCCCGGGCTTTTGTACACATCCACTCATATATTGGGGTAAAACTGCAAAAAAAATATGTGCGTAAAGAGCTGCCTTGTAAAATATGTTTAAGATTCTGCAGCCTTGTTCCTTTATATTCCTTGATAAATATAGTGGGCTGTCTACTGTACTGCACAAGAACCATGACTGGGCCAAGCAGCGTTGGACTGAGGGGCTCCCCAGCCGCTAAGTCCAATCTGCCGGGAAACCACCTCTGTGAGTGTGCACACCTTTTCCTTGCGCGACTGGGGTCCGGGAGGTTAGGAGTAAGTACAGGGAGTGGGTCTGGGCTGGCAGGGGCCCCACCGGGAGTACCTACCTTTTGCCGGTGCGACCAGGGTCTGGGAGGTAAGGGGGAAGTGCACGGACTGGGTCTGGGCCAGCAGGGCCACCCTAGTAACACGGATACATTGGACAACAAAACATTTTTTTTACTATTTTATTCATTCTTATAAAAAATAAAATTGAAGTGAAAAAGTGTTGAAAACAAACAGACAGTCCAGGTTAAATTTTTAAAAAAGACAGATTTAGTCAGTACCTGATACTTTCAGCACAGTTGACTCTTCCTACCCCATAGTGATTTTGCCTGCTCTACAGAAATCCACACCAACCTGATGTTACTGTAACTGATGTGGTGTGTTCACAGGCAGGGAGCATTATGTGCAGGCTCAGCACAGGCAGGCAGGACAGCAGCCTATTCATCCGGCTTCCATGCTCATGCTGAGCATGCTGGGACATACAAACAGCCGGCAGAGGCAGCAGCGTCCGAGCAGAGAGGAGTGGGAGGGGCAGAGCCACAGTGTGAAAAAGGATGGAGGAGCGGTCCTAGAGCCCGCTGGATCAATCAGGAGCAGCAGCCCACTTACACTAAATAAAGAGCGGCCCGTCGGGAAAATGCCCGAACAGGCCAATTGCCAGTCCGGGCCTGGTACAGCAGTAAAGAGTGACTGAGCACAAGTTTATCAGAGCACAAGTCACGTGACTTGGGCCAGCTGGGAAACTATATACAGTATATATATATATATATATATATATATATATATATATATATACTCCCCCGTAATCCCAGCACTCACGACAAATGTTCGCTCAGGGCCTGGGTGCATGCCTCGCAGTACTGCATACAATCCTCCTCCAAAGAAGCCGCACAACTCAGGACTTACAAAAAAGTGATGAATTTATTAAGACACACTAACGTTTCGGCTGTCACACCAGCCTTTGTCAAAGTAAAACAATGTTAAAACATTTGCCCATAAATACCCCACCAGTGGCGCGAAAATATCACAAACCCTCCCACTCTGACGTGTATACCTGTAATTGTACTGACAGAATACTGCCCCTACCAAGAAAACTGCATAAAACTTCAATCAACAATTGTAACATACATACCGTTTCAGTTAGTGAAGTCAGCCCTGTATGATAAAAAAGTAAAAAAAACAAAATTGTTTCAATATCTACTACCCATCCGATACATGGTTGTAAAGAGGACAAGTGTCTATACACCAGTGATCAAAGATACCCATCGTAAAAAGTGTTGCAAAATATTGATAAAACACAGTTAAAGTGCACATCATTAAAGAGACTAAAACGCTAATGATTAGATAAACAATTGAATCAGAGCCAGCTTACCGCTGCTGTGTAGTGTCAGCCGCCGTGACCGTGTGACAAGCCTGTATGTTATCAGCCTCATGATCACCCCATTAAAAACCACTATATGCAAAAAAAGGATCTCTCCGATCCTGCGCTCCCCATTCACCCCACATTAAACCGATCACCCGGTGTCAAATTACATCACCCCGTGAGCCCTTTGTTAGACCTATGGAGAGAGTCATTATGCGCACTATTAGTGCGTCAGTTCCGTGTTCGCGTACACTAGGGTTTCCCGTTCATTCATCCCTCTGCGTCTGTATGAGCGTAGTCACCATAGTAAATGCCGTAGTAGATATATCAGCTGACATTCACAATCTGTCAAACAAACTCATGTGGAAATCCACTCAAGTTGCGGAGACATCACGTCTCCCATCATGCCAAGTCATCGGGCAGGAAATCACGTAACGCTCATAGGTAATAGGTCTATCAGGGCCATTTGTGTGGTTGTTCAAGATCACTCGTATAGACGTGTCCCCATCAAACCCCATCAGGAGTGGTCACTAAAAAATAAGCACAAAATAATAAAAAAACAAGCACAAAATAATAAAAAACAAACAAAAACACAACCTGAGAACAAAATAATAAAAAATTGACAAAAATATCCTTAATACCCAATATCTAAAGTGTATGTATACTCAATCAATATTAAAAAACCTAAATGCTTATTGTAACCAGGGTCATATTGGACACCCCAGGCCATGTTGTCATAGCTAAATCAGCGGGTCATCATGCTCCCTCACTACTCCACTAACCAAATCAAGTCAAGGAACAGTGATCCAAGTTGGTATTAATGACATCCCTCTGTCCGGTTTAATACTGCCCCCCCATATGGACCTGAGTTAACCACTCGGTGTGGGAAATTTACACAAAAGTACATCTGTACGTGGGACTACATCAATTTCTATATTAAAAACAAAAACTACATTCCTATGGTACTAATCACCCCGCATACCTCTGTTATAGTTGCCATTCTATCAAGTTAGTAAAGGAATGTGTGAATCTAGACAAATAGCTTAAAGTAATCCGATATCCACTATCAGCTCAATCTTAAATGATCACTACCAACCCTCATAACTAAACTTCAATCCCAGGTTCTGAGTACCTCCTAATAGAAGGGAATAGGACAATTAAACTTCACTCATATATTGTAAACATCCCCTAATAAAAAGGAGAATAAGACACCATCTCATTAAGTCCACCCGGGCTGATCGTATTTAACCTATGGATCCAACTCAATTCAGCCTGCAGCAGTAGTCTTTCACGATCACCGCCTCGCGCCGGTCTTGGAATATGATCAATAATCATGTATCGAAAACTCGCTAGGGTATGTTTATACTTCAAGAAATGAGATGCCACCGGGGTTTCTGCCTTGCCAGTCTCCAATGCCTGTCGTATTGAACTTCGATGGTTAGCCATCCGATCTCGTAAGTTAGTGATCGTTTTCCCCACATAAAACAGTCCACAGGGACATTTGATAAAGTAAATCAGAAATTTAGATGTACAAGTAAGCCTGTACTTAATTTCAATTTTCTTCCCTGTGTGTGGATGATTGAAGGACGATCCTACTATCAGGTGACTGCAAGTGATGCATGAAGGACACCTATAACATCCATTCTTGGCCGCCGTTAGCCACGTGTTTGTTGCCCCACTCTGATAACAATGTGTGGGGTCGGTTTTGACCAGGAGAGCTCGTAAATTTCGTTCCCTTTCATACGAGATCCGTGGTTTGCACCTAAAGATAGGTGGTAAGGTTCTATCTTTCTCTAAAACGGACCAATGTGAATGTATGGCATCCACCAGCGGTTTGTTATCCGGGGTGTAGGTGGTTATAAAGGTCAGTCGTCTCTCAGTATCTTTGTCCACCTCACTAGTTACTTTCTGCAACGCATCATCTTGAGTGCGTTCCAGGGCCTGATCCTTGCACTCAAGTAGAGCCTGTCTATTGTAGCCCCTTTGAAGGAAACGTTCGGTCAGATCCTCTAGTTGTTCACTTAGTATGGTGCGATCAGTGTTGTTTCTAACCATCCGGATCATTTGTGAGAACGGAATACTCTTCAGCGTATATATATATATATATATATATATATATGTACTGTATATATAATAGCTCAAAGGAAAAACTGCACCAAACAGGTCTTTATATTGTGTCAAAAAAAACAAAATTTATTTATTGACATTTCGGCTCTGTAGGTCTGTAAAAAAATCTGTTCCTTTGAGAAACAGATTGAGTGCAGAATTCTCCTGGAGCAGCACTATTAACTGATGCGTTTTGAAAATATAATTTTTTCCCATGTCAGTATTCCTTTAAGTGTATGGGAAAGGTAGGGGGTGTTAAAGGGCAGAAGGTGGGGAAGGAGTGAATCCTTCAGACAAGGACTGCCAATAGTGCCAACAGGTGCAAGATCAGTGCTTACTGACTGACCTCAAACAACCAATAAAGCAGCTGGGGTAAAATTGTTAAACTAGGGACCCAAGAGAAAAGAAAATGAGAGTTGGTCTCCTGGCCTGGTGGGTTGCGAGAGCAGCCAGCAACCAGGAGATCCCAGAATCAAAATCCAGCAGAGCCTGACATTAAAGTATGGTGATCCAAATTAGGAAAGATAACCTTATTTTCCTTATCTGGAAAACCCCAGGTGCCAAGCAGTCTGGATAATAGATCATACACCTGTATGACAAACATACATCATATATATGTAAAGACAATACGCTTATATACCAATATATCCAGTAAATGTAGAGGACTGTCTACATATATTACCATCTCTACTGATTTTATTCACAAAAATTATTTTATGTCCATGGTTGTCTAGGAATGGATTAGAATTATAACTTGCTCACATACATCTAATTGCAGTTACATAGCTGTACTGTCAGGGATATAACAATTTCATGGTAATGAGGCATTAACATGTCTTCTCACATCCCTTAACTTTAGTCCCTTAAGGTTAATGGGCTTATATAACATTGCTTTAATAAGCCTGTTTAATTGGCAAAAAGTGTAAGAAGCATCCATCATCTGTCTTTGTATTATTATATTAATCCGATACCTCTTTTAGCAGGTCATTTCCCTTATTTGCAATAGACCAAGTTATTGTATCATAGTTAACCAGTTGCATTTATGTCCCATGGATAGATAAATAATATTTTAATTGCAATGTTTAATTTTATTATCAGTCCTTCCCGCAGCTAGTTGTCAGAAGATATATAGATGCTAGCTAAGTTGCACAAATTCCTATTTGTATCTGAGTCAAGTACATTAAACTTACATCAAGAACACAGCATTTCTCATTCAGAGATCTGATATTCAGTCTTCATAGTGAGAATAGCTAGTGAGATGCTCTTTTAAGCTGCCACTGAGCTTCTGTCGTACAGATTTTTTTATTGAAAGATAACTAAACTCTTCTGACCTTCTAGACATAGATGTATTTCAATCTGGGGTCTCTAAGACCTCAGAAAAAAATCTCTAGCTTACTGGTACCTACAGAAAAAAGTCATTTTTAAAAAAGAGAGTTAGAAATAAAAAATTAAGTTATTTAAAGGATCCCAGTAGTTCAATCCCTTAGCTGTTTCTGTGTTAAGATACCACACTGATCTGATACTGATACATTGGCATGTGTCATGAACTTCGTCTGCTAATGCAGAAGTGTTAATAAAGTTATGTCTTCTTGAATCAAGAGAAGCATGGTGTCTGTGTGCAGTTTCTCCTCTGTCTAAAAGAAAGCTACAGGCTCACGTGAGATTGAGATACCGGTTATCCCATCTCTTAAGTAGAATGGCAACATCCTGGTTTTTTTCTTAAAGGGTTGACTTCTCCTTTAAAGATGGTGCTAAGCTTGCCTTGATGACAACTTCTTGTAAAATTATGCCTGCCTGCATACTGTGATCGTGAAATCCAAAACAACGAAGTAAACAAGGTCTGACTAATTTGTTTAGTAATTGTTAAATTCATTTTGCTCGATTGACAGGATAGAAGAGAGTAAGGGATTAGTTAACAGGTTAACCGTTCCTATTTAAGTTCAAATAGTTCTAACAAACTAAAAATCTAATCACATGACCAAGATTACCAATACAGTATCACATATCATGACTTCAGGCTTACAATTACTGTCATAGATCAATCTATATAGCAACACTTTGGCAGGGCATATACATTTTTTTTATAATCCATAAAAGTATATATAATTGTGCCCAGCTAAAACATGATATAACCGTATAAATAGTATAAAATAGGTTTATAAACAGATGCCCCCGATATAAGAGAGTCAATAATGTACACAAATTTCATAAATATCATAGAGGTTCTTAACTTAACTTGGAACATTTCAACAATATACAGGTGATTACATTTACTTTATATACATAATGGTTTTAAAAGCCCTTTCTTATTTTAAGGACATAGTAAAAGCTGAAAAGACATTATTTTCAATGTACTGGTTTCCATAGAACACAGAACAGTAGAAGCAATTCGTAATGAGAAACGGTTTTGCTTACAATGATTCATTTTATACTTAAACATGATGGAAATCTTTGAGCATTTCGATTTCTTTTCTTTGCCCTTATTTCTGTATGAACTTACTTTTCTAGTGTTATGGCCTTTTGGAAAACAGAGCTGCTAATAAATGTGTCTTTTCAAAAGGTTTTAGGAAAAGAATTTGTAGTTGTCATATCAGTCAAACTAATTGCAGTGTGTTAAGCTGGAGAGACTATTAAGTCTAGAACAGCAGTACAATCAAACCAAAATTTCAGAGAGGTCAGACCATTTTTAAACCCTTAAGCTCCAATAAAACCTGTGTGAATATGATATATACTTGTATTTTGTGGCTGCAATAAATTTGAAGTGCTATAAACTATTGCAATGTCCCTTTTACCATGGTAATTTATTTTTAGCAAAAGCTGGATCACAATCAAAAAATGTCACTGAAGAAACCACATGGAATTCAACATTATATATAACCGAGTACTGGGAAAGAAGCCTAAGCTGGCACCTTAAGGTGGAAAGGTAATATGTCAGAGCATTTGATACAGTACTAGCTTTCTATAGAAGATAAACTCATCCTGATTCTTGAGCAGAAGATAGAAGTAGAAGTTCTAAAACAAAGTATAAGCATTTGTCTAAAAATAATTTCTTCTCAAAAATATTGATTATTATAATTATAGTTTGCTTTTGTGTTCTGCTAAACATCAAACTGTAGTTAGTTTGATTTTATGTTTCTTATTCTTTAAACATTTACTCTGAACATTAACTGATTGTGCTGGGTGTCTGCAAACTGAAGAAGCCCACTCACCTGTACCCTAAAGAAAAACTATTTTAAAATCATAGTAACATTAGAAAGTCTGCCTGCTATATGGGTGCAAGCAGGCAGCATTACTTATATTAGTATAAACTGGGCACAGGGGAATCTTTATAAACTATTTTGGGATTTGTGCAACACATAAAGAAGTAGCAATACAGTTAAGCATTGCAGATGCAGCCTGTTCTAATGAAACCCTTACCCACTTAAACCATTCTTTTTCTTACCCTGATCATTGAGTGTTTCTAGCTGTATCCATTCTGAGAAACCAGATCTAGGAACAGGATACAAAGATAGCACATCTCCTGATATCCTTTTTCCTACTGGCTGTTTTAAAATGTGTCCTTGTTCTTTCCCTATCCTTTTCCAAACTCTTTTCCATTCTTTCAGACTTTCACCAGTTTCATTGTTTCCCACCATCTTCCTCTGACCATTGTTGGCTACTTCTCTTTGTAGCAGATCCTCATCTAATCTTCATATGAACAACCATTTCTTATTTAATGTTCACATCTCAGCATCCTCCACAACCGGACTGGCCAACTGGGATACCAGCAAATCTCCCGGTGGGCCAGGTGTCAGTGGGCCCTCTTGCCTCTAACCATTTGGTCTATTTCATGGTCATTCACTATTTATTTATACGAAAAAAGAGGAGTAGAGTAGAATAGAGTATAGTATGTAGAGATAAAAGACTAGGAGAATAGAGGTAGAATGGGGACAGGAGGAAAAATAGTTTGGAAAGTGGACACTGTCCACAGCACCTTTCTGGTGAGTGATCTGTTCTTTGTGCTTATGTGCTCACCATGGCTTATTATCCTGGAAAAGTTGTATGCATTGCAGTAACCTACAGAAAGATATACTGTGATTATTGCACCTGCAGCATACTTATCAAGTCTAATTCCTGCAGTGGGATCAATTTTAAATACAATTGTATTGAGCAGCCAGGAGAGCTCTCTTCCCTAGCTGTTACAATCACAATATTATCATATTAAGATCATTCTTTTGATCGGTTCTTATTAAAATTTGTAGCATTTCATTGGGTTTTAATCACATCATCTCATTAATATTTAATCATATTACACCTAGCTGATCCTTATTTCATCATTCACGTGGCAGAGTCCACCCTTAACAGACTTTCCCTACCATGCCAGCTTCCCCTTTCTATTTAATAATAATGCTGTTTCCTTATAATTTCGTGCGTACCGTCCTGATTCTGTTTATAATTTATGCTTAGCTTAAAATAAAACATGAAACTGTTGCTACTCCACAATAATTTTTAGTAATGAAGCTAAAATCAGAAAGGGTTTCATATAAGGCTCAGCTGATCACCCCTGACATGCATACAAACTAGGAAATCTCCTTGGTGAAAGGTTCTGGAAGGAGTTGTCCTTCAGTGTCAATAAATAGGGAGGGGTATTATAATGGTGTCATTGTTGGATGGACTAATAACTTGTCCAGGTGAGAGTTTTGTTATGCAACATAATTTAGGTAGGCTGACTAGTTAGGGTAGCTTCTGCCGAGTTATCCCAATGCTCTACATATAGAGAACATTGTAATGTGTTAACATCATTTGGTAATTGTGTTTTGTTGTTAGTACTTTTTCCAATAGTGAAGCCACTACATTGCTTAGAACAAGGAACTCCCTTGATGAAAGGTTCTGGATAGAGTTGTCCCTCAGGGCTAATGGGATGAGGGGGTGTCCTGTGAAGTCCATGTAAGGAAGCAAAGCCCAAGACAAATAACTGCCTAGTTGAGAGTATTCTATCCAACATTATTTAGATAAGGCAGCTTTTGTTGAACTCACCTTTCTACTGGCCTACTCATTGTGAATAAGGCTAGGTCAGTATATTTTGACTAGAGTGGCAGCCTTTTGACATCGGGACTTTATCCTGGACCAAACAATTGTGGGAGCAATGAGAGTAAAGGAGAGGCTCAGATGGGCAGAGGGATAAAGGAAATACTGTATACAGGCCACGGCCGCCATCAGAAATCACAGGGCCCCATATGACAAAATTTCCTGGGCCCACCGTGCCCACCGCAAGCCCCGCCTACAAGTCTGCCCTCCTCACCCCACAGGTCCACCCCCCCACCACACAGTAAAAAAAAAAACATTGGTGGTTAGAGTTCCCATATGTTAATAAAAAATATTTGCGGTAAGGGCCCCCCATTAAAAAAAACATTTGTGGTCAGGGACCACCATAAAAAACATTTGTGGTCAGGGCCCCCCATTAAAAAAACATTTGTGGTCAGGGACCCCCATAAAAAACATTTGTGGTTAGGGCCCCCCATAAAAAAACATTTGTGGTCAGGGCCACCCATAAAAAAACATTGGTGGCTAGGACCCCACATGGTCCTTGGGCCCCACCACACAACAGGGACCGCAAAGGGTTACCTTTAGGGGGCCCTGCCATGTTACACTTACTTCATTAGTGTGGCCCACCTGCTGTCAGTGAGCTGCCAACTACAGAAGGGAGGAGGGGAGCACAGGTGGCTGCATCTTCTTCCAGTGACAACATTTCCTTCCCTTATTGGTCACAGAATTTCAAGTCCCGGTAAAGCTGCATGGTGATTGGATGAGCTGGAGGGGAAGTTCAAACCTCAGCTATCCAATCCCTGAGCAGCTCAACTGGGACTTAAACTCTGTGACCAATAAGGGAAAGTAATGGACAGAAGAAACCTCACCCTGTGCTCCCGCCCTGCCTTCCCAAAGTCGGCAGCTCTCAGAAAGCAGGGGGCCCGGCTAATCAAGTAACTGCAGTGCGGCCGGCCCCCCTGACCCTCGGAGCCCCCTACAACTCTCTCCCCTGTCCCCCCCTGATGGCGGCCCTGTACAGGGCTATGTACTATAGATTCACCCTTGAAGCAGCAGCTTTAGGCAGGTGGCCACAGGTACCTATATGGTAGGGTAGGTTTAATATGTTTTCTACTATTTCAAGTGTTTGTTATTCCTCCCCCATAAACCAATAAGAGAATCAGTTATTGCCTGAAACTTACTGTATATACATATGGTATATAATACAAGAACATACTTCTTATTAACCATCTTTCTAAAGATCCCAAGTAATTGCAAGGCAGTGCGCTGAATTAAAATAGTTTATCCATTGCAGAGACTGAAAATAAATGCAAGTCAATGTCAGCTGACACACAAGAATGCTGCTAGTGGCACTTCTCTGGAAATAGTCATTTGTATCAGCTCAATTTTGAATTCCCATCAGCTTTACCAGCTCTACAAATGGGCAATATGCTTTAAAGCATATATACAAATGGACTTTATGCTAAAGCATACTGTACATACAAATAAGACTGCATGCTTTTGTATGTGTTCTAAAAATGAACTCCGAATTCTATGTACGAAACATCTTAGCAATGGTTAACTAAAAAGACTGAAGTTGAGATTCTATTTTTTTTAATTTTCTTCAGTATAATGCTTTATTCATTAAATCTGGCATTTCACACTTTGCTTACAGAAATTTGATTTAAAAATTAACATTTAGCACCACCTTGTGTTGAAACAGAATCACTTTGATTAGTGAAAATAGATGTCAAAATACCGGATACTGAGAGAATTCTGTTGGCGAATATTATCTGGTAAATGTACAGTATCTTCACCATCATTATAATCAAATCATCATATTATCACTGGTATAAACCAAGCTCAATTCAGAAGAAAAAGGCAAAACAGGGTGTGAAATGATACAGTTGTAAATACATAAAGCGCAGGATAGTTTAATTTAAAGAGTTCCTTACTTTGGACCAGCAACATTTAAGAAATGGCAAATTTAGCCTAAGCATCAAGTCCTTTTCCAAGAGATATATATATAATATAAGCCAATATCTAAGGTAGTGACACTTCTAAGGCGCACAAGTCGGTGAACTTCTTTGGATAGAGTCATCATGTAAAGAGAAAATATAAAATATTTTCCTTTATTAGTAAACTGGATTGTGTGATTTTAATGAAGTTTACTAATAAAGGAAAATATTTTATACAGTTCTCTTTACATGATGACTCTATCCAAAGAAGTTCACCGACTTGTGCGCCTTTATTATAGAGTCTGATTTATCCACGTGACCGGAGTGGAACGTTGGGAGCCTGGATAGAGTGCTCACCCTGCCCCACTACGGATCTTGTCCGTGTACAACTTCAAGCTGTCAGTCACACTTCTAAGGCATTTCCTTAATCCAATGATAGGTGCTTTGGCAAGCACAAACAATACCTGTCCTCTCTTAGGGGCGACACAAATATAATTATGCTAGTATTCCACCATTCACAGTCTACTCAGTGACATGCCTACTGTACCTCCAAGGAATTTGCCTGTCTGTAAAGTAATAGATCTCTATATGAAGTTTTGGATTTTTAGGCTTACCTACTGGTCATAGATCTAAAGTATCTGGATAGGTTCACTTTACCTTATCTGGAAAGATTCACTTACCCTTAGAAAAATGTGCCCTCCTTCTTTTTCATGGAGACATTGAGACATTGTCCCAAATGGAAAGGAACAAAAATATAAAGCTGGAAGTGTATGCATAATATAAAATTTCTGAATAGGAAGGAAGGTTTTGGGTTCTTAGAGAACTACGCTGATTTTTCCTTGGGGTACAGCCTATATAGTCATGGCAGCTTGCACCTCAATGGAAGGGGGTCCACTGTGCTAGGGGAAAGAATGGCTAAGAGGTCGGAGGAGTGTTTAAACTTAGCAAGGGGGAGATAAGAAATGATGGGAAAGCTAGAGTAGACGGGGCAGTGGGATTAGTAAGTGGGCATGGGGGAGGAGTGAGAGGGGGCATACATTTTACCAGTTAAGCAGGTCCCTCTGTAACAAGGAAAACAGGCTGATACTAACTCAAGATATAATTCTCTGCTAAGTAATGCAAATTTCAAAAGGAATTGTAGTAACCTCCACTGTATGCTGGCAAATGCACAGTTTGTCAGGTAAAATGGGAGACCTAGATTTATAATTGCATGCTCTAAAAATTATGATATACAGTAATTGGTATAACTGATACATGGTGGGATGAAACATGTGACTTTGCTGTAAATTTAAATGGTTACACCCTTTTTAGAAGGGATAGAGGGATTAAAAAGGGTGATGGAGTCTATTTGTATGTAAATCCTGAATTAAAGACATGTACTAAAGAAATAACCATATGGCACTAGGGAGGGGGTGGAATCCCTATGGGTAGAGATTTCAACTTGGCAAAAGGTCACAAAGAAAATTATCATTGGTGTATGTTACAAACCCCCTCGTATAAGTAACGAGCATAAAGCCAAGCAACTTTTACAAATACAGTATAGGCGACTTCACAACTAGGTCAAGTTATGGGCGCCTTCAATTTTCCATTGCCAAGTCAGAAAAAGCTAGCAGGTTTGTAAATATGCTGAATGACAACTTTTTATTTCAACTTATTCAGGAATGACTCTCTTTTGGATCTTGTAATAACTAATAATACTGAACTTGAGATATCTCTAGAATTGCGTGGGCGAGCATTTAGGGAATAGTGATCATAACATGGTCTTTTGACAGTATAAGGGCATCTCTGCAACATATTAGGTGGGAAATGCTTTCCATACGGTTAAACATGGATCAAAAATGGGTGTCTTTAAAATGCTGCTTGATAAATATACATGTCGGTATATTCGCCTTGTAAGCAAGGAACATCATTGCAAACAAAAAACCTTTTTGGTTCAATAGAAATGTTGGTGTTGAGGTGGGTAAGACAAGACATGCTTTTAAGGTTTTCAAGTTAGCTGGGACATCTGAAATGTTTATAAGGTACAAGGAGGCCAATAAATCATCAAGACAAGCTAAAATCAATATGAAAAAGTGTATTGCAGCAAGCAGTAAAAATTACCAAAATATGTTTTTTAAATATGTTAATAGTAAATTAAATTAAGTAAAATTAAGTAAAATTAAGCAGGAAGGGGTGGGAGAATAAACAGATCAGAGGGGGTCAGCTGGTTGATGAGAACAGAAAAAAAGCACAGATTCTGAACTAGTTTATGAAGGTTTCCTTCTTAATAGTCCCAATTCGAGTAATACAATTAATGATTTACTGTATGGTTCGCACAAGGAGATTAAAAAAAAAGAATAATACTAGGGGGCACATTTACCTTGGGTCGAATATCAAGGGTTAATTAACCCTCGATATTCGACTGTTGAAGTAAAATCCTTTGACTTCGATTTACCGCTATTCCTACGATCGAACGATCGAAGGAATAACAGTTTGATCGTACGATTAAATCCTTCGTATCGAACGATTCGAAGGATTTTAATCCACCGATCGAAGGATATTCCTTCGATCAGGAAATTGTTAGGAAGCCTATGGGGACCTTCCCCATTGGCTAGCATTGGCCTCGGTAGGTTTTAGGTGGCAAACTAGGGGGTCGAAGAAATTTTTAAAGAGACATTACTTCGACTATCGAATGGTCGAATAGTCGAACGATTTTTAGTTCGAACGTTCGATTCAAAGTCGAAGGTCGTAGTCGAAGTAGCCCATTCGATGGTCGAAGTAGACATATTCGACCATTCGAAATTCAAACTTTTTTTCCTCTATTCCTTCACTCGAACTAAGTAAATGGGCCCCTCAGAGTATCTGCCAGCATGGTTTTATGCGAAATAGACTTGCAGACTAACAATTCATTTTTATAAAAAGGTAAGCAGTGACCTTGACTCTTCAATGGCAGTGGATGTGATCTACTTAGACTTTGCTAAAGCATTTGATACAGTGCCAAACAGAAGGTTACTGGTTAAATTAAGGAATGTTGGCCTGGAACATAGTATTTGTACCTGGATAGAGAACTGGCTAAAAGATAGATTACAAAGATTGGTGGTAAATGGAATATTTTCTAATGGGATTAGTGTTGTTTACTAAAGACCTTGAGGTGGGCATTGAAAGTAACGTTTCTAATTTTGCTAATACAAAATTGTGCAGAACTATAAGTTCCATGCAGGATGCTGCCACTTTGCAGAGTTATCTGACTAAATTGGAAACGGGGCAGCAAACTAGAAAATTAGGTTTAATGTTGATAAATATAAGGTTATGCACTTAATAAATGTCAAAAATAATATAAATGCAAATTGTACACTAAATGGCAGTGTGTTGGGAGTTTCTTTAACTAAAAAGGATCTATGTTTTTCTGTAGATAAGTTGTCTAATTCCAGTCAGTGTCATTCTGTGGCTACTAAAGCAAATAAAGTACTGTCTTACATAAAAAAGGGCATAAACTCAAGGGATCAAAACATATTTATGCCTCTTTATAGGTCCCTGGAGTATGCAGTGCACTTTTGGGCTCCAGTCCTTAAGAGGGATATAAATGAGCTGGAGAGAGTGCAGAGAAATGCAACTAAACTGGTTAGAGGGATGGAAGACTTAAATTATGAGGGTATTCTGTCAGGGAACCTTTTTACCCAAAAAGAGGATCAACGCACCAGAGGACGCCCCTTCAGACTAGAGGAAAAGAACTTTCATTTGAAGCAGCAAATGTGGTTCTTCACAGTGAGGTCAGTGAGGTTGTGATGGCTGATTCAGTTAATGCCTTTAAGAATGGCTTGGATGATTTATTTGACAGACATAATATCAAAGGCTATTGTGATACTAAATTCTAGATATGGTTATATATAATTTATACTAACTTATATACTTCAATAAAGTTATCTTTTTGATTTTAACCTTCACCTGCTAATTGTTTTCTCAACCACTAAAACCCGAAGCATATGATTATCACTGGAATGGAGACCAGTAAGAGGAAATCTGATGTGTCATGGAGAGGGCACGATGGAGGAGTGACCTTATGGACGGGGACATGTGAGTTTCCCTCATATATATAATTTATGCGAAGGCATGGAGGGGTGTGTGTATGGATGCTGGCTTTCATTTGGAGGGGTTGAACTTGAATTTTTAATTTTTGCCGTGATAGGCCTGGCCCGGGCCTTTGCAGCTTCACCACAAATCCAGGCCTGATAGAGAGTCTGTGCTCTATACAGACTCTGTTATTCCTTAATATGCAAACATTATGCATCCCATAATCATAGTTAAAAAGGGTTGAAAAAAGACCAAGACCATCAAGTTCAACCCGTCCAAATGAAAACCAGCATCCATACACACACCCCTTCATGCCCTTGCATAAATTATATAGACCCATATCTGTACTGAAAAGCAGGGAACCATACATGTCTTTTGAGGGACAAAATCTAGCCCCTAATAGAGATGGGCGAATTTGTCCTGTTTTGCTGCACCGCAAAATCAAAAATCTCCAAAGAAATTAGTGAAATGCTGAAAAATTCACGAAATCGAGAATTTTGATGCCCGCGTCAATTCTGACGTTCGCGTCAATTTTGATGCCAGCGTTAAAGTTAATGGGTGTCCTAATAATGTTGACGCGCAACAGTTTGGACGCAAGCTACTTTTCCAACAGCATCATTAAACGCGGAAATTTGCCACAAATTCGCGCCTGGCGAATTTATTTGCCCATCACAAGCCCCTAATTAAACAACCCTGACCTAGAGAGTCTTTTGAGAGTACTGACATTCAGGGGCAGATTTACTAAGGGTCGAAGTGAATTTTGGAAGTTAAAAACTTCAAATTTGGAACTATTTTTTGGATACTTCGACCATGGAATAGGCCTAAATTTGACTTCGACTTTGTTTCAAAGTAAAAAAGTTTGACTTTGAAAATCGAAGTACTGTCTCTTTAAAAAAGTTTGACTTCGACACTTCGCCATCTTAAACCTGCCGAATTGCTATGTTAGCCTATGGGGACCTCCTAGAACCCTTTAGAAGTCAAAGGAAAATCGGTTGATCGATGAAATCGTTCGATTAGAACGATTTCATCGTACGATCTAACAATTTTCGTTCGACCGAAAACAGCCGAAATCAATACAAAAAAACTTCGACATTCGAAGTCGAAGTAATCCAATTCTATGGTCGAAGTTTTTTTCCACTTCGAAATTCGAGCCTTGATAAATCTGCCCCTCAGTGTCGGGAGTGGCCCACCAGGATACCAGGAAAACTCCCAGTCGGCCCAGGCATCAGTGGGCCTTTTGCTTTTAAATATTTAGCCTATTTCATGGTCATTCCCTATTTTTTTATGGGGATAAATACTTAATAATGGAATAGAATAGTAAGTAGATAGAATTTCCAATCAAGGCAGAATCAAAAACAGAGATTGTTGATATACAGAGATATACAGTATGTATATTATCATTCTGTCAGTCTCTCAAAAAGAAACGCAAAGTTACTGTGTATTGTATTTTATAATTGTATTCACCCCTATTTTTCCCTCAATGTAATGTTACAGGTCTGTATGCATAAGTAGTGCTTTATAAATAAAAATATCCATGCATATAGATACCTAAATGCATATACTAATCTACAAAGCTTGCACTCTACAATACCATACAACTTTAAAAAAAATTACACACATTCTGAATAGAAACAGGACGCTGAAAATCAAAAAAAAAGCATGATGACCTGTCTAGCAGAAAAAATAGGCTGCACAACAAAGGGATGAAGAGATTTTATTAATGGCTGTGTACAACAGCAATGGAAATAAAGACATTGAAAAAGAGAAAAAGGGAAAAGGCAATAAGTAGTTGCTGTGTATAACAGCAATGGGAATAAAGACATTGGAAAGCGGGAATAAGTAGTTGCTATTTGCTACCCTTTTGAATATTTTTCAGAGAAGCCACATTATACCATTTTGCACTCAGAGATAGCGAAGGTCATTAATTGTTTAAACTACCACAGTGCTTCAAGAACATGGTATGCCCAATTGTTAAGGTCACAGAACAGGATTGTGTATCTATCACTGGTCTGTAGGTAATGCTAGTGCTCTTTGCACATGTAGAAGAAAAGTGTAGCTACACCTGTATTCTTAACCCCCCTGCCTACCCCAGTGTTGTTGTCAATAGTGATACACATAAGAAGTGCAATCTTGCTCTTGATACTGCCAAGCAATGCAATGCTATGAAAAAAGGACGGATTGATGTCTTCTGTTTACCATGGTCTCTGTGCTACTTTTATGACTGCACACTAACCCTGCTTTGAACCTTTAAATAACTACTTTGGTGATAACCACTAGTGCTTGCTTCTGCAGCTTACCACAGACCGCATTCTGGTTAGCAGCTGACTCCTGAGTCCCCTTTCTGAGCTTGACCTCTATAAAATCACAAACAAATTCACCTCTAGGAAAGGAAAATGGCACAATGGAAATTAATTTTCTTTTTGTTTGTATGTATTTCCAAGGAAATACCAGTGATTTTGTTTTTAAACATACTGTAGTTACTTATTTTTCTCTCACACCATTATAAAAGTGTGCCATTTCCAGTCCTGTAAAAAATACATAATAAGGCATAGTGTATATAGTCTTCTGGGAGTAATGAATAAATCAGGACAGTGCTCCCTTTATAGTTGTGGGATCAATCTGATTTCTCAGAGATCATAGTTTATGTATGATAAGGTTATTATTTAGGCTATTTCATTTTTTGTGTTTATTTCCCATCTCTGCATTATTTTTCATGCATGAGTTTCCAACAACCAATAAAAAAGGACAGAATTACTAAAGGAAAGGACTATCCCAGTGGATTAGGACCACAAATTTAAGAATTTCTTTTAGACAAATTCAGAGTCGCTTACTCATAAAAAAGATGGTTGAAGTCTGCACAGGGGTCATGTCAGTTTAGTGCATACATTTCAACATGCAAAGGGGTGGCAGTTCTGAAAACACAATCTGCACAACACAACTGAGAGGTGACAGCGAATACCAATTTGAAATGAAGATGTACTTATGGAATTTAAGGCTTTCATAAGGTTTGTTTACAAATGCAATGGCAAAAGCAAATCACCATGTTTTTTTCTTAAAGAATTCCAGCATCATTGTGTGTGTTTGCCAAGTAGCATCTGAATGAATATGAATGCAACGAACAACAAATGACCCTGTAAAAAAGAAGGAAATTTAATTAGTATCATTTCATAGGTCTGCTGGGCTGCTTCCAGAAACAGCAGTTCACCATTCCACTCCTACTAACTGCTAACTAACTTTAGTTTTCCCAGGTCATGGGCACACAAAGAACCCTGCATTCTGGGCCTGTCTGTAGGTCTGATCCACCAAAATAACTGAAATACCTGTAACTTTGAGAAAAGGACTTGCTTTTATTCTGCTGCTGTCAGAATCTGAATGAATGCGTCTAACCATTTGGCCAATATTCCTTTCTATACACATTGGGCTCATTTATCAACACTGGGCAAATTTGCCCATGGGCAGTTACCTATAGCAACTAATCAGCGATTGCTTTTTGAAGCCAGCTGCAAGTACAACAATGAATGCAGCAATTGTTTTTTTGCCATGGGTTACTGCCCATGGGCATATTTGCCCAGTGTTGATAAATGACACCCATTGTATTTTAAGCCTATATTGTAGGATTTACCTAAGTATTCTTGCAGATGAGCCAACATTATAATTACCACCTTTATTTTATTTGAAGACATCACTGAAAAAAAAATTCTCAGACTGAACACTAGATGGTACTCTTAGAGAAGCTACAGTTCTATACTGTATATAGTATGTCATCTGAATGTCATTCTATTTACATCTCCAAACATGGATTGAAGTGAACTGAATGTGGTATCACTACTGAATATAGGTTTATCATCAATATTTGATGCCATGAGAATGCATGTGTGTAGGGTTCTGGAGCACTAGGGGCTAAATGCTTAGGGATGGGTATATTGTAGTTTGCAGATCTACTCCCTACAGAACCCAACACAGGGAACCCTAGGCCTAAGGAATGAGCATACATTGAAATGTTTTCCCAAAAAACTGGGTCAATTACACTTCATGTGTGTGAGTAATACATCTAATGAATAGTGATAGGCAATTTTGTCCTGTTTTTTTTTTTCCCGTGTCAATTTTGATGCCGGCATCAATTCTGATGCTCGCGTCAGAATAATGTTGACACGCAATGGTTTCGATGCAAGCAAATTTTCTGATGCGCATTTTCCCATCAAACTAAAAACAGGAAAGAAAAGATTTCTCAAGAAGAACAGCAGCAAGCGTGTACGAAAAATAATAACACATTACAACTTTTACAAATACATGATCTGCCTATACACGGACTCAGAACAGGAAAAGCAATTGTTTGTCTCGCTGACAGTCTGATTTAGCACAGTACCTTTACAGCAATGACACCAGGAGATTAATCGCTAGCGATAAAACGCTGCTTCTCTGGGCAACTAATCTCCTGCACTCTCCAGTAAAAAGCTTTCGCATAGACCGCAATATGAATCGCTGGTGGCAAAACCCATGTGTCGCTCCAGTCTCCCGAAATCGCTACAAAAGGAAACTTCAAGCCATTTTGGGAGACTGGAGCAACACGGGTTTTACCACCAGCGATTCACATTATTGCCTATGGGAAAGCTTTTTACTGGAGAGTGCAGGAGATTAGTTGCCCAGAGAAGCAGCGATTTATCGCTAGCGATTAATCTCCTGGTGTGTCACTGCCCTTAATGCGTGTGTATGCTGTCCCTGATGTTCTAAAAGATAAAAAGATTAATCCAGCTAATTTTTAAACTGATTATATTACAGTACTTTGCATGGTTTCCCTTTCTGGTAAAAAATCATTTTGAGTGAGCACGACTTTTAATGCTTAACTATACATTACAGTATATCAAAAGTAAAGGTTTTAAAGGTTTTGACCAATATGTAAAACCAAAACCCACTTTTTTAAATAGTAGAAGTTCACCAGACGACTGCATCAAAATGTCGTGCATTACAGTAAAATGGAGCATTCGGAAACACCAGTATTTTGTGGGACCACAAAATATTGGGGTCAGTTCAACAAAAATTTGGGTTTTGATGCATTACACACAGCTACATACACTTAGGTTAAACTAGAAAGCTCTCCTTTAAAATGCAGAATATACATTGTGCTGCTAATTGCGCTCTTTACGAGCTAGGAAAATAACCTATATTGCTTCAGATGGAAATCAGAAAAATAAAATACATTGAGATGGGGGATACTATACAAGACCGTGATGAGGGTGCTAGGGGTGGGGGGTAGTGTGAGATCGGTGAAGGACGATCCAGATATCCTTCAAGACCATCCTAGATGTTATGCCTAACCAAGAATTCATCTTTAGGTGTAGAAAGTCTGTTAGATTCCTTATACATAACGTTAGAATTGAAATGTGCTGGAAAAACCTTAGGGGGTTTGCTATTTCCAGTAAATATAAGATCTTACTTTGAGCAAATTGAATCTTCATCTCCAAGGTCCATAAAAGATCTAATAGCTTTAGTGAGATGATCAATATTCTCCACCGCAAACACAAGTATCTTTCATTTTATCAATCACATAATATAGCATAAAATCCTGTTGATCAAACACCGCAGCATGGACCAAGGACTAGCTTGAGGTTGAGAGAAAGGTCTTGAATTAAAGATCTGTTGAATATTTGATTTAAACCACCACAAATTGTGACATAGCATAAGGCACTTTCTGCTGTAAATAAATCACTTATCACAAATCAGTTTGATATAAATCTGTGTCAAGGGCACATATTCTTGACCAGCATGTGTGCACACGCCAGGGTCGGTCTTCTAAGCAGGACATTACAGGAGCACCAACAGGAGCAAGAGATTTGTGAAACCTAGAGAAAGATTCTCATTTAAAGTGATACAAACTCAAAAATTCTCTTTTCAAAATTTGAATCTACATTAAAAGGATAGTTCTTAATTGAAAGATAAAGTAAATTGAAGTTCCTAAAAACCACTGTCCCTTCTTAATGTCAGTTTGAATGCTAACAGACTCCTGCTATAGAAATATGGCAGTCCCCCCATAGAGGAACATAGAGATAAAAAAGGTAATGTAACATCCACAAACTGCTGCATTGAGCAAACACTGCCCATTTTCATGGCAAGGAGATAGGTGAAAAAGGTGTGGGACTATATACTGTAAATAGAAGTTCTGGGCAGGTTAGGGTCAGGTGCAGATCCACTTTGTCAACCAGATCATCATTAATGCGCACAAAGAAAAGTGAAAATATATAATTTTGGACTTATTCTGACCCACGCACTTCTCTGAATACACAGTATTTTTTAAAGTGAACTTGGGGTTTTAAAAAGCGAGCACAAAAAAAACCCCTCAATTCTATGTACAGATGAAAAATAAAAGAAGAGATGACACAAAGGGGCAAATTCACTAAGCGCCGAACGCTAGCGTTACTTCGCTAGCGTTTGTTAATTTCGTTACTGCGCAAATTCACTAACGAACACTGGCGTAGTTTCGCTAGTGTTACTTCACACCCTTACGCCTGGCGAAGTTTCACTAGCGACGTAACTACGCAAATTCACTAACTTGCTACCTTTTACGCTAGACTTCCTACGTATTCCTCCATTGAAATTTGAATTTGGCCCCATATGAAAATTAGACTTCGCTAGCGTAACTTCGCTTTACATAGCGAATCAACGCTAGCGCAACTTCGCAAACTTACGCTACCCCTGAGCGCAACTTCGGATTTTAGTGAATTTGCGGAGCGCTGGCGAAGTGCGGCGAAGTTGCGCCTGGCGCAACTTCGAATCTTAGTGAATATGCCCCAAAGAGGGGGAACTGTGGTTTGTAAGGCACAAAATTGATAAATACTGTACTTACAAGGCTTACCATCTACTTTTGATATCGGGCCTGTTATCTATAATGCTTGGGGCATAAAGGGTCTAGGTAATTTGGATTTCTGTACCTTGAGTCTTAAAGTATTTTTAGATCTTAGTTGGGATCAAGTATAAGTAACTGGTTTACATAGAAAAAGGAAATCATTTTATAAGAGCGAGTCTTTTGATCCCATACCTGCAAGTTATGTTCCACAGTACTTTATAACTACAGTTCAGAAGCCATTCTCGATCAGTTCACCCTCTTGTCATCCAATAAGTAATTTTTAATCATTTTGTCATTTTGATAAAACTATTTATCTAATGTACTGCAATGAAATGGGGTACATGCAATAGATTCTGTCAAATAGGCTAATGAATTGCAAACATCCATTTCTCATATAACAGATCAAGAACTTGTTCTTTACACAGCACAAGTTGACTGCCTCACCTTTTGGGATTCTGTTCTCATTTACAACAAAATTCTTGTAGGTTGTGTACTTTACCAAGCTAATAAGCAATTACATGAAAGATACTTAGAAATACATACTGGATGCAAAGATTTCTTCCAATATCCTTGTACCCAGGAGACAATCTTTAAAATACTAGCAACAAATGTACTGATTCAGATATTGATTCATACACGTCTGATCTCATCTGTAGTCATGGGGAGTTTGTATTGCTTGAGATCTAGCACAGACACAGAATAAGGGTGAAGAAAATTAGATATATTTGCCCAGCAGATTTAAATACTGTACATTATGTCACAATGTAGATCCAAGTTTTCGGGAGACCGATATGCAAGCAAGCTGTGTGTTCCACAAGACTACTTACCCACAACAGGTCTCAAAAAAAGACAGGATTGTCTTTGAAAGCAATAACAACAAAACAGCACATGTAAAAACCTGTGGGGGAAATACAAAATAAATCCAGATTTTGCCTGTGTTAAAACCTGTAGAAAGAGAAGCAACACCAAGAATATCAGTGAAGGTGGAAAACAGGACAGGCAAAAGAACTTGGTCCTCACATATGTAGCTGGGGTGTCAGAAAAACTTAAAAAGGATTTTTAATAAACACAACATCTCGGTCTGCTTTAAACCCAGCAACACACTGAGGCAGCAACTGGTTCACCCAAAAAACCCAACCCCAAAGCACAAGAAAAGTAACATTGTGTATGCAGTGTGATCTGATTTGTATGTAGGAGAAACCAGACAACAGTTACACCAGCATATGGAGCAGCATAGAAGAGCCAGTTCCTCTGGTCAGGTCTAACTACATCTAAATGAAAAAGGACACATGTTTGAAGACTGCCAAGTCCAGATTCTAGACCGGGACTATGACTGGATCAAAAGAGGTGTTAAAGAAGCCATATATGTAAAAACTGAAAAAGTTTGAATAGAGGCCGGGGGTGTAACGTCTAGTGTCTGCCACATACAAAACGGTTTTGGCACCTCTCCCTGAAAGGTTTAATACCGCAAAACTCCAATCATGCTAATATTTAACTTCATGACATTCTTGCGGATTAAGATAAACAGATTATGCAGATTGGTGCAACATTCCAGAAATATCTTAATTACAAGTCATTCTGAATTGAGAAAGCCAGTTGGATGACTGGTGAAACGTCTTCAAGATTGGACTTAATTCTACAGATTCTTATTTGTGCAAATTGTTTGACTTTATATTCTCCCATTCATTTTTTTTTCTAGTATTTGCAATTGCATAATCCCATATAGAAGAACTGGCATTTTGAAGTACTAGAGGCCCACCCTCATCAGAGTCGGGCCAAGCAGGCCGGGCACCCTAGACAGCCCAGCCAGCTTGCCCCCTCCCCCCCCCCCAAGGCAGCTGCCTCTTCTGCCTATCCCTAGTTCTGGCCCTAACCCTCATATACCCAGTGTTCCACATACATGTAAGGTTACATCAGCCAATGAATGGCCAAAGGTTTTATCTTTTTCACATACTTTTACTGTAATAGCACAGGCAATCAATTTTTAAATATTCATTTGGTAAAATGTGTTAATTGGTCACAATAAGAAATTTGTAGGTTAAGACTTCATTCCGAAGGTAGTTTTTACTTTATATTCATGCTTCACTTTAAAAAAGGAATATATTCTGGTTTCCAAGAATATTATAAATAGGGGACATGTTGCTTAGGTTATCACAGTCAAACAAGTTTTATTAGTCACTGCTATAATTTTCGGGCCAAGGCTGCCAGGTTCAGGAAGGACAGTTAAGAAACTAACCAATCAGGTGAAAGCCTATGACTCAGAGCCGTTAAACCAGTTTGGAAGCTAGTATTGGATGACATTTGTTTTAGGTTTTGGTATTGTTTTATCTATTGCAATAACAATATTAACTCAAAACATATTAAAAAAAGTGTTTATTTAGCTTTTCAAAGGAAAACCAAAATGTACATGTTAAGACTTTTAGTAAAAAAAAAAAAATGCACTTTTTAGATCTAAACTTATAATTTTATATATTAAAGATTATTTTATAAATTACTTGAGTGATTATCTCTACAAAATTGTTTTAGGTTGAAATAATGCCCTTAATATGGGGCTTACCAGTTAATGTAATACAGTATACGCACATGCATTCATTTTTGTTATTGCCATATACCTCAGGTTTGTTTCATAGTCAAGTCTTCAGATACATGGCTATAAAAACCTACTGTACCATTAGCCTAGAAAGCTAAAACCACATAAGAATTGTAGCCTAGAGTTGTCACCGAATATTTAATCTATTGTTCAATTTTGTGAAATGCCAAAGCTGCATGTAGTAGCATGAAAGAGAACAATACATTCTATATAAGCAGTTGGTTGTAAAAGGTTAATACAAGGAAGGGTTTTTTCCCCACATTAAAAAAAAATAAAAAAAATTACAATTCCGTTCCTCCAACTAATAAAAGCAGATTAAAATGTATTTAATAAATTAAAATGTGTGTAAACATATTACAAGTCTTTCCCTAATCTTTCCATTTCTTCAAGAAGGAAATCAACATCAGATTTTTTAGAAGCTGGATTTGAAATAACCATTCTGAAAAAGTTAGGTTTGTCTCCTTGAGGCTGGTAACTGACCATAGTGGTCCCTTCTTCCATCATATGAGCTTTAATCTGTGGAGCAATCTATATTAAAAAAAAAAAAAAATTACAATGTTGGCTTATGCAGTGTATAGAGACTCCATTTTGGTGTAAATAAATATGCTGGAACAATTTTGGAATAGGATATAGGAAAAGGTTTAAATAAGGGCCCAGGAAGAGGTTTCAGGATCTTCCAAAAAGGAAAAAATATTACTTTACACTCAAAGTTTATTATATACTATACAATGCCACATGATACATATTCATGAGAAATTTTTAAAAAAGTGCTTAAATATTGAGAAGGAAAAAAACCCAAAATAGGGGAGCAGGGTTAGTGTCTTCAGTCCCCCCTCTGTTCTCTTATTAGATAAAACCAATAAGGGTTTATCCTTTGATGTTTCTATTTATGGTTATTTAAAATGGAAACATTTCATTATATGTAATTCATTTGTGTACAAAAGCTAGTGAATTATTTTAACTTGCCACAAAGAGGTGGAGCCCCTGAAATGAAGAGCAATAATGGCAATAATGAAGTTATGGATTTGTACCTTTTAAGCCAGTAGTGTATCTGTACATATAGTATAACCAGGGGTGCTTCGCCAATGAGGCGAGTTGAGGCTGTTGCCTCAGGCGGCAGCACCCCACTAGGTACTAGGGGCCGCAAAAATGCTGCTCTTGGTACTTTAAGAGCGAATTTCCGGGGGAGGGGTCAGGCGGCAGAGGGGCCAGGATCGCCCCTGAGTATAACGGTTATCCACCTCATAGAAGTTGAGTGCACGGATTTAAAAACCATTTGTATAAACCACATCCTGACTGTGGCTCGACAGGCAATTGCAGCAAAGTCGAAAATGTTATACCCGCCAACCTTAGCAGAGGTCCTTAATAGAATCCAACAGGAATTTCGAGTCTAGAATAGCCTATATTCAAAACACTACAGCACAATTCCTGGAAATATGGACTCCATGGGAACTGCGAAATGTAGCTTAGATGGGCGATAAACCAATGTAGGACATTAGTAAAACCAGGAGTAAGAGTCTTGGGTCAAGTTCAATCTTGCTTTTGAATGGTCAATTTACCATACGCTGTTAACTCACTTATGTATTTTAATATTTTTTCAGTGCATATGTAGACTTAAGCTGGCACGCATGCGTTCTTTACTCAGTGTATACTTTTTTTTTTTTTTTTTTTGCTTTTTATCTACTTTCTTTTCCTTTGTTTTATTTGACAAAAATCTCTAAGAAAAATTGTTACAAAACAAAAAAAAAACAAAAAAAAAAACATTTGTTTGCCTCAGAAACCCTCTAGCTTGTATAAATAACTATCCTAACCATGGCAAAAACCAAGTTGGTTAGCAGTATAAAGATTTTAGCTGTTTATTTGGTCTCAGAAGAATTATAGTCTTACCTTATGCAGTTTTGCTTTCCATTCGTTATCTCTTGGTGTATGTTCCAGACTCGGTGGAATATACCAAAAGCAGACATTTGTGCACTCCGGCTTTAGAGAAAAAAAAAATATTTATATGGACTACTGTATGTATGATATACCATTTTGCAGATCTTGTAGTTAGTAGGCTAGCTAACTTATGGACATTATACTAGGAGGGAAGAGAATACACCTTTCCTACTTTACCAGGGTGCAAAAAGTAAAACCTATATAAAGCTGTGTAAAAACCCTATAGGAATTTAGAGGATCGCATGAGAAAAAAAAAAAATCAGAACCATTAGCTCTCTAATAAATTGTTCTCATAACTGGGATGCATAGAATTTACATAGGGAAAAAAAACTATACAATAACATTTTTAACAAAGCGCTTATACCCAACTTGTATTTTATTTTTTTTTAAATCTCTGTTTACCTGAGCTTTCAATGGATTGTCTCTGCTGTTCCAACCTCACCATGTCCATGCTACTGCTCCAAGCAGCATTATGTTACTAGAAACTACTTTAAATTTCAAAAATCACAAGAGGGACTTTATGGAACCAAGTAACTTGTTACACCACTAGGCAGCTTATAAACTACAGTTAACCAACCAATATTTTTAGTTAAGTATATACACATTAGCTCTCTGCAAGTTTCCTTTATGTTGCACAGTTCATTTTTTTTATGCCTTTAGTAGGGTACATTTCCCTACTTCCTGGAGGTCCTACCTAAAATGTAGTCTGTTAAACATACCACCCCTACTGTTACTATACAGATTATTTTCCATGCCACTGACTGGATTGAAATAGAAAGGAGGTTAAAGATAACAAATGTTTAATTCTGCATCTGGCAAAACATTTAAAGATTAAGAACCTTCAGCTTTATGCAATGGATTGCATCTATATTGTAGGGAATGCTATTTCTGAAGCTCACAGTAGTGTTGGCATTTTTGAGGTCTGCCCAAGAGACTATTTTTGCACCGAGGTCAATTCAGTATTTACTTCAGGAACATATAAAAATATAAATTTAAAATGCGAACTTGACCAATGTATTGATTAGACTACAAGATTTTTTTTTAATTATTAACCGCATATTTGTATTTACTAGAGACTTACCTTATCATTAAAGACAAGTTCAAAGTTTGATTTTGATCTGAGCTTATTATACAAGTATTCGGAAAGTTCGAGGATTCTGTTTATTTGGAGTTCAAAGCCACAGCTACCCTACAGACGAAAACAAAAAAAACATATATTCTAAAATTACACCTATGCATTATGAAAAAAAAAAAAAAAAAAAAAATCTACTACCAGAAACAATAGAAATAGTAAATACCAGATTTTCTTGTCAATGGAACATTTGCTATTGATTCAGGATCCTCAATTGATACCCATTAACAAAACAACTACTGTACTATACTATACTACTCAACAGCAAATGTACAACTGGCCATACAGATTTGCTGGCTTCAGTGTACAATCCAATTAGCGAAAGGATCAGTTACATAAAAGAGAGACGGCTATAAATCCAAACCAGAAAATACTTGAGGGGGGAATGTAAAAAGTCTCAAAAGAGAAAAAACTATTTGCACAAATAATTAAAATTAGCATTTTGCAATGTAATATTCTTAAATTGTTATTGCATTGCGAATTTTGATTGTGTGCTTTTTAGACATCCTAGAAGGTGTTAAGGTCCCCATAGACGCAAAGATTTCTCTTGCCAAACGACCGATTTTAGCGAAGTCCGACCAATCCTTCGAAATTATCATGCAGTTAGGGGGATTCGAGTGATCGAATATCTAATGATTTTTCGGCCCACATCTGTCAGGAAATTGAACGGCCAAGTTAAAAAATCTTTGTCGGCCCCAGTGCAATCTATGTATGTTTGCAGGGCCAAGCAGGCAGCTACCCTTTGTTTTCCTGGCAAATTGGTCTTTTTAGTTGATGGACAATTCGTACGATCGTTCCGTGATAATTGTCATCTCACAATGACGATCGGATCTTTTAAAAATCTCAACATCTATGGCCAGCTTTACATTGGTGAATGTAATAAAAGTCGGTAACCTGAAAGATATTCATAATGAAGAATTGCCTTTGCGTGAATTTAATATAACAGACCCAGAAGTTGTTAAGCGACCTCTTTGACAGTGGAAGAAGGTTTGAGAATTGTATAGATTGCACCGGCTCGCAATTAATGTAATAAAACATTTTACTGAAAATTACTATCACTGCGCACTGGTTCAAACTATTCGTAAACACTTTTCGCATTGCGAATATTTTTCCGTTACCCATGGATTGATTTTTTTTTTTTTTAAATTCAAAAAACAAACCTGGTACACAAGATATTTAAAAGATCCAAATACAAAAGAGGGTTGTGGGAGCACTCACATTGCTAAGTAGAAATGTATATAAGTATAAGGGAAGTGCTACTGACATAACCAAATGGGTCAGCTTAGTAATTCAGTAGATATGCAAATACATGTGTTCACAAAGACAGGGGTTTTTTAGTTACAAAGTTATGATCATAAAGTTGAAAAAGCCACCATACCACGTCAAGGTAAACCCCATATGTCGGTCCCTAACTTGTTTACGTCCAGTCATAGTATTGAGGATCCTGTGCCTCTCTGCATAATAGCATTAGTTGAAGTAGAAGTCTGCTGAACCTTGGTTTCTGTCTGAGGGCTAAATCCTCCCCCGCTGCTAACTTGCAGCTTTTAAGAGAGAGTGATTGCCCAAAACCAACGCCCATTTTTAAAAAAAAGTATATTATGAAAATGGTAAAGACAAAATAAAATTAATATAAGTGCATACTTAGAAAGTGTGTGTAGGGGCCCAGGGAATGTGCACTGAACCATTTGGTTATGTCAGTAGCACTTCCCTTATACTTATATACATTTCTATTTAGCAATGTGAGTGCTCCCACAACCCCCCTTTTGTATTTGCTATTTAAAAAGATCCACCATTGAACATTTACTAAAAAGTCTATAAAAACAAAAAGGTTATACTACATTTAAGAATTACCTTTGCCTTCCACATTAACCAGAATTTAAAGATATCCACATGGCGGCCACACTGGATTGTTTTGTCTCCTGTGTCATAGGATGTATCGTAATGCTTGTCCATTTGAAAGAGATAATCTGCACATTGCTTATTACACGACTGCAGAAGAAACTATTGGGTAAAGACAGATTTAATTATGACTTTATATGCAAGTAACTGAGTATCAATGTTAAGAGCAAAAATGTGTCCAAATCAAATATTTCTATTGCAGTACAGGCCAACTTTATGGGCCTGGTTTCAAAGAGATCTGCTAAATACAGAAATATCAGTTTTTCTTGTTATTTGCCTTGAACAGTGATTTGTTAACATTACACCAAAAAAATCACAAACTTAAACCCCTATTTGGAAATAGATTTGAAATATCACAAGTTAGTTTTCACTTATTATACAAGTACTCAGAAAGTTTGAGGATTCTGTTTATTTGGAGTTCAAAGCCACAGCTACCCTACAGATGAGAACCAAAAAAAAAAATATATTCTAAAATTACACCTATGCATTAAGAAAAAAATCTACTACCAGAAACAATATAAATAGTAAATACCAGATTTTCTTGTCAAAGGAACATTTCCTATTGATTCAGGATCCTCCATTGATACCCATAAAAAAAAAAAAAAAAAAAAAAAACTACTATACTATAGTAAACTACTCAACAGCAAATGTACAACTGGCCATACAGATTTGCTGGCTTCAGTGTACAATCCAATTAGCGAAAGGATCAGTTACATAAGAGAGACAGCTATAAATCCAAGTTAGTGACTTTAGAAGCCCCTCCACTAAGTAGTGGCCTCCCCCAGGTATCTTGATGTAACTTAACACCTACCAGAAAGGAAACATCCAACCATGGGCCACACATGCATGATCCATGCAACACTTGCAGGATCCCTGTACCAGCCCCTTGTGTTCTCCAACACAGCCCAACCACGCTGTGGAGGCCCACGCTCCGGCGGCCCTTCCGCGCTGTGGAGGCCACACTTCCACATTGTGGTGACCCATACTCCAACTGCTTTCTGCCCAGACAATCAAAACAAGGTTCTTTGAAAGAAAAGGCTGAGGAGTTAAGTGATCAGCTTAAAGGGATCCTGTCATGGGAAAACATGTTTTTTTCAAAATGCATCAGTTAATAGAGCTGCTCCAGCAGAATTATGCACTGAAATCCATTTCTCGAAAGAGCAAACAGATTGTTATATTCAATTTTGAAATCTGACATGGGGCTAGACATATTCATTTCCCAGCTGCCCCCCCGTCATGTGACTTGTGCTCTGATAAACTTCAATCACTCTTTACTGCAAGTTTGAGTGTTATCGACCCTCCCCCCCCAGCAGCCTAACAACAGAACAATGGGAAGGTAACCAGATAGCAGCTCCCTAACACAAGATAACAGCTCCCTGGAAGATCTAAGAATAGCACTTAATAGTAAAAGCCAAGTCCCACTGAGACTGATTCAGTTACATTAGTAGAAAGAAATTTCACAGTAGTAGAAATAACAGCCTGACAGAAAGTAGTTCCATCCTAAAGTGCAGGCACAAGTCACATGACTGGGGCAGCTGGGAAACTGACAAAATGTCTAGCCCCATGTCAGATTTCAAAATTGAATATAACAATCTGTTTGCTCTTTTGAGAAATGGATTTCAGTGCAGAATTCTGTTGGAGCAGCACTATTAACGGATGCGTTTTGGAAAAAAACATGTTTTTCCATGACAGTATCCCTTTAAGTATAGTAAATCTACCTCTCTCCGCAGCTCACAAAAGGAAGCTGCAATAGCAGGCTCGTAAGATATATTGGGAGGCTGTTAATTCTATATACTTGCCCCGAAAGTGAAATTGCCTCTAACCCCCAACTGTTATGTTAGCGGAGTATGGATTTCATGCAAACCAACACATGAATTGAAATTACCACTTTCCCAGAGAGAATGCTTGCCAATAATCAAACACCATCTGCTGTCCTGGACTACCTTACTAGCCACCCAACCGCTAGGGGTCAGTTGGGCAAGTGTAACATGTCAGTCACTTGTACCCACTACTGCAGGACCCCCGCCCATCAAGAGCCTGTCTCTCTACAATCTGGCTACTCAGCCCAATCAACTTTGGCCATAGCACCCCCAAGGCAAGCATCCCGACATTGTTCTAGTTGCAAGCTACAGGCACTGCAAGACCGATTGTATGTATATTGTAAGTTGAAAGATGTCTGCTATAACTACATATACTGTATATAGGCCTTAAACACAGTAATCTACATATGGTCCTGGTAGCTGCTTTATACTTACCCCTCAGTATCAGAGGACTACTATATGTAGGTTCCATCTGCATTAGCAGAAGATTGAGCTGAGATCAGTATCTCAATAAAGGCCAGTAAAATAAAGATCAGAATCTGATAATAGGCTGCTGACTCAAGTAACTTTATCTATAGAAATACCATAAAATATGCAGATTTCTGAAACCAACACCCAGAAAAATGATTGTATTCAGGTTTTTCCTATTCCTGACTAAGCCCCACCACCATCTCTGTATACTACAACTACAGCTCTCTGTATCCTTTAATTGGTTGTCATAGCAGCAGGTCAGTGTCACAGCCAGGATTTCTATAAAATAACAGAAAGTACACCTTTTGGGCCCAGGCGGACTTCCATGCTGCTTGAGTGACTACAGTGTGACTGACTACTGTAAAACAGCAAATAAACAGTAAGAGACTAACACCCCCCAAAGCTAGCAGTATAGTGAGGAGTGAATGTGTGTATACTGCAGCTAATAACATACCTCCCAACATTTTGGAAATAAAAAGGAGGGACAAAAAAAAGTTGCCGTGTGTAGTGCGGCGGAATTTTTTGAACATGCCCATTTTTGTGGCCACACCCCCTAATTACCATGTTCATTTTACAAAATTTGGCAGATTATGAAAGTTTGAAAATATTTCTGTGTTTTTTTTTCCCCCAATTATTAGTTTTACTAATAAAGGCGAATTGCTCTTTAAGCTGCGAGTGTAACTTTTCCCAAGGGACCCGTTATCTTATATTGTTACAATTACTTATTTCCTTATCTTGAAATTGTTACAAAAGTATCTTATAAGCAGCTGTGGCTGTTCTGGGCTCTCTGCCAAAAGCCAATTAAGTTAGAAACTTTGTTTCTTTTTCTGGCTGTTCAGTGCAGAGAAAAACTGGACTTTCCAGTACAAATGAGGGACTGTGGGTTGAGCTGTCAAAAAAGGGACTGTCCCTCTAAAAACAGGACAGTTGCGAGGTATGTAATAACTATGTAAAAGCAAGAGCTCTGCCACATGTTCCATGATAAACTCACAGGGGGAACCATCTTAACACATTAGAACTACTTTGCCCAAGTAACAGTTTCTATAGAAATACAGCCCACCGCCCTTTCTGTATACTCTGAGTTGCAGCAGCTCAGTGTCACAGGCTGGATTTCTAAATAATACAGAGGGTGCCTGCTAGGCCCAGGCTGACTTCCATGCTGTCTCAGTGACTACCGTGAGATTAACTGCTGTTAAGCAAGCAACTAACAAACAGCTTCCCAAATAGTTCTACCCCCAAAGCCAGTAGTTTATGGAGGAGTTAATGTGTATTTACTGCAGTTAATAACATTATAATACACAAAAGCCATGAATATCTTGTAAATTATATCCTTATAAACGGTGAGTTCTGATGTCATTTCTGTCACATGACTCACTGAAATTTGTGTATTATGATAAATAAAGTACCCCCAGTTGCAAAATATGAGGAGATTAGAAGTTACCTCGGAGTTCCATGACCTGTATGAAAACACTCGGCCATTGGCCTCGTGTTTTTATATGGTCATGAAACTCCTCGGTAACTTATAATATCCTTATATTTTACAAGAGGGGGTACTTTATTCACTATATATTACAGAGAGAGCTCTGCCTCATGTTTCTACCTGCTCAGAAGATAAGGAAGTGAACTGCTTCTCCCCCTGACATCATGTCCCTCTCTTACTCCACCCCTAGGCCTGGCCATCTCCTGCTTTTACTCATTACTTCTCACCTAAATACAGCTACATGTGATTCTGCCCATCTGACATAGACCAGTGTAATCTGGCTGCTGGTCATTCGGATCCCGTCATACAGCCCTTGCTCTTATAGCTCCAGGGCTTTCCTTAACTGAATGCCCTCTCACACACCTATTTGCTGGATTGGAGTCCATCAGGAAACAACAAACAACAACAACAAATACATTTAAGAAACAGGTTATCAGTTTCTAAAATTAAAAATGTAACCCGTATGAAAAATAAAACAAAAGCACCTTTCATTCTCAACCCAAAGTCTTTTGCAAATTAACTTTGGCATTTACCTTTTGCCTAATAAGGATTGCTGAGCATTGCAGAGGGACTCCCATAAGTTTGTGAGGATTCCAAGTGACAGAATTAGCTCTACATAAAAACAAATGCATAATTATTAATGATGCCATTAATTTACACCATTTGGAATGATTGAAAACTATGCTTCATTACCTTTCAATTCCACTCAATTTATAGCGATGCTTTCTGGACAGCAATAATCCACCACCCCAAGCTGCCTGAAAGAGGAATAAAAACAAAGCCTGTAAATAATTTTTTGGCTAAGATGTTGTACATCACTGGTTAAAATGAGCATTAAAATACAAATAAAAGGGACACTACAGTTACACATTTCCAGCATTTATACCCTTAGGGCTATACAAAATAAATTAATGTTACTACTGTATAATAAAAGTGGATGTTATGACAATATTCACGCTATGCAAGTATACACTGGTGATGCCATCCACCAACATTATAAAGTAGATGGGGGGGATGGAGGAATACCAGGGGGTAGATTTATCAAAGAGTGAAGTTAGAGACCTCCACAGTCTGCAGAGGGAAATACTGCCTCTCTCAATTAATTTCTTTGGGATTTTTAAAGGCATATTTATCAAATGGTGATAACCTTTTGATAAATACGCCTTTAGAAATTCCATAGAAATGAATGGCGAGAGGTGGTATTTCACTTTGCGGACTGTGGAGATCTCTAACTTCACTCTTTGATAAATCTTCCCCCCCATGTTCCTTACATCAACATGTATCCAGAGTCAACATTATACGCTAGATGGTGGGGGGGAGGAAGACTATGTTCCTTACATCAACATGCATCCAGAGTCAACATTATACGCTAGATGGTGGGGGGGAGGAAGACTATGTTCCTTACATCAACATGCATCCAGAGTCCATATTTCTTACAAATATCAGCAATAGCGATGAGAGGATCAAATGCACCAAATACTGTTGTCCCAGCTGTGGCACCGACATAAAATGGATGGTGTCCCTATAAATAAAGCGGATACATTAAAACTGGCACAATTAGGCATTAAAATAAACCAGAGCACTTAATCATGATGCATTCAAGCTATACACAAGGACAACAGAATGATTTTTAAATATTTGTTTTGCAAGTGATAAAGTTTTGCCATACAATGTCTATTTTCAAGGCTCTATGTTACAGTCAAATCTAGTCAGTATTTGAGTAAACTTGCTTTATGTTTAGATACCATTTTCAAAATTTTCAAAAGCTCAGTAGCAACATGTAAGGGCTTTGTTTACAGTGCACAAAAGTGTATTTATACGTGACACACAAGCCACATAGGTGACACACAAGCAACAAATGAGCAGTCCTACAAGAGCAATGCCACAGGTCTTAAAGTGATACTGACACAAAAAAATGAATTTTAGCATATGAATGTACATTGATTGTTACCTATAGGTCATGTTGATCATTTTTTGCTGAGAGGTTTGTTTTTGTATATAATTGTTAGTTGAAGTTCCTAAGCCTGACTCTCTGACACCCTGACTTTGCCAACCTGACTGTCCCATCTCAGCCTGTTAGTTACAGTTTCTAATGCTAACGGACTCCTGCTGCACAAATATGGCAGCCCCCTCATACAGGAACATGGGGGATCAGACAGGTAATGTAAAAGCATCATGCAAATACTTTATGGCAAAGTTAGAAGTAGCTTGCAATGCCAATATTATAATAGATATAAAAAAAAAGTTTAATTTCATGTGTCAGTATCTCTTTAAGAGAACGTACTGTATGCACAGAATAAATGGTGCATGTGCACAACAGGCTACTTCCCTCCCCCCCCCCATTTTTTAGAGCCAAATCAGATACAAAACATGCATTTATACACTACCCCCAAAAGATTAAGAGTTCATCCAACTTACGTGTCTTTTTGCTTTCTGAACTTTATCCTCCAGGTCAGATGGAATCATTTTACCCCTGTTGGGAGGAAATACATCTATGTCACACTTGATCAAACAATGGATTATTGAATTATCAAGTGTTACTGTTAAGTTTATCCTTTATTTACATAGCAGAAACATTCTGCAGTGTGTGTTCCATTACATCATTCCATTGTCCTAGTGGAGCTTGCAATCTAAAGTACCCGTCACATTCACACATGAATGTGTACACACTCAATATTGGCCCTTCATCAGCAGCCAATTAACCTGCCTGTAAGTTATTGGAGAATGGACCTAGTATTATTTTACAGTTACATAGTTAAAAATCGGGTTGAAGAATAAGTTCAGCCCCTCCAAATGAAACCCTGCATTCATACACATACCCCTCACATAGATATGGGTGTATGTAAATTAAACTATAGAGTTTAGTATCACAATAGCCTTTGATATTAGGTCTGTCCAAGAAATCATGCAAGCCACTCTTAAAAGCATGAACAGAATCAGCCATCACAACGTCACTCGGCAGTGTATTCCACAACCTAATTTTGAAGAACCATCTATGCTGCTTCTTCTAGTCTGAAGGGGTGTCCTCTGGTGCGGTGATCCTATTTATGGGTAAAAAAGGTCTCTTGCCATTTGTCTATAATGTCCTCTACTTGATTACACTTTACAAGTAGAGAACATGTCCCCTCGCAAGCGCCTTTTTTCCCCCAGAGAAAGCAATACCCAACCTTGACAGTCTACCGTCTAACCAGTTTAGTTGCACGTCTCTGCTCTCTCCAGCTCATTTATATCCCTCTGGACTGGAGTCCAAAGCCACACTGCATACTCCAGGTGTGGCCTTACCAGGGACCTATAAAGAGGAATAATTATGTTTTCCTTGAGTTCCTTTTTTTTTATTGTACAAGACAGAACTTAATTTGCTTTAGTGGCCACAAAAAGACACTGCCCAGAATCAGACAACTTGTTATCTACAAAAACCCCTAGATTCTTTTCAGTTAAGAAAACTCCCAACACACTGCCATTTAGTGTATAACTTGCATTTTTATTATTTTTGCCAAAGTGCATAACCTTGCATTTATCAACAATGAACCTGAATTTTCCAGGTACAAATACTATGTTCCAGACCAACATTCCTTAATTTAACCAATAACCTTCTGTGTGGCACTGTATCAAATTCTTTAGCAAAGTCTAAGTAAATCACATCCACTGCCATCCCAGAATTGAAGTCCCTGCTTACCTTCTCATAAAAAGAAATTAAGTTTGTCTGGCAAGATCTATTATGCATAAAAACGCTGGCACAAACCCATAGTATTATGATTTGCTATGAAGTCCAGTATCTTATCCTTTATTAACCGATAAAAAAAAAAAAAAATAATCAAATGAGCATTTTTTTTTTTTTAGTTGTAATATTGTGAAGGCAGCCATCTCAGGCCATTTTACCCGGTCATGTGCCTTCAGAAAGAGCCAGCACTTCAGGATGGAACGGCTTTCAGACAGGCTATTGTTTGTAACTGAAGAGTTGCAGTGGGACATTGATTTTTACTATTGAGGGAGCTGTTATCTGGTTACCTTCTGCTGATGGGCTGCTGAGGGAGGGGGGCGAGGACTGGGGGTGATATCAGTCCAACTTACAGTGTAGCAGTAACTGAAGTTTTTCACAAATCACATGACTTTGGGCACCTGGGAAACTGACAATATGTCTAGCCCCATGTCAGATTTAAAAATTCCATACAAAAAACTCAATTTGTTCTTTTGAAAAATGAATTTCAGTGCAGAAGCCTGCTGGAGCAGCACTATTAAATGATGCAATCTGAAAAACAAAAAGACGACATGTTTTCCCATGACAGTATCCCTTTACATTTTTTATCCCCTAGAAACTATATTATTCTAACACTCACTTCATTGTGGTTCTCTACGTTATTATATCAGATGCTATACAAATGTATAAACCATCCAGGGCTGTTAAAAGCATCCATTGAGCACCTGTGAGCGATATAGTGAACTAAAAAACCTATACTTCATTCCTCACAGGTGTTCAGTGAGTACGGTAGCTAAGTTAACATGTAATCCACTGCTGCAGCCCCCCCCCCACACCATTTTAGGCATCAATTGACCTTTTAAACAAAGTGTTTTACATCACTTCGGGTAATCTTGTTTATTTAAATATAATGGAGTCCAACGGTTCTCATTCATCCATGTCATGGTATATCTATAGTAATAAGTCAACTGGACTTGAGCGGAAGGTCTTCCAAGAGAAAAAAAAAAAAAAAATTCAGGAAGGCCAGTCGATTTGATTTAATGACAGTATACACTATATTAACACACCAACACTTCTTGAGGAAACCCACCTTTCATCACACTTTACTGCAATGACATTGTCTGTTCCAATACCAAGAACAGAAGATGCTTTTCGAAAAGAGTAGTGACTCTGAAATAAGAAAATTAATAAAGATCCAATTAAAGACAGTGTTACTGTAAATTGTCTAAAATTATTAGAAGTTATATAGTTCACAAAAATGACCCTGGCCATATTGCTTGACAGTCATAAGGAAGATATAGGCAACCTTCAAATAAATTAGAATGTTACCTTTTATTGTATTTTCACTGTAACCATAGATCATGGAATCCCACCCAAACAGTATGGAGACCCATAGGTTAGGAAATATACATTAGTTTTCCAGATAAGGAGGTCCCAAAATTTGAATCACCATACCTTAAGCCTGCTAAGACAAACTTAAACATTAAATAAACCCTAAAAAAAGATTCTTGTGCCAGCAATATGGATTTGTGCAACTTAGTTACCATCAAGTACAAGCCACTATTTTATTATTACAGAGAAAAAGAAAATCATTTTGAAAAATTGAAAGTTTTAGCTTAAAACGTATGCAAAGTAAAGGTTAGTAAAGGTTTTTAAATAATTACCTACCTGTTCTGATGTAAAGACAACAATCTGTGGAAGTGCCGACATTCCCTTTGTTTTAACTATGGGGAAATATTTGTAACGAGCTGCTTGAAGGCTATAAAGATTGGAGATTGTTCCACCTATAGGGGGAAGAATAGGGGAGGGAATTTACTAAACATCTATACATCAGTGGGCTTATTTATCAAAAATTGCATTTGGGAGGTTTTAGAGTTTATTATTCAACTTCGAATAAACTAACAAGTTAAAAAGAAAAAAAAAATTTGAATGTTTATTAAAAAACCTAAATATAGAAACCTAATTTTTGGGAGTGTACAAGAAAAAAGAAAAAAGTTACAGTTCTACGCATAGTTCCTTGATGATGACAAGGTCAAGGATTGTAGTACTAGATGCAGTTTGTTTCAAGATTAAGAGGGTCATTAAATAAAAATCTGCTAAAAACTCAAATTTAATTTTTCACTAGAATTTTTTTTGAGATTTATTATACCCCGAGGCTACAAAAAACAGAATCCAAAAACCCACCATCTCAGACCTGCCGAGGTTGTATATAAAGTCAATGGGAATGGTGGTCCCTATCCTATTTAGAAGTTTCTGTGGTCTGTGTTGGAATTAGCTGAAAATATAACTATTTGGGCAAAAATACGAAAAAAATAAATAAAAAAAATCAGGCTTTTTGTGGAAAAGTGTGGGAGGAGTACTGGTTTTCACTCGATTTTTTCAAGTTTTTCCCCGATCCGATTAAAGTGTTCTTTTATTAATAATAAATAAGGGCAAATTGTGTATTCTAGTTTGGTCTGTTTTTTCTTTTTCTTTTTTTTTTTTTTTATTAAAAATAAAAATCAGATAAAATCGGATTTTGATAAATAACCCCCTAAGTGTACTGGGTCCATTTTAAATAGAATGGTTTATAGTTTTTGCTTACCAGGAGAGAATATACCATCTGCTTCATTTTCTCCCCAGCCAATAATCTCTTGCATTTTTTTCAGCACAGTCTCCTCCATGGTTATGAACACTGGTGCAATTTCATATGTAAACCTTTAAAAATTGTTAAATAGTGTTAAAATTGAAGTGTGAAATTTTCACTCCTCGCACTGGATTTTTAGAACAAATCTCTGGGTTCACTTTTGGTGAAGTTAGAATAGATACTTACTCAAGATTAGCATCTATTACAAGCAGTTAACCTAAATTTCTCAAGTACCTAGGATTAAACTAATGCTGTGCAATTCTTCTATTAAAACAGACTTTGCATTGTGCTGCTGCACATGCAACAAACCTATGCAAAATACATTTTTGGGGAAGATAAAGGGGTTCCAGATTATCCCCCCCCCCCATCATCAGAAGTGTGCTTACCAACCACTTTATTATTGCAGTATATAAATACGATATTTAATAATATTTAATATGCATTTAACCAAAATATTTTAGAAGGCCAAAGAATATTAGAATTACTGTTTGAGAATAGGATTTGGTAAAAGAAGGCATATTACAGTTTTCATACATAAGAGCTCAGCCATTTTATATCCATACATGTTAGTGTTAGCAGTTGCAGTCAGCCATTCACCAGCTAGTCCAATTATGTCAAGGCCACTGGAAAGTTGATTGAAGTAACGTGGATGTCCTTATAAAAGGGGAAGAAAAAAAAATTTACGGGTTTTTCCACAGGTTCAGGTTGGAGAAGTGAATTTAGACTGGGCTACTTGTGTAGACTTCATTTATTAAAAGTTCTACTCACACCTAGGCTATTCATCAAGTATGTCCTTTCCTATGACTCTCAGGGCACTAGGGAGTCCAAGCTAATGCCTTGCATGCAGGACATTTGCCACCTGCTCTAAATCTCCTCCAACATGGGCAAACAAACTGATAATGATGTCAATACAAAAAAAGGTAATCTGAAACACCACTGGAAAAACATTTCAACTGCAAAACCATCCAAGACTGACTCCTACTGAATTTTGCAGACAAATCTCAAAATCCATAATTTTTTCAAAGTTTTACCGAATGGCAACAGCAGTTTCTCTCCAACCAAATTAGACTATTACAAAAAGGTATTTACAGACACTTTGTTAATTCTGGAACAGGAGATTTAGCACTAGCAACAAGACATACGGTCTTCATAAAAAAAAAAGAGAGAGGGGGTGTATTCAAAGTCCGAATGCCAAAAATTTGTGTTTACCATAAAATATAAATTTTTTGTGTAATAAAAATGATTTTTTTGGGGGGGGATTTATTAAACCCAGAGGATGGAAAAAGTCAGAATCTGAAAATCTGGCATCTCAAATCCAACCTTAGCAGTTCTGAGTTGCAGTTCTAAGTCAATGGGAGAAGTCCCAAAGATATCTTGATCTGCACTGGGTTTCATGCAATAATACTTAGATTATGTGGTTTTCGGGCAAAAATCTGTAAAAAAAAAAAAAAAGAAAAAAAAAAGAGAATAATAATTTGTAGTTTTTCCAGTTGGAAAATCCTAAAATATTTGTACGAGTACGTTTTTCAAAAATATTCCTGTGAAAAAAACTACAGTATTGATAAATAAGGGAAAAAAAAAAAACACAACCTGTGTGGATTTGGTCGGAGTAGTTTTCAGAAAATAATGAGATAACTGGGCCTCCCCGAGGTACATTTATCAAGAGTCAAATTTCAGGTGGTGAACAGTAGAATTCTTAAAGGGCCAGAGTTTGATAAATATCAAAAAATTGAGTTTGGATAACTCATTAGTCACAACAACAAAACAAAAATCTAAAACTCTAATTTGAAGCTTAAAGTAAAAAAAAAAAAAACAAACAAACACACTACAACATCTTTGTTATATATCATTAAAAAAAGGCTACAAAGCTTAATAAAATGCAAACAAAAATTTACTTGATTTAAACTTTAATACTATAGCTTCAAGTGCAGACCATCTAGGAATTCACTCAAGGAATAACTGTACAGTTAAATTTACCAATTGCCTCAAAAGAGATTTAATTTCCTCACTCTCTGCTTACCTGAAAACTTGTGATGTATGGCATCTAATAAAGACTGATATCAGCATATTATACCAGAAGTCCTAAACACTAAGGGGCAAAAAAACCCACACACACACACACACAACTCAAATCGAGTTTCTAATGAAATTTGATTTGAGTTTTTAGGTCAATCATATTCACCAGAGTATAAAAATTTGGATTTTTTTGATAAACCTCGATTGGTTGAATTTCCACTTCATGGGAGTTTAAAAAAAAAAAAAAAAAACAAGTTCGAAATTTAATAAATGTGCCTCTAAGTTTTAGAATTATTCTGGCAACTTATTATGATGTAGAGTGTTATATGGAGACAATTTGCAAGTTTGAGTTATTTAGCAGCTATCCAGTTTGCAATTTCAATCAAAATTATCCTAGCAACCATGCATTGATTTGGAGACTGGAATACTGAATAAGAAGAGACATAATAAACGTAGCCATAGCAATTAATTTGTAGCCTTCAATTTTTAGATGTGGTCATTTAAAAGCAGAGAAAAAAAAAAGAATTGAAAAATTGCTTAGAATTAGCCATTCTATTAAACACAAACTTAAGTGAACCACCCCTTTAACATAAAGTATCATTTATATACTCACTAACCAGTAAAATGCCAGCTAGGTCATCACAAAACCTTTAGAAAGCAAGACAATACACTTAAGAATCTACTTTTTCTGCTCAGGAGATCTTGAGGTTCAGCTGCTGAAGAGCCATGAAACAGCAATGGTATAGCTACAGAGATTCCTCACCAGAGGTATACATACTCCTGTTGTGCGTTTTTTTAAGTCAGTGGGGGGTCATTCATGAAATTTGCACGAAGCAGGATTTGTATGGTGAACTTATTTGCTCTGTGAATGTTTATATTCATCAAGCCAGTATTTTTAATATGAGGGCATAATTCAGTTTTGTTTTTTGTTTTTGTTTTGGAGCTTTTTAAATATGGCATAATCATAAATGACAAGAACTTAAACCACTCAGTTACCGCACAACCTTTGTTTCAGAAAAATGGGGGGGGGGACATTGCAAAGCTTTGGCTTAGTTTTTTTTTTTTTTTAAATGATGTAAAGCCCTTACCTGTTTTTATGCTGTATTTCAGAGTATCCCTACAATCAACAAGAATTTGTTCTAAAGGCTCTGGCTGGTCAGGTAACTCCAAATTAAATCCTTCCAAGCCATCTAGTAGCTGGTGTGGATGATGAAAGTCAAGAACTTTGCTTTCCCCATCGTAGGTCTTTTTAATATGATTCAAGAGAATATGTAAAACTTCAATTAAAAATTGTTCTGTGCAGTTTTCTCCATTTCTTGCAGGGAGCAGGTCTGTAAAGCAACAAATATAATCTTGACTAGAATGTTAACAAACATACATTTCCCATTTTTAAGCATGCCATCTCCATCTCATTGCTTATAGCTTGATTTCAGTCAATGACTATTATCTGTTAGGCAGGTCACAATTGCTCCCCAAAAGCCAAATAAAAATCGGAGCAGAAACAGTGGCCCCTGCTGCTTGTAAGTGGTACATCCTGATATTGTTAGAGGTAACTAACAATATAGCAGTCACATTAACATGTTATGTGCATCATATGCCACATTATTCAAAGCCATAAGCACTACTTGTCCAGTAGCAGTAACTCATTAAAATAGTGCTTTACATTTTTATCTTAAAGCCATTGTTAGAAGACCAGTTATAGGATGATGATTTTTGAGTGCCAGGGAGAATCTAGAAACTACACGAGGGCACTAGTAGAAAATGATGCCAAGTGTGTGTGTGTGGAAGCATTGAAATGATACTAATGGAAAATTGCATAATGATGCAATGGAGGTAAATTACACATTGATATTAAGTGCTTTAGAGAAAGATAGTATCCTAAAGGCAAAGCTAATCCAGTCCCTGCTATGCAGAAGACAAAGTTAAGCCAGTCCCTGCTATGCAGAAGTGAATCACCACTTGATTTATCCTATGGGTTAAGGGCAATTTTTTTCCTGCAGTCCTTCTGAATAAAGGCTAAAAGACTCATGTGCAAAACATTTGGTGAAAAAATAAGCACATGGCATCCAAATAAATCCCATTTATGAAGATTCTTTTCCTCTTCAAGTGCTCCTCAATACTTGCACAGTAAACAGATCTGTTTCTTGTACATACATTGATGCATGTAGTGCTCTTAGTAGACAACAGCAGTCCTGTAATGACCTCTTGCCTTGAGCAGGCAGTAGTTCGAGACTTGCATATTCTATTATCCTACTGAACCTTACACATAATACCCACATTGATGGACCTTGCAGTTTGTTACAATGTATTACAAGATGCAAGTTGAGTCAGGCTCAGATTTTGCAGCACATGCATATACTTTGAGTAACAGTTTGGCATATTGGGTTTAGAAAAAAAAAAAAAAAACACATACTGAGTTGAGATTAATGTGTATTGCATCTTACAAGGCCACACACTCCAATTCTTTTGGAAATCTGCTCACTTGCCCATTAGTCACTTTTACAATTAGATTAGATAAAATGCTTGACTTGCTAATAAAATAAAAGATGGTATGGCTCACAACTATGATAAGTTTACCTGAGGAATAAATGTTTGAGAAATCAGAAATATATTTGTCATTGCTCTTTAGTCTCTCTTCACTGGTAGACTCTTGGCAAATGTGTTTTTCACGGAGCAGCTTGGACGAACCGTTTCCTTCATCTGTGTGTGTACCAACATTTTCCATTTTGTCTGTTGAAAAAAAATAAATAAATAATAACAGGAACCAACAAGCTAATTTTTTATTGAATGGCAACTGAGAGAAATATGAATACGGTAGGATAGCCACAGAACAAATCATATTCTCTACAGATTTGTATAGTTTAGCCCTCACTGGAATATGTCATAATAGGAAGAATAGAACACTCTGCACTACAATTGGCCTCTGTGGCAAGAAGGCAAACTCTATGCAACTGTTCACATTTTGCCGAGCTGCACTGGTACGTTTGCTTCAGAAACTCTACTATTGTTTATATAACAAGTTGCTGTGTAGCCATGGGGGCAGACTTTCAAAGCTGAGAAAGGAGGAAAAAGTCACAGGATACACAGCAGATAACAGATAAGGCCTGTAGTATACAAAGGGATTCTTCAGAACGTATGTTATCTGCTATGAATCCTGTTCTTGAAGGACTGCCCCCATGGCTACATAGAAACTACAGTAGTTTATATAAACTATAGTTAGTGTTTCTGAAGCAAACACACCAGTTTTATCAGTGCAGAGCAACTGTAGATTTTATGGCCATTCCTTTAAAAACACATTTTCTGGTGTCACTGTTCCTTTAAAGACTACATATCAAAGAACAGCCTGTGTACAGAGTGATAAATATGCCTTTGCAAACTGGAAGGGAAAAAAAAACAAAAAAAAAAAAAACACTTGAATGTAACAATTACTAGTACAATCATTACAGGTAACTTTCTCCCAGAGCAACATTTTTAAAGGAGGAACAACCCATACGCAAAACCTGGTTTACAGGAGGAGCCCACTTCTCCAGTCTTACTCACACCCAACCTGAACCACACCCCGAGAGTGTAGGTATTAGGTCAACACACACATCACTAGTATTATGCAAGAACCACAGGGGGGCATCAATTTATTACCAGTTACATTCTACTTTACCTGTGCTTCCTGAAGGTGTTGGCAAACTAGTATTTCTAGAAAGTGGGAAACTTACTTGTTTAGCTTAAACACTCACAAACAAGTGCAAACACACACAGTGCCGTTTTCTTATACTGTATGTTTTGTTTAACAGCCATATTGCATGGTCCATAAACAGCACCTCTAATGGTCACCGATTATGCTTTTGGTGTTATTACTAGAGATGTTAAACGGGAGGTGAACATTGTTAGGCCTTTTTCATTAAAACTATTTGAACTCTAACTCTCCTTTTAGGGCTATTTTACTTTACAGGCTTTGGCCAGATTTATACTGCAGATGATCATATGCATGCTCTCTGGTTACTACAGGTATTGGACCTATTATCCGGAATCATCGAGACCTGGGGCTTTCCGGATAATGGGTCTTTCCGTAATTTGGATCTTCATACCTTTAGACTACTAGAAAATCATATAAACATGAAATAAACTCAATGGGCTGGTCCTTCTTCCAATAAGGATTAATTATATCTCAGTTGGGATCAAGTACAAGCAACTGTTTTCTTACTACACAGAAAAAGGAAATCATTTTTAAAATTTTGGATTATTTGATTATAATGGAGTCTATGGGAGACGGCCTTTCCGTAATTTGGAACTTTATAGATAACAGGTTTCCGAATAACGGATCCCATACCTGTATAACACTCACATGTGTCACATTATATATTAGTAATCTCATGTTTTAGAACAATACATTTGGCAGCATGCAAATTACAAGTTTGGTCTACAAATTTATTTTAAACTATTGCACGTGATCTCTAAAAAGAGTCAGTTAAAGAAAAGCTTTATCTGGAATTATATTTATGGCTTTTTTTTTTAAGACACTATTGGTTTTAATAAACCCTTAGAGGTGGTACTGGGAAGCAAATTACTTTGTTCCATCAAATTAGAATCCATGTTATATTCCAGAGGTATAGAAGAATGGATTCGATTTTTTCAAAGCAGGATTTAATAGTAGCCGTTTATTTAAGCCTAGTTCACATTTATTCAAAAAGGAAAAATGGAATACACTCTCAAAAAAGACTGAGTCGAGCACAATCTCCCTCTAAAATGGGGTCAAGACACCTCTGTTCTTACTTAAGGTGACTACAGTATGCATCATGATTAATATTCATGCTAAGAACAGCAGAATGCTATTTATTTAAACAGCTATACATTATACAGAGGCAAAGACACCCCAATGTAAAGCACACATACAAAACTATACAGACTACAATATACAGTTACATACAAACTGTGCACACAGCATAAGTGGTGTGAAAATCATGAAGAGTGCTGGACATGAAGCAAGGCAATTACCATTATCTCAAAAAAAAAAAAAAAAAAAAAAAAAAAACTGTAGGGACCCATAGGTCTAATGGCCACTATGGCTTCATGCGCTTAGCAGTGCCTCATTTCCTTGTTGCTGGGTTAAAACCCATGTATCCATTTGCACTAATTTATATAACCGGTTCATTGGCCAGTAGGTTGATGACCATATCCTGCCTCACTGTAATATAGTGATTTGCAGGGGGAAGTCAGTCCTCTTTGGCCCACAGCAGTTTATCTGGGAGGATGTTCCACTGATGAAATGAAAAATGGTCGCACTCTTGTAAATTTCTTTTAAGAAATTTACAAGAGTGCGACATAAGGCACCACTTTTCGTTTCAACATATTAAAATATTCTAATCCCACGCACCACCTTTAAAAGGTAAAGTAATCTTCAATTGATATTTAGTAGAGTGCGCTGCCATCTCTCTTTGCACCATTAAGGATATTCCATTGAACCTAGAGTCAAGGCCCCAGAAGCGTTAGGCCCTAAATGGACAACCCCTTTAGAGACGTCAAGGTTACCTAGTATGCAGGATAGCCACTGTTATAGCACTCTCTAGAGAGAGGGAGTTGGTGAGCTTCTGAGCAGCTTTAAGCTCCACCAAGGAGGATAGAAGGAGTAGCTGTCCTCCAGGCCATTCTATATAACATCTAGGGGCCGATTCACTAAGGGTCGAATATCGAGGGTTAATAAACCCTCGATATTCGATTAGGAATTAAAATTCTTCGACTTCGAATATCGAAGTCGAAGGATTTAGCACAGATAGTTTGATCGAACGATCGAAGGATAATTCCTTCGATCGAACAATAAAATCCTTCGAATCGAATGATTCGAAGAATTTTAATCCAACGATCGAAGGAATATCCTTCGATCAAAAAAAGTTAGCCAAGCCTATGGGGACCTTCCCCATAGGCTAACACTGACTTCGGTAGCTTTTAGATGGCGAACTAGGGGGTCGAAGTTTTTTTTAAAAAGACAGTACTTCGACTATCGAATCGAATAATTTTTACTATGAATCCTTCGATTCGAAGTCGTAGGTCGAAGTAGCCCATTCGATGGTCGAAGTAGCCCAAAAAAACCATCGAAATTCAACGTTTTTTACCTTCGAATCCTTCACTCGAAGTTAGTGAATCGGCCCCCTAGTGAGTGAAACTTTACACTGCTTTTCTCATTTAATATTTAATCTCCTCAACTTTTGGTTTGTTGTACAGTGTATCCCAAGACAATATTGAAATTGCCTTTATTGCTTTAGTTTTGAATTTAAAATATTTGTGGTTGTATGAGTAAGATCAATTGAAAATGGTTTTTCCTGTTTCAGAAACACTACCGATTTACATTCAAAAGTTCACTTTCAAGTGTTGCTACAAAACATACATAGCCTAAGGTGGCCATACACTATAAGATCTGCTCGTTTGGGTAGGTCAAAATGAGAGGATCTTCCCCCCAATATGCCCACCAACGGCAAGGTGATGTTGGGTTAATCAAATCGTTTGGCCCTAATGATCGGATTATAACAAAGGAAATAGCACCAATGGGAAGAGGACCACATCAACTAGCCAATGTGGTCCTTTATCACATAGAAAAATCAAACCTCCCTAATCAATATCTGGACATTTTTTTCTTATAGTTTTTATTTTCAGTTATTTGCCTTTTTTCTTCTTCCTCTTTTCAGCTGTCAGATGGGGGGTCAGAAAGTATTGCTCTGTGAAATACCAATGGATTGCTACATTTTTTCTCTCTCTCCAAATTCCAGGCTCTCATTCAAACCACTGCCTGGTTGCTAGGGTATTTGGACCCAAGCAACCAGATACTCAGAAAATCAATCTTCATTTAATAAAATTTAAGATTTAAGGTACACAACACCTTTAAATCCCACATTGGCTGGATACTACCATAATAATAACACCTTGGTATAATCATTAGACTCAGAACAAAGTGTTTTATATATCACTAGGAAGGATTATTTAACATACAAGACTATGTATACTTTTAGCATATTTTTATACTTTAACTACATAATGCTTTTTGTTGCAGATAATCCTGCTAATTTGGGAAAACTGTTTTTCACTTTGGGTTTAACAAGGATTGTAGAGCGTCTTTATACAATAGATTCAATTTGTTGATCTGTAGAGAAGTTTTTCTACTTTATGTGAAATATGGACTTATAGCAACACAGAGAGTCTAAACTATATAACTCTATGCAGATTCCATTTTTATTGCATTTTACATTTTTGTTTTATTACATTCATTTAGTTATGGGAAGATACACATTCTAGTGATATAATGCACATTTTTTTGCAGGTCTCTGTACAGAAACATGGTTACATTTTTCAACAATGCATTTAGGTGTGCTAATAAATGTAACATGTTAACTGTTACATACCACTCCTACTACTTTTTAGAGTGTAAAACTAACAAGTGAGGTTTGTTCCACTATAAACAGCTGCAAAGAGGTGGGCGATTTCCACATGCTTAATGAATAAATAGACAAGAACTTTCTTTTGCCCACCATATCTGTGAGTCTCCCTTTTTCTTGTTATAATAGTGGATTTAAAAATATCAGCTTCCCTAAATTAAAATGTATATTCTCCTATTTTTTTATTGGTTTCAATGATCAATCTCCATATATTTATAAATGGTGCCAAATAAGTTACCTACCCAGCAACAGTTAATTGCCTTGGGAATAAACCCCCTATTACCAATCGAGACCTATGTCTGCTTGTACTTTGGTAACATTGGCAATTGGTAGGTATATCAATGGAACAGATATACTATAGTATTTTTTTTTTTTTTTTTTAAATATCAGTTTATACTTATTTAAAATAAATATTGCCTCTGTGAAACATACCTTTTTTGCCAGTTTACTTTTAAAAATGTAATATGGGTATGGGCTTGTGGACTATGGTATGCATTTTTCGATTGCACCTGGATTGTGATTTTTCAGCATATTGACTGACTTGTCTATAAACAGCCTAGAGCTTCACAAGCAAACAAAGAGTGACATTTTTACACTTACGTATGACACTGGAAACCGTAGAAAAATCCATCACTGATGTCCCCTTAACAGCAGTTTCCTCTCACCTTCCGTACAAGCAGTTTGCAGGTGAGCGGCATTGCAGCCCTATTTGGATTCCCTGGCAGTGGGTGTGGTCACATCAATTGTTCTGACAGGGAGTGGATACTCCTAATTTGCACGCTGACCTATTTATCATTTATCATTAGTAACCCTTTTTCCTATATGCAGTTGCAGGCTGAATTCCAGAAATAGGGGCTTAAGTAGTTATGTTGTTTGTTGATACTGGTGCATCTCCACCTGCAATACCTCCCCACAACTCTCTACATGTTACCTTATAGACTTCTGCTATTGGTAATAATATTTTGTGAGTTGTAGTTCAACATCTACCCATCACTGTAAATACTGTATTAAGGGTTATTAAAGGTAATCTTTTAGTATGATGTAGAGAGTGATATTTTGAGACAATTTGCAATTGGTTTTCCTTTTTTTATTACTTGTGGTTTTGAGAATAGAATCACTTGTGTTGTGCATATAGATCATTTGTAATTTTGTCATGCAGTTTCCACAGACTCACCAGTTGTGTGAATGTTTCAATCTGTCAGTACAAGCACATAGCAATAAGCCTGTCAGGTGCTTCTACAGAAGCACAGAACTTGCCTCTGGGAACATTCTGATTTATTATTTCAGCAAATCAAACATAAATATCCCTCTGCATTCCATACAACATCCAACCCCAAAATTAATATGCTTTCTGCATTATTTGCAGACCTCTAGTAGGAGAGCGACAGGGTGCTGGTACAGCTTTTCAATGTGCCCAAGTACACATCTGTGTCATTTTGGTATTCCTGCTACAGTTATTAGATGCATCCTGCAAGTGGAATTATTTAAACACCTAATGAAATAGTAGAGTGGTAGTACATCATACCTATAAATGGAAGGGTATAAATGTAAAAGTGTTGCTTTAACTTTTAAGCTTTATTATCCCTTTATAAGGAAAAATCCTACATGTTCCCATATGAGTATTTGAATCAATGGACTATTCTATAACCAAAACCAATCCAAGATGTGTTTTTGTTATTCTACATGCAACAGGCTCATTTAAACTGAAAGCTGACTGCTGTGGGTTATTGACCTGAGGCATAGTAACCCGGTGTTAATGAGCCCTTCTGACTTGCGTGTAAAGGTTATATCACACATGAGAGCAATGTGCCCACACAGTGATTCAGACGTTGTCAGTTTTGTAATGAAACTGATTTTGGTTAGTGATTAGACCTATTATGAAATACAGTTTACCTGTATAATATATTTTTACATCATGTCTAATGATGAAACATACAGTAAGTTACTATTTTGAGTAAGAAAATCTACCTGGCAGGAAAAATCAGGCTAGCCAGTTCTGGGCTTCATGCCAGCCATAGAAGAAACAAGTCAGACTTTGGAATCAACCCAACCAGATGGCAGATCAGATTCCGTCAATGATTCAATGTTTAGGTTACGTGCGCTCCGGCTATTGAGAATCTGCAGAGCTACCCACACTTATGGGAAGTACAAGTCTTACTGCAGGCATAGTAGCCATAGAAAAGGGAGCAGTATTTTAAAGGGAAATAATTTAATTTTAGGACTGCCAGGTGCTTCTCAAAAGGGAGCAGTATTTTAAAAGGAAATAATTAAATTTTAGGACTGCCAGGTGCTATATATATATATATATATATATATATATATATATATATATATATATATATATATATAAAATAGCGGAAAAAATACCACACTCAACAGGCTCAGTTAGAGTAACTGATTTTAATAGAAAAACTAAAGTAATGTTTCGATCACATGACAGTGATCTTCCTCAGGGGATATATATATAGAATATATCACAAAATTCTACAGAATGTATATTTAGGCACATTAGCAAACTGTATAACCCTAATAGCATTTGTTTAGAAAACTGAACACAGAAAGCAGGAGTGTAGCAATGCATACAGTACACTAAATAAATGAGCCCAATGTTCTCCAAAAAGGGTCCCATTTAAAAGCATAGATGAGCAAATGAAAAGGATAAAGGTCATGCAAAGACTAACTAACACATCCCAAATTATGCAGTGGTTAAATCACAGTCACAGCAAGTTTGAGGAGTCAATAGAGATGAGATTTAGCCTGTCCTACATCTCCCACTAGAGAAACAGCACCTGATTAAAGGTCTGGTCTCATTGAAAGAGTGGCAGGAGTTCATGAAATAGGACACAACTACTACAGGTGCAGGTCAAGTGTAGTAACCAGGTCTGTGGATGTGCTAAGATTAGGACAGGCAGCAAGAAGCATAGTCATAAAGCAGGCCATAACTCGGAAATTAACTGGCATGGGTCAGGAAAAGAGAAATCAGCCAGAAATAGGACACTCACCAATAGTCATTATCAATAGAAGCAGTACACTTTGCAAGGATGCATAGGACATTTTTTTTTTATTGGAGAAAATTAATTCAAAGGCACTTCACATTCTGCAAAGTGACAAGATGTGGACAGGCTTGTACATGTGCCAAAAATCAAACTCTACCCACAACAATGTGTGCACATACATGCCGCAACAAAAAATCACTGACTTGACAAACATTCCATAAATTGGCAGACTGGTGTAAATTATCAGAAGTTATGTGCCTGTCTGAGGCGCTCCGTCACCCCTCCAGGGCACTCTCTATAGTTATGACAAGGAGCTGGTTTATCAGGGGATCTTCTTACCAGCCAAGGGGCATGAACATTTGCAGAAACTGGAGATAAAATCGATTTTTTTTCTAAGGTAAATTTTATTTTATTATGAGAACAGCATATAATAACAGAATTGCATTTGCCATGTCTGCAATATTGTCAAAAGCACTTGAACAGGGCAAGGAATAAGTCAATATATGAGTTTCTAATTCACATCTAGCAAAATTCTTGAGTATAAAATGTCAGGGATGTCAAACTCAGTAACATAAACAACCACTGACTCAGAAGGAAAATTTTAACCTGAAAAAATATTCTGCTACAATGAGTAGCTGATTGTAATAAGGAAGTGGGTAATAATGGCTAAGTTTGGAAATTTGCTAGAATATCCCCAACCAAAGGTGCAAGCTGAAAGAGCCCACACTCTGGTTGGGGGTAACAGTAGTGTTTTTTTTTTATAAATGCCCCCTGACATCGCTAGTAAGGGAGCTCCTGGTTCAAGCAGCCATGTTGGGGCAAACGCATGATGCAACTTGTTCATTATTCGCAAGTGCGTGATGTCAGAATCATGTTGTGCTCATGCACCCTGACTGACATGGCTGCTTGCACCAGTGCTACTGTCCTAGCGCTGGGGGGGACAATTTAAAAAAAAAAAACAACAGTTACCCCCTACTGAAGTGCCCGCATTAGCCAGCACCTTTAGTTGGGGATAATGCATTTTGCCAACAGGTGCCCTTTAAGCTATAAAAAATGCATCTTTGGCCTTAGAAGACAATTGAAATGACTTGGCTGTGCTTGTGAATAGGGATGTAGCGAACTGTTCGCCGGCGAACTAGTTCGCGCGAACTTCGACTGTTCGCGTCCGCCGAATGTTCGCGAACGTCGCGCGGCGTTCGCCAATTTGAGTTCGCGTTCGATTCGAATAAAAATCGTTCGACCATTCGACCATTCGTTTCCTTCGACCACTAAAATCGAACGATTTCCATTCGTTCGAACGATTGTAAGCATTCGATCGAATGAAAAGCATTCGATCGAATGGCTTCGATCGTTCGATTCGAACGAAAATCCTTCGATCGAACGATTAAAATCCTTCGATCGTTCGAATCGAACGATTTTGCGGGTGTTCGAAGTTCGCGAACTGTTCGCGAACTGTTCGCATTTTTGCCGGTGTTCGCGAACGGCGTTCGCGAACACCAAAACGGCAGTTCGCTACATCCCTACTTGTGAAATCAGTGATAAGAGACCCTGGGCTCAATTCAATGTGCTAAATCTGCGATAAAGAAAATATGTGTTTACCTGAGATAAATATTGTACCTAATTCAATTTATTGTGATATGGAATTTAGTGAATGCAAGAAACGTTCAATTTAGTGGTACATCATTATCGCTGTTTCTGTTTTGTGCGGAAATGGTCATCTCTCCTTTTTTCTCTAATCACGCCGCACTTTAACATGCGAAATTCTACTTCTGTCTACAATTGCATAAATTCAACAAATGTCAAGTTCATAACTTTTAAATTCTTTCATGCAGAAAATGTATTCCCCCTGATTATTCCTCTATATGGGATCCGGACTACACCTGGGCATTCCATCCTAGAGGTGTACCTTAAACGACCCTATTTATGTCCACATGGTGTCACATTGCACTGTCTCTGCCTGAACTGTCCTGGAATCTTGATTTTATGAAGTACTTTTCCTCTTGGAACATGAATATAACCCTGTGAGTCATTTGTCTCTGACAAATAAACCTGTTCTGTTGTTTGCTGCAAGAAACTCCTGGCATCCTTTACTTTACTTTTAAGCACAGTAGCCTATGTGAGTTGGAGTTCAACTACCCCATCCCTTCATAACTTCCACTTAGTGAAGGCCATGCCTGTCGTGTTAGTCCAATGAAACCCATGCTCTATTGCTATAGCTGGACATAACTCCTTTTGGTGTAATATAGCCCAAAATAGTGTTATAGACTCTAAACCATATCCTCTATATCATCTTATAGTGTACAAAACACCAGCTGAAAAAGACCTTCACCGGCTTTCCAAACAGATCATCTATCTTTAATTTTCAGCAAGTGTTCATCTTCTCCTTTTGGTTTTTCAAAATGAGGTTTAATGTTTGAGTGCCAAAATAACCCACATCTAACTAATCATATTTGTAACATCCATCATCTCCAACAATCCTAACACACATATACGTATTTCTTTACAACCATTAACTCTCCAGGTCTAATATTGTCACTTATTGTAAGTCTAAATATAATTAGGCTTCTTCGGAATGAACATTTAAAGGGTTAAATCATCATGTTTAATGAAAAATATGTCATGATTAATTCAACATAATGTCATGTTTCCATAATTAGTGATTAATCCCATCATACAATTTTGTGGTGTCAGGTCTGATTTGTTTATGTTTCTAGAAGGGTTTATGTTTGTGTCCATTTATAAGACTATTCCAGCCATTTCAAACCTGGGCTGGTTGCTAGGGACACATAGGGGCACATTTAATTGAGTGAAGCAATAGAATAAAAAAAAACTTAAAATTTCTAATGTTTTTTTTGGCTACTTGGACCATCGAATTGGCTACTTCGACTTTGAATCGAACTATTCGAACTAAAAATCATTCGAATATTCGACCATTCCATAGTCGAAGTACTGTCTCTTTAAAAAACACTTCGACCCCCTACTTCGCCACCTAAAACCTACCGAGGTGCAATGTTAGCCTAGGGGGAAGGTCCCCATAGGCTTTCTAACAATTTTTTGGTCGAAGAAAAATCGTTCGATCGATGGATGGATTAGTTCGATTGAACTATTTGCGGTAAATTTATTCGAAGTTGAAGGATTTACATTCGGCAGTCGAATATCGAGGGTTAATTAACCCTCAATATTCGACCATATGTAAATCTGCCCCATACTGTAACAACAAGATAGGTGTTGTAAACTAAAACAGTAGTAGCTATGATGCAACACAAAAATATGGCGAATTAACCAAAAATTAAGCTATGCATTTTAACCATGCTATGTTTGTTTTAAAAGCTTTAATGTCACTGTATCTAGAAGTGTGTCACAAGGGCCTAAACATAATTTTTTCCCATTTAGATGTAAATTTGTCTTGAAACATTTTAAGTTTAATGAATCTACCACAGTCCATGGTGGTCTTGATGAGACGTGTTGTCTGAATTGGGCGTAACACTTTTTGCCTACCTTGATACTAAAAAGACACGGTTTATACCTCTGGATCAGGTCATATAATGGGTCACAGAGATTCCATTGTTTAGTAGTGATGTGCGAATCTGTGCCATTTACTTTGCCGAAAAATTTGTGAATTTACTGAAATATTCGAGAAACTGCGAAAAATTTGAAAAACACTTTGAAGTCAATGAGCGTCAAAATAATTTTAACTTGCGACAATTTTGACGCGAGCGCCAAATTTTATACCGCGTGACTATTTTGTCCAAATGCATTAAAGTCAATGGGTGTCTGAATAATTCTGATGAGCGACAATTTTTTTTGTTGTGGCAGAATTTTCAATGCCGTTTAGTGAATTAATTCGCTGGCGGCGAAACGCTGAAATTCCTTGCAAATTCATGCCTGAGGAATTGATTTGCCCATCGCTATTGTTTAGTTGTTGACTTCTACAGCCAATTTTCAACTTGTTTAGGCACAGAATTCTGATTTGTTACTACTCCTTAGTACTTTACTAATTTTTTTAGTGACACTTAAAGGAGAAGGAAAGCTACGGAGGCATTTTATTGCCAATAGATTAGCTGCAATAGTGCAAGCTAGAATGCTATATTTATTCTGTAGAATGTTTTACCATACCTGAGTAAAAAGATCTAGAATCTCTCTGTTTGTTTAGGATAGGAGCTGCAGTATTAACGTGGTGTGACATCACTTCCTGCCTGAGTCTCTCCCTGCTCTGGGCTCAGATTACAGTAGAGAAGGGAGGGGGGTGGGGAAGAAGAGCAAACTGAGCATGCTCTTGCCCAGGGCAATGAGGTTTAAGATGAAGACAGGAAGTCTGATACAGAAGCCCATGTGTACACAATAGAAGGAAAGAAATGCAGTGTTTCTTTTGACAGGGGACTCAGAGCAGCACTACTTTGGGGGATTACTGGTATATTTAGATGGACCTTTCTGATAAGGCTTACTTAGTTTTTACCTTCTCCTTTAAAGGCATAGAGAAAGGGCTACTTTTCTCTATAGTGCCCTTGGTTTTCTTTGGTGTATTAATGTGCCAGCACAGGAAAGTAAGATCAGCACCAACATATCAAAGACCAGCATATGCCTACTACATATTAGGGATATTGCAGGGAATTCCAGGCTTGATGAGGTAAGAATGCTTTCTGAGTGTACCTTAGCTGGTTTCTGGTGCATTAAACCTTTTTAATGTTGTATAGTATAGGAACTCCACAAAAAATAACTTAAGCTTTATGAAAAGTAAACATAATTTCAAGCAACTTTGCAGTATAATCAATTAAAAAATATGCAGTTTTTTTCATGATTTTTAATGGTTTCTGACAGTTCCCTAAACCTAGCCCCCTGCTCTTCTGTTGATCTGTCTGACTACTTTGCTGAGCTGGCTGACTACTGTTACTTTGTATCAGCCAGCTGTCCTCAACCTGCATCCTCCAAACCCCACAATTCCCTGCACACGTGATTTCAATAAGGAGCGGAACATCACAGTGCAATGCATTGTGGTTTATGTAGTTCCTGCATGCTGTCTGTAAGCTGTGGAGAAGTTGTTACAATTTGTAACATCATTGTTTTAGTCCCTCCTTCGCTGCCAGGATTTCAAATGATGCAGAAAGAGAAGAACTCTTAAACAGCTGGATTTCAGCATAGGTAATGGCATTTATTCATACTTTTTGAAGAAACAGGTAACTGTGATGGGTATATTTGGGGTTTCTGTGTTATGTGGGCCTGTTTATCAAATTTTGATTTGGAACCCGGAATTCACCTTTATAAAAAGCACATGTGTTTTATGCACAAAAAAATGGTCTTGTGTGTAGCTTGTGTCATAATTACCATGCGCAACAATTTTTGATATTTTTTTTAGGGTTCTGATTCAATACATCTAGGCAATTAGATTCGGACAAATCCAAATCGTTCTGAAAAAGGCCAAATCCTGAGTCTAATCCTGAATTTGGTGCATAATGAGTGGGTGTGAGTGTCACAGCTAAACATTAAAATGGGCACTTTACAAAAATAGGATAATATGCATTTTGGCAATTAAAGGTTTAATACAGTCTGGTTGAGCTATTTCATGTGTACTAGGTTCTTTTATCTTTAGCCAGAAGATCCTATTCATCTCTGAAGTAGTTTATTTTCTAGTTCCATTATGCATGTTATAGCCATATTGTTTCACTGTTTCCATCCCTCTCTAAGATAATTTAACAATTTCCTGGAATTGAGGTCTCATGAGAATTTCTATTGAAGTGTCTGTATTTTATCCAGAGTGTATTTTTGCACTTTGTCCATTCTCTGTACCATCCACAGGGATACTGACAGCATGTGAACACTTTCTTACAAATCACTCTATTTTATAGATTTTAAGGTCTAAATTTATTTCTGTCCTACTACAGATAACTTATAAATGCTTAGAAGATTGGGCTTCTGAGCTCTTTCACAGAGGAAAGCTAACCCAGTTTCTAGTGGTTTCTGGCCCTTGCCTAGAAGCGATCATGCAAAAATGGCTATACCCCTAAGTCACCCTTTAATAGTGGTGTGTGCGCAAAGGTTTAATTTAGCCTTAATACATACTGTATGTCTATTGGGTGATAAAATCTTCATTTGTAATAACCAAATTAACTCTTTAGAGGACATACCACAATTACAGACTAGGGGAGACCTAAAATGAACATTTATTATTATTAACATGTATTTATATAGCGCCAACATATTGCGTAGCACTGTTTAGGGGCAGATTTATCAAGGGTCGAATAGAAAATTAGAATTTTTATATTCGAATTTCAAGTTTATTTTTGTGTAATTTGAATAGGGAATTGTCCAAATTCGATTTGAGCTTAATTGAAATTTGAAATTTATCATGTACTGTCCCTTGAAGAATTCAAATTCGACTATTCACCATCTAAAACCTGCCAAATAGGTGTTTTAGCCTATAGGGGACCTCCTACAATCAATTTGGAGTCGTTTGGTGGATTTTTGAAAATCGAATTTTTAAAATTCTTTTTTTTTTTTGCAGGTTGATCCTATTCACCGAAATTTAACATTTTTTAATTTTTTAATACATTTTGATTAGTGTTTTTTTTAAAAAATTTCAAGTTTACCCTCAATAAATGGAATAATTACCCTTATAATGGAATAAACTGGAGGTGACTTTTTTAGACACAATTTAGTTAAGCCAATTCCATTAATTCAAAAGGAGCCACACTGACAGATCCTATTAAAACAAAGGAATGTTTATGTAAACCTGACATTTCCGGCTGCTCCCACAGCCTTTGTCTACTATAGGACATACTCTTGAAAGCTCAGTCTGAATCTCAGTAAGTGTAAGCTTTGGTTTGGACAATAATTCGCTATCATAGATATTCTTCAGACTGTGGCTGAATTGCTGATGCACCTATCTTTTCCTATATCTATAACCTAGTTATGAGATAAGAAAGTCACTAACCAAAGGCTGGGCCTCTAAATGGGGGGGGGGGTTTGAAATGAAAACCTGGTTTATAGACTTATGCTCCAATCCTATCTATCCTTACTGTTTTACCACAATGACCTGAATAGGGGCCATCTGAGGTGAAAATCAAACCTGCCTGATGGACATCTGGCTGATTTTTGGCCAGACATCAGTCAGGTAGCCCCCTCGGAGGGTCCCATAAACAGGCGGATAAGCTGCCGACACAGTACATGTTGTAAGGAAGACTTACCTGGTGTCCCAAGATGGCGGCGTCTCCCATGCGGTTCCTCCTGGGCGCAGCTCTGTGACATCATGCCAGCGTCAGACACGCCGCCGGCATCTGATTGGTCACCAGCACCGAAGCGTCAGCATCGGATTGGACACCAAAGTTGAAACGCCAGCGTGAGGATGCCAGCGTCATGACGTCACTGCGTCCGTTTTTGGTGCCAAAGGAGGCCTATAAAAGACACTGGAGCACTGCTGACTTTGCCCTACAATAGGTTCCACATAGCGAGTTCCTGGGTGCGCTATATTCTTCTGCTGTTGATCCTGATCTTAACCTTCCCTGTTTAACCGTGTATTGAACCTTTGCCGCCTGGACCGACCTTATTGCCTGGACCCAACTTCGCCTTTCTCTTAACCCCTTGGATACCTCGATCTGGTTGGACTGTGCTTCCTCCTTGGTCCGCTACCTCTGGCTGAGCCTTCAGGCCCCTTACATATGTATACAGTATATGTATACTACCTGAGGTTATTTAGGCTACATGTGCTACAATTCTTCCAACTTCCCCTGCAATGGTGTTGGAAGGCAAAAGAGTTTTTCTAATCAGTTCTTCTTTTTCGTGATGAATTATTATTTCTCCCTTTATTTCTGTTTCTGAATTTATTTTTTCCCTTTGGCAGGAGCAAAGGATATTTTTCATGAAAATAAAAATATCCTTATCCTTATTTTCTTTAAATATTACTGTATTTATTCTACTCCGTGTCTTTGTGCGCACATGTTTATTTCACCCCCTTTCACCCACACAATGACAGCTTCAACACACCAGTCTTAGGCGGTCTGGACAATGCGGGAATCTGCAGTTCAACAATGCAGGTCACGGCTTGCACATCTCTCATGTACTGTGAAATATCTTATATTTCTTATAAAATATGTTCTTTGTAGTTATTTCTGTGTTCTTTTCCCCAGAGCCCCAAATACTGTGGACTATAAACAAAGGCACTTGCTGTCCAACCCTAAAACTGAGCTCTGTTGCTAATGAATTATTGATGCTAAAATACTGTGTTCCCTTGATACCAAGGGGCCCATTTACTTAGTTCGAGTGAAGGAATAGAATAAAAAAAATTTTGAATGGTTTTTTTTTGCTACTTCGACCATCGAATTGGCTACTTCGACCTTCAACTACGACTTCGACTTCGAATCAAACGATTCAAACTAAAAATCGTTCGACCATTCGATAGTCGAAGTACTGTCTCTTTAAAAAAAACTTCGACCCCCTAGTTTGCCACCTAAAACCTACTGAAGTCAATGTTAGCCTATGGGGAAGGTCCACATAGGCTTTGCAATCTTTTTTTGGTCGAAGAAAAATCGTTCGATCGATGGATTAAAATCCGATATTTGAAGTCGAAGGATTTAACTTCCACATTCGAATATCGTGGGTTAATTAACCCTCGATATTCGACCATAAGTAAATTTGCCCCCAAGTCTTGTGCTTGAAAGTAATATCAAAATAATTTATAGGTTAAACAGTCTCCACACCAAACGTCTTTATACAGGCATGGGATCTCTTATCTGGAAACATTATCTAGGAAGGCCATCTCCCATAGAGCCAATTTTAAGCAAATAATTCTACAATTTTTTTCTCTGTAATGATGAAACAGTACCTTGTACTTGTTTTTAACAGAGCTACATAAACCCATATTGCTGCCAATCCTTGCTGCCAATCCTATTGGGTTTATTATCCACTCAAAGTAATAGACCTGTCATTTCCATAAACCTGGAAGACCTCTACCATATTATCTATTCATTTTCTTCCTTTTCTTTACCTGACTGTAAATTCTCAGTGCTGGAAAATGCACACACAAAACACTGTATTGAGAAGTCGCAGCCAACCCAGTCTCACCCCCTGTCACCCTCCCTTTCTTACCTTATTTGCATTCTGAAACCTAACAAGGTGGTCTCCATCACAAATGCATAGAGAATATTTGCAGTCTCAGCAAAAGAAAAGACAAATGTCTGTTTAAATAAATGGAATTTTGGCTCTAAGTTCCACCTTTACTGGTGGGTAGAAAATCTTGTGTATTTAGAAGGCAAAAGTTGTACTACCACAAATTTTTTGTGGGACTGAGGCAGCTACGCACCTTCCTGATCAGTTTAAAAGAGGCTTCAAAAAAGGATTATTTTAAGCAGATGTGTTGGGCAGAAAAACAGGCTGGGACCCATGCAGCTTCAGACAAGGAGCCTTGGTAACCAATACAATGGCAAGGTACACAGTGTTAGGCAAAAACTACTAGGATTCTATTAATTATAATCTTTTTATTATTTGGGTATGTTTTTAATATTCTGGTCTACGTTAAGGTTTTGCTAATGTTTTCTTGATTTGTGCGGTAATATAGATTAAATGAATATGGGGTGATATTATTCTCTTAAATTCCTTAGAGACGTAATGACTGCAAAGTGTTGTAGGGAAGAAATTGCCAATCCAATCAATGCATGCTCCCCCTGTACAGTTTGTACTGAGAATACCTATCAGAACTTCTGCTGGCAAATGTAACAGCGATTTCTTTTACTTTGTTACCTAACTAAGAATTGTTGTATTAACCAAGGCCAGTGTTTTGGGGTCAGATAGGCCAGATATGCGTGTGGGCTTAGTGCATTAACTACAGATACATCCGGAAAAATGTTGAGGCAGAGAAATTCAACATTCTATAAAAGCTAATCAGCAGCAGTCAACCCCTATTTATTTATGTAACAATAAACAGAGAAAACACCCACGTAAAATTAATCCATGACTGGCACCATAGAGGAGAACAGAATACAGAAGAATATAATATGTTGGGCTGACAATCTATGACTGGTATTCTGATACATACTTGTCAGTGACATACATTCTATGATCTATGTTAATTTACTGTGTTATTTGTGTCAATGTTACTTTATATAAATCAATACATCATTAAACAGAACTGGACATTCACTTGATATTCTTCTTAACAATGAATGGCTGTGAATGTGTCTACATTTCTTTTCTTCTAAGGGTCAAAATGGATTTCTAACATAGATATATCATCCAATTGTGCAGTTAGACTACAAAAAAATGATAATTGAAACCCACCACAGATATGGGGCTTTTGCATTCAAAGTGTGTTTTCTGCTCAGCTGTGTGTGTCATAGGGCAATGCTTTCAATGGTCCTTTTTCATTTTGAGCTGAAAAAATAGGGCTACTTTATGGGGCAGATTTACTAAAGAGCGAAGTGACTAATGTTAGCGAAAATTCGCCAGTGTGACGTAATTACTTCGCCAATTTACTAACAGGCGCAGGCATAACTTCGCTAGCGAAGGAGAAAGACTCTAGCAGTAATTCACTCCCTTACGCCTTTCGAAGTTGCGCTCTGGCGAATGGACATAACTACGCAAATTCACTAAGATGCAGATTTTACTGAACGTTACCTCTTGCACCAGACCTGCCTTAGCCACCTCAGACCAAGCGAAGTGCAATAGAGTTAACTTAAATAAAGTTAACTTCCCGCCGTATGCAAATTAGGCAATGCTAGCGCAACTTTGCTTCGCTTGCGACAGTAACACTAGCGCTACTTCACCAGAATTCCGGCGCCCTGGAAGCAATTTTGGATTTATGTGAATTAGCCTTGGGCGAATCCAAGCCTGGCAAAGTGTTGCAATGTGAGCGAAGTGGACGCTAACGCAAATTCGGCGCTTAGTGAATCTTCCTCTATGTTTGGTCCTTGCAAGGTAGACAATTAGATTACCAGTATACAATCCCCTCTTGGGGGAAAACAATTGTAGTTTTCTAAGAAAATCCCCCTTTCAAGTGCTCTGGCCCCCGCTCCAGGAGACTTGTGTGTACCCCAGAATGCCTGCCCACACCCAGATTTCCCTCCTGGTGTGAGGCCCAGGGCACTCAATATCTCTCTGCTCAGACATGGTCTTTCCATTTACATGGTTTCACTATTGTACCAACTTCCTTTTAGCCTTGTACACATAACACACGTACAAAACGCCACTTTAGATGAGGGTGAGACCAATTTATCAAAATTCGAATTTGAGTAAAAATGTGTGTGCCAAAAAAAACCCCAAACAAAACATGACCGTTTTTTCCCATTTTTTTCTTTAACACTAGGGGGCACATTTACAAAGCTCGAGTGAAGGATTCGAATTAAAAAAACTTCGAATTTCGAAGTGTTTTTTTGGCTACTTCGACCATCGAATGGGCTACTTCGACCTTCGACTTCGAATCGAACGATTCGAACTAAAAATCGTTCGACTATTCGACCATTCGATAATCGAAGTACTGTCTCTTTAAGAAAAACTTCGACCCCCTACTTCGGCAGCTAAAAGCTACCGAAGTCAATGTTAGCCTATGGGGAAGGTCCCCATAGGCTTGCCAGCGTTTTTTTGATCGAAGGATATTCCTTCGATCGTTGGATTAAAATCCTTCGAATTGTTCGATTCGAAGGATTTAATCGTTCGATCGAACGAATAATCCTTCGATCGTTCGATCGTAGGATTAGCGCTAAATCGTTCGACTTCGAGTTCCTAGTCGAATATCGAGGATTAATTAACCCTCGATATTCGACCCTTAGTAAATCTGCCCCTAAGCTGATTTTAAATATTTGAACCATATAGAGAAAAAGCACCAACTCGATTTTTGATAAATCTGCCCCTATTAAAGTCAATTCTGTTGAAAAGTTAGTTTGAATACATCATTGATCTGTGCTCTCTTTCTCTATATGATGCATGTGAGCTGACTGCGATTCCAAAATTAACTCCAATATACTGAAGATCAATATATACAAGGAGGTAGTCAACCTGTAAAAATATTGAAATATGGCATAATAATAATGCCTTATACAGACATCAGACCCATTATCCAGAAACTCATTATCCAGAAAGCCCTGAATTACGAGAAGACCATCTCCCATAGACTCCATTTTATTGGAATAATTGAAATATTTAAAAACCTCAGTTTTATCTGTAATAATAAAACACTATATTGTACTTAATCCCAACTAAGATATAATTAATCCTTATAAGAGGCAAAACAATCCTATTGGTTTAAATTCATGTTTAAATTATCTTTTAGTAAACTTGAGGGGGGGTGTAATTTAAAGTCGCAAGTGTTATTTAAAATGGCATCTTTGTGAATGTTTAGCAGTGCTTACAATGTATAATCAGTCGCCGGTGAATATTACATTGCACATTTTTGCTAAGCAAAGGTTTAGTGTTAACACCTGCTCTGGAGTTTCGTTAAATATTTTGTCGCTAAAAAGACTTTGTGTTAACACCTGCTCTGGAGTTTCGTTAAATATTTTGTCGCTAAAAAGACTTTGTGTTTGCGAAAATTAATGCTGCGAATGGTCACAAAAGACATTTGTCATCAAGGTCTTAATCAGTCAAAAAGGATGCAAAGCATCTTTGAGTAGGGGTTTTTGCGCTAGCAAAACAATACATTCCCCCCCAGAGGCATATTTACTAAAATTTGACCAAATTTGAATACCCTTAATTTACCAATAATTATTCTTGTAAAAATCAGTACGAAAAGAATTGCAACAATTTGAATTGTGTTACTTTTTCAATTTGACTCTCGAATCGTGAAACTTTTTTCAGTTGTTGCCCGATAAACTTGAATTTATCCAATTATCGAACAAACACTTGTCCAAACAGTCCAAAACTATAGAGAATCCTGAAGGTAAAAAACATGTGCCAGTTTTTAAAGTGATACTGACACTAAAAAACTACTTTTTAAAATATGAATGCACATTAAGGGGCAGATTTGGAGGGGCAGAATTGGAGGGAATTTTCGAAGTAAAGAAATTCTATTTTTTTTCACTAGAAATTCAAGTTTTTCGACCACAAAGATTTGAGGTTTAATAAATAGGAGCCTTAGTCTTTCTAGCTGTGTCTTCTCATCCTCTCTTCTGTTGCCTGTATTTGATTATCTACATATACACCTGCAAGACCCACATTCAGTTGAGCATTTTGGCACAAATACCTTCTTAATTCAACCAACCATCCAAGTTTAATCCACCCCCTCCAGATTCAACTTCACCCACAGCAGGAATGAAAGGAGATAAAAAGCAAAGAAGGGTTGATTTAGAAAGGTTACTCTAGAATACATTTCTCAGACTGTATCTAAAATATTATCTTTTGCCTTTATTTCTTTTAAGAGCAAATCTGTTCCCCAGAGGCAGTCACTGTGAATGTCATAGAACAAGTAAAATGTAATCATCAAGGAGGGAATGAAAGTCTAATAGGACAGCAGGAAGCTGAGAGGCTTATGACCTCGACACCAAAAGAGATTCATTTGTATTTCCTATACTTTTACAATTTGTGGCTTTTTAGATTTGTACTTTATAATAATTTCAATGAATTCATATATTTTAAGGAAAAAGACATTAGGTTAAATTTAAAAGATTTTTTATAGTGGTGCACAGCTGGAATTTCGTCTTAATATTGGGTTTACTGGCAAATAGCAAAGCTAATTTTAATAAAGCATTAGATGGCGATATTGAAAATAGGAAATTAGAATGTTAAGAGAATTAAGATTTATTTAAATTCAAAAATTCAACTCTTTTAACTTCATATTTTATTTTCTGCAGATTGCTCAGATTGCTCATGTGACAAATATAATAGTATTGGTTACGTCTTTTGGTCTCTGGTATTTATCATGAACTTGAACATCTTTAGAATATTCTTTGGAACCACGAATAACTGGTATTTAAAAAAACCGTGACAAATAAAAGCTACCAAGTCTGTATAAATTTCAGTGGGAATATTCTCAGGCATTTATTTATTTTTTTTGGTTAGTTTTCCAGTTTATCAAACATTTGAGATTTTAGACCCCTGATGAGCAAGAGTAAAACGGGTTCAATAGTGCTTCCCTTAAAGGGCACCTGTTGGGTAAAAATGTTATCCCCAACCAAAGGTGCGGGCTAATAGAGCCAGCATTCTGGTTGTGGATAACAGTAGTTTTTTTTTTTTTTAAAAATGCCCCCCGTCAGTGTTAGGCTACCCACACCGGGAGGGAGCTCCCTGTGCGAGAAGCCATGTTGTGTCACTCGCACTCAATGGCGAATATAACATTGTTAATTATCACTAAACATAGATTATCACTTGCTCTGGAGTTTTGTTAAATATTTTGTCGAATAAAAAGCTTTGCGATCGTAAAATTTTATTAAACACACTGCGCAATGTTCGAAAAAGCCATTTGATCGTAAACCTTACGAGGAAGTCATTGAGGTCTGAAATCAGTAAAAAAGGACGCGAACAATGGAAATCTTGGTTGCTAACATTTGCAAATGTGTTTGTGAACGTTTCTTGTGCTACGAAACATATTACAACCCCCCACAAGTGCAACACAGCCCTTTGATGAACTCTTAGAAGTCACAAAAGGTCAATATGAAATAATGCATATGTTACTGTATCACCTCAAATGTCATTTCTCCTTTTACTCATTTATAGGTGTAACTTTTCATGTATACAAAATTGTGCATAATACTCTTTTTGGTTTAAACAAGGCAATTCCAATATATTAAGGGGCAGATTTATCAAAGGTCGAATTTTGAAGTGAAATATGCTTCGAAATTCGACCATCGAATGGCTATACTTCGAATATCGAAGTCGAAGTTTTTTTTACCGAATTTGACCGTTTTGCGGTCAAAGTAAAATCGTTCGATCAAACGATTTCAGTGATCGATTGAACGATTTTACTTTGACTACATAAAACTGCATTAGAAGGTCCCCATAGGCTAACATAGCACTTCGGCAGGTTTAATTTGGGGAACTATTGAAGTCGAAGTTTTTTTTAAAGTACTTTGATTGTCGAATATTCAAACTATTATACTTCAAATCGAATTCGAAGTAAATTCAAAGTCGTAGTATCCTATTTGATGGTTGAATTTCAAATTTTTTTACTTAGAAAATTCCCTCAAATTCACTTTGACCGATAAATCTGCCCCTAAGTCTTCTACTGGCTTACAAAATGCTATTGAGGCTTTTTACAGCTGTTGCTATGGTAGGGTTAGACTGAAATTGTTTTGTAGACGGCTAAATCCCATTCCTATGCTGATGATTTGGCCAAATCTCCAACCAAATCTGAACCCTTATAATATACAGTATATAAATATACAAGTCAGAGCTAGCAAAGAGTTATCTAAAAAATGTAATTCCCTTGTTTGTGTGAAGCAAACACGATTTTAATGATTTAGTTTGCGTTCACCAGACACTTGGATTCGGACAAATGGAATTAAGGGCCTTTAATGTAATTTCCTTGTAGAAAATCTGATGTTACTGAATGGGATGGGATTAAGTTAATTTGTTGTGATTCTAATGTTAGTGAATAATATGGGATTTATTGTCTTTTATGTAGTTTACGTGTGTTGATTCTAATGATAGAGAAGGGGATGGCTTTAAAGGAACAGTAACACCAAAAAATAAAAATGTGTTTTAAAAGAATGACAATATAATATACTGTTGCGTTGTACTGGTAAAACTGGTGTTTGCTTCAGAATCCCAACTATAGTTTATATAAACAGGTTGCTGTGCTGTAGCCATGGGGGCAGCAATTCAAGCACAAGATATACAGTAGATAACAGATACGTTTTGAAGAATCCCATTGTATACTACAGAGCTACAGTAATTTGTTATCTGCTGTGTATCCTGTGCATTTTCTCCTTTTTAAACTTTGAATGGCTGCCCCCATGGCATATTTAAAAAGGGATTACGATCTCAGACTGGCAATTATAGGCCAGTAAATTTGAAATCTGTGGTGGGCAAATTATTTGGGATCACATTCAAAATGTTGTCCTAGTGAATGGCATTATGAGCAGCAATCAGCATGGCTTTATGAAGGATAGGTCATGTCAGACTAAGTTGATTGCTTTTTATGATGAGGTAAGTAAGATGCTGAACAGTGGGGTGGGGCAGTAGATGTGATCTATTTGGATTTTGTAAAAGCGTTTGATTCTGTGCCCCACAAACAACTGCTTTCTTATCTAAGGTCTGTTGGGCTTAATAAAGTCATTTGCACATGGATAGGAAACTGGCTACAGAGGGTGGTTGTTAATTGTACATTGTCTACTTGGAGTAAGGTTCTTAGCGGGGTCCCTCAGGACTCAGTATTGGGTCCACTTTAATTGAACTTGTTCATTAATGACTTAGGGGTCACCTACACCGAGAGGGAGCCCCCAGTTCGACACACACATAATTAGTGAATGCCGCAACTTGCTTATTATGCAGATGCATTCTGACTGACATGGCCACTAACACAGGAGCTCCCTCATGGTGCAAGTGTCCTAGTGCTGGCGGGGGCCATTGTTACCTCCAACTGGAGTGTGTGTTCTATTACCCTGCACCTTTGGTTGGGGATAATATTTTTGGCAACAGGTGCCCTTTACAAAATCTATTATTTTCTATTACACTAACACACTTACTTAACCAAAGCTGTATTAAATTTGATATTACCAGACATTTGACTAACAATACGAATTTAATAAAAAAATGCTTTCAATAAATGATGATAAATAATCTTCTGTAGCACACATAAGGAAAATATAGTTCAATTAAAACTAGCTCTTATTAATCCACAAAACAGACAGATAATTATATAGCTAGTAGGCACTGATTCCTACATTGCCTGCATCCATACGACCTTCACAAACCTGTTATAAAATATTGTAATCAAGTATTGTAAAAGAGAGCAACAATGTAGTTATTACAGCCTTTAGAACTTTTACACTTTTTGCATTTTTTATGTGTTTGCAAACGTATGCTGAGTGATTATTCTAATTATATCCTAGAATAATCACGATTATTCTATATACTGTTTTTCTTAGTTCCGAATGCAACCTCTTCAGAAGACATGCAAAAGGATCACCACAGGCTAGGAAGAAAGCACCCAGAAGATGAAAATAATATTTTTTAAAAAGATCTGATTTTGCATGTCACAACGCTGACTTGTTCTCATGTTGCCTTGTCTCTTCAAAGAGAAATGTGGGCACAAAAGATATTCAGATAAGTGACACAAGAAATAGCTGTAAATAATACCCTGACCACAGCTGAAAACATATGAATTACCCTTTCACTGAGAGATATCTCATTTAATTGCAAAGCACAAAGCGTCAAACCTTTAAAGAGCTTTCTGTATATTTCAGAAACCATGTTTGTATGCAAGTGCAGCTGTTAGCCTTTGTGTGGGCATTCCCATTATCTATTTTACTCCTGGATAAACAGTAGTTTACAGTGGATTGGTAATGGGTAGCCTATTCATAAAGGAGAACTGAAGCTTAACAAAGAATTAGAGATGCTGCACATTATGTTCAGAGGTTCTGTACCAGCCAGGGCCAGACTGGGATTAAAAAGCAGCCGTGGCAAAACACAGCCCACTGTAAATGTGTAACATTGGTGGCAAGCCCCCCCCCATAAAACTAAAATAAAAACTTGCTGGTCAGGTGCCCCCTATAAATGTTAAAAAAAACATTGGAGGCAAGGGTCCACCCCATAAAAGTAAAAAAAAAATAATGCCCAGGGTCCTCCAATAAAAGTAAAAAACAAAAATGGTGGTCACATGCCTCCACAAAGCAAAAAAAAAAATGGTGGCTCGACTCGATTCTTTAGCAGAATCAGCTTCTATTCCCATTAGGCTCCCTTCAGTGGCTCCTGGCTTCCCTGCTTCCCCGGCCAACTAAACAAAAATTTAAGCAGCCCACTGGGCATTTGCCCGACTGGACAGAAGGCCAGTCCGAGCCTGGTACAATCCCAAGGCAAACAAGCCCTTTAGCAGTTACAATATGTGTCTCTGAAGACAACGCCAGTAGTCCTCCATCTTCCTTTCTGTTGAGTCACAGCTCTGTGCTGCTGTCAGTTACCTGGTGTTAAAGACCGACTCACAATATGCAGTATATGTATAACATAAAAGTCATGATACAAGATTGATAAAATGCCCATAGTAACACTCCTAATAAAATCCAAGACAGGAGACTCCTATGCACAACTTGGACCATTGCTGATATAGAGACAGACAAAATGTGTCAGCAATGGAGTTGGGGGTGAGGGGTACCCAGCTTGTAATAGGGTAAAATGTTAATGGTTTACTATAAATGTTTAAGTAATGATTATTACATAAGTCCCCAGCAGGTGGAGAACAGTAAGTTATATAAGGCAAAGTTTCAGGAAGTAATTTTTAGAGATGGGTCATGGGAAGCAAGATGAGCAGAGGGTTCTGCAGCAGTAGAGTCATCTCCTGGGAGAGGTACTGATCCTAGGTAGTGTGAGGCCTAGTGGTGTCATAGTACATTCTAGGAAGTATAAGAGAGGTAACTAGCATGGGCAGCTATGGCCCCAACTAGGAATGAGTGGGCAAAGTGTTCCCAGTGGGAATCCTGCAAGCCAGGGTTTAAGAGGAAAGGCTAGATCCAGATAGAGCTGGCCAGGGCCCAAGAGGGGTACCTGTGAGTGTGCCCCCCCCCCTGGCAGTGTGCTGTTATGGGCAAACTTCTGCAAAAGGCTGGGAGATTGAGCCCTGTGACTATGCTGCTGTTCCATTGAAGGCCGTAACAAATAAAGAGAACTTGTTTAGACTACAACTCTCAATACATCCATTATATTACTCTCCTTTTTCCCTCCTGTAAAAACAGTATTCCTCTGATTTTATTGCTACACCTTGGGGGTAATCATCTCCCACGCTAGATGACAAGGATTGTCTTATCTCAAGGAAGTGTCGGATGTCTGACTTCTATGTCTCTTCAAATTCCTGACATTTCTTTGATGTTCTTTTAACATTTCTGAATGTTTAACCTACCTACATTGTACAACATAGACATTTAGGCACATTTTAATAGTAGCATGTCATCTTTTACAAGAATCGACGGTCCCTAAAACAATGTTGTTGTGGGTCCCAAGTGCCTTTTAGTTAGGCACTGAATACATGTCTATAGAAAAAGCATAATATCTAGAACATGTCTGTCGTAGATCTGTGCTAATTATGTGATATGATTCTTTTTATGTTTCATTTGTTTGTATGAACATGTAAACTGGCTGGTGTATAACTGCTTCTCAGTTGACACCAAAAAATCATGTTGTAGATACCAAGGGGTCTTTTATGATCCCTGGGGACACAAGTGAACGAGTGTTAAAGGAAAACTAAACCCTAAGAATGAATATGGCTAAAAATTTCTTATTTTATATTCTGAACTTATTCCACAAGCCTAAAGTTTCAGCTTTTCTTTAATTAATAAGCCCTGTATTGTGACATGTATATTCTATTTGTACAGTATATTTTGAGTCAGTTCCTAAGCTCAGTAACCGATAGGGATACAGAGCATGTGCAGTGAATCAGTAGAAAAGAAGATGGGGAGCTACTGGGGCATCTTTGGAGGCACAGATCTTCCTTGCTAAAGGGCTGTGGTTCTCTAAAGGTCCGACTGGATTTTTTTTTGAATTCTGATTTTTTCCATCCTCAGGGTATAAACAATATAAACATTTGAGTTTTTTCCCACTAACAATGTGTATTCTATAGTAAAAAAAAAGCATTTGCACTTTACTAAATAACCCCCTAGTATTTACAATATTACTAGCTTACTTCTTTAGTTAAGCTTTAGTTTTCCTTTAAGGGAACCTCGATAGGCTAATTACAAATGAAAACAGGACTCCAGCCTCTGGAGGGATTGTGCCGCCCCCAGCCCAGCGTGACTGAAACAACTCAGCAAGATGATTTAATGTGTTGGAGGGTCGCCATTTCTAAGGGGTGGCTTTGGGGAGCTTTTAGCTGCTTATATTTCACAAGCAGCTTCTATTTACTGAAACTGACACGTTCCTATTTTTATAGGGAAAATAACCCAAAGAAGAAACACTCAACATTTAAAGGGATAATTTTTTTTTCAAAAAGTATTTAATTGCTGATCCAGCAGAATTCAGCACTGAAATCCATTTTTCAAAAAAAAAGAAAACAAGTGCTTTTATTTTTAATTTTGAATGTGGGCTGTATATGATTTTGAAATGCCCTCGGTCATGTGAATTTTGCTCTAACAGACTTCACTCTGTAATATCAGTCCCCTGGTGGATATGAGAATAGCATTCAGTAGTAAAAATCCTCCAGTAGGAGAAACAAACGCTTATCTGAAAGCAGTTCCATCCTAAAGTGTTGCCTGATTCTGAAAGCACATAACCAGGCACATGACCTGAGATGACTGCCTACACACCAATATTTCAACTAAAAAAATATACTTGTTGGTTCAGGAAGAACATTTTATATGGTAGAGTGAAGTATTTGTAATGTAAACAGTGCAATTTACAAATTAAAAACCACACCATTTAATAATTTAAAAACGTCCCAGTTAGCACAAGTACCCTGCATATTCTGTTTCCGGCTAAGAAATCCCATATCTAAGGTTTTTGGATTTAATTTCACACTGCTTATTGGCTATTAACAGAGTTAGTGGGTAAATTCTTCAGCATTAGTGTACTGTACTATAGTATGCCTTATTTGATGGGTTATTATACAGAAATGTATCTATAATTCCTGCATATCATATCCAGCATGCAGCTGAAAAGAGTTATTCACTGATTGGTTACTATTTGTTACAGCCAGGTTCAAATGTGCCTAATGTGGATAAATGACCCCCTACCTAGGCCCTTGATGCATTTGATCTACCCTTCCGTCAAACTTTGTCCCTGACTCCTGCATGTGGATATCACAACATAGTATTCAATTGGCACACCGTATATTTAAAGTTGGGTGCTCACCTTACGGGGTCTACCTAGAAGTCACCATATTATATACATTAGAAAAGCTAGAACAGGGCACAAACATTTAAGTTATACCACTTGCACAAAGGGCCAATACATTTTTATTGTTTTTTTTCCAATTGCATAAATTGCCAGGGTTGCAGATATAAACCATATACTGTAGTTCAAATAAAAATAGTTAAAGTAGAAGGAAACAAGCAGCATTAATGTGAGGGTTTACTGATGTATTTATATATACCTTTCTGATGAAGCTTACTTAATTAGCCTTTCTTTCAACTTTAAATGGCAAAGCACTGGGTTCTATGTAACACTTTAGTAAATAAAAAAGATACTCACCAGGAGCTATTTACTTTGATTCTGCACAAAAGTACAAGAGCACTAAGGGGTGCGAAAGTGTCCATTAATGCTTATTTAAAAAAGCAATTCCAGCCATGACTCTTGCCAACACAGCAGCAGCACAGCACCTGGAAATCATTTGATCTTTTTACATCAAGACAGTAGAACAACTATAAGGTGATTCATTAATGCTGATCTGATTTCAGAGCACAGTCCTTGAAGCGTAACATGTCCTCACTGGTTGCCTAGCTACTACATAGGCCTCACTACTTGAGCAATATTCTAACTCTATCCCCTTAACTTCATTGTCATATATTTTATAGAGACCACAATCTTGGTGGAATAATACTTTCTTATATATATATATATAAATACAAAAAAGCCGCAATCCTAGGTCTTCTTAGAATAAGAAATGAAAATTTTTTTATTGATTCAACGTTTTCGGCAACCACACATGTGCCGTCTTCAGGAAGACAGCACACGTGTGGTTGCCGAAATGTTGAATCAATAAAAAATTTTTCATTTCTTATTCTAAGAAGACCTAGGAGTGCGGCTTTTTTGTATTGATAATATTTCTCTTTTTGACCTGCACCCAGGCGGTTGGCCATTGGGTTAAGAGTGCACTGGTTTGGGGATGTTTATATATTTATATATATATATATATATATATTTATATATAAATATATAAATATATATATAATATATATATATTTATATATAATAATTCAGCACTCTACTTACTATTTGCTTTGCTGTACTCACTATTGTATATTCTTTAATTATCCTTAATACATGTTAAAGAAAACTTGAAGCAATATTACCATGCTACCATGTCCAATTTATATATTTATATTTCATTTGTTTGTACCACTTATTAGTTCTGGACGCTTTTCTGTTAATACACATATAAGTTTCCATAATATTTAATGCTGCGGTGTTGCTTGCTATGTGTTAGGCTTTTTTTTTTAACTCGGTCACTCTGCATTAGGTTATAAACATAACATTTCAATCATAAAAGATGCTGTGTTTGATACAAAGGAAGGCACTTTACTTTTGTAAAGTGCCTCAATTATATAAGAGGTCCAATTATATAAGAGGTCCAATCATAGCCTGTTTGTCCAAACTGTAAATTTTGTTTTGTTTGCCCATTCTTGTAGGGTTGCTACCATTACTGGTAAAAAATACCACCCTTCCTATATTTTAGTTGCGGCAAATAAGAACATGGCCACTTAGTTTAATTACAAAAAATTAACCCTGAGGCATAAAAAAAAAAAAATTTGGAGCCCAGCAAATTTTGTGTGAAAAGGCATACTTTTGTACTTATTCTGACCACTACCTTCTCTGTGCATACAGTTTTATAAGCAAATTAGGTGGAAAGTTGATCTTTAACAGATGTAAACTAAATGATTAACTAGATGATCACTGACAAGTTCAGCAGATCCCACCATAAAGTTGAAGCAACATTAGGTTCCTACAACATTCTGCAGCTTTAGAAGATTTTGGTCATCTCCCTGCATACCATTGTCCCAAAGTAAGCCCAAAATCCTTAGACCCAGATTTAAGTGCTGTTCTAAAAGCAATCCCAGAACTTTAGAAGCTCCTTATACGGTAACTTAAATCAGCGTATCCCCACCAAAACCATAGCCCTTTTCAGGGTGCCCAACCCCAACTGAACCCCAAAAAAAAAAAAATATATATATATATATAAAAAAAAAAAAAAATAAATAAATAAATAAATAAATAAATATATATATATATATATATATATATATATATATATATATATATATATATACAATAGTTAAATGCAAAAACATTTGAGGCTTGTGTAAGTTCTATAACATTTTTTGCCTACTACACCAGCTGCTACCAGTTTACAAAGGTGAAACAACAACAGAAACTACAAGAGCCGGATGCTATTGTATAAAATATAATAAAGAAAGTAGTAAGACATTTTTTAAATTCAGTTGCTATTGTTATCTTGAAAATATGTTTCAAAGATCAAAGGGCTAAATTCAAAGACATGGGGTTATTTGTGGTCAGGATAGTACAGTTTGTTGCTAGGCGAAAATAATAAAAATGCTCATAACAAAATAAAAAAAAAGTATACATCTCTGTTACAATCAAACACTGAACGAATGAGGAAAAGGTTTAGAAAATGGGAGATTGAATTCAAATTTTCAATAAGTAAGCTGCAGTTCAGGTCTTTGATTATATAAAGCAGGGATCCCCAACCGCCGGGCAATTTCAGTTGATTCAAGAGTGGATAACAAAATGAAACAAAATGTTCCGTGTTAACTGGTACAGGTATGGGACATATTATCTAGAATGGGACCTGGGGTTTTCCATATAATGCATCTTTCTATAATTTGGATCTCCATACCTTAAGTCTACTAAAATATCCTTAAAGCATTTATTATTCCCAATAACAGGATTGTTTTGTCTCCATAAATAATTAATTAGATCTTAGTTAGGATTTAGTAGAAGGTACTGTTTTATAAATACAGAGAAAAAGGTAATCATTTTTAAAATATTGATTTACTGCATATGGCTTGAATGGAGTCTATGGGAAATGGCCTTCCAGTTATTCAGAGCTTTTTTACATAACAGGTTTCCAGATAGTGGATCCCATACCTTTAGCAACAGATATTACTCTGGATTTAGCATAAGCCCCATTCTTCTGATGATCTTTTTGAGGCCCTAGGCTAATGTAGTTGTTCATATCATTATTTGCTTACATGTTTTACAAAGTTAGTATTTGCATTTGGGATTACATTTGTTAAATATACAGTAAAGCATCTCCCTTTGTCATTGTGAAAGAGCCACTATGTCGACATACTGACACCACATAAAATCATTTGTGAACTACTGTGACAAAGTGTCCTTATATCATATTCTGTCACTAGTGAGGGAGAAGTAACCATTAGTATCCACAAGGTTGAAACACCAATACCATGTTGATATTTTCCTTGGCATTCAACATGGAACTTAAACTTTACTTCTGACTGCCATATTGCAGGCTAACACCATCTACAACATTTGCTTGAATAAAACCAATGGCATGCATTAAAGATGTTTGCTTGAGCCACAGGCTGGCTTGTAAGGAAGCTCAACATATTGGGGCGATAAGTCTCTCTTTATATCAATACATTTCCTGTTACCATTCAAGATACTACATGGTGATGCCTAGAGAGCAAGAGCACCACCATAACGTCTGGCTAAACAGAGTGAAGTTGAGTTTCTTCTATAGACCATTTATTTCTAGGCATGACATTTTGGAGATAAGTCACCTGCGAAAATGTTCTCCACTTCCGGGGGCGACTAATTTTCTTTTCTCCCTCCTTTCCCACTGCAATATTATTATATATTAATATAAATGGCTGGTAGTACAACTTTACCAAGGCAATCCCTATGTTTTCCCACTGTTGATTTACATTATTGCTAGTGGGAAAGCACTCACAGGATTTTTTTCATCCGTGGAAGAGAGGATTTATCACAGGAGACAAATAGGGTGCCATAGCTTTACCTGCCACACAGAAACTTGATAAGAAGGGGGGGACAAAAAGGAGCCATATGAGAATGGGTGGATAGATTAGGTCAGGTGGACATCCAGTCATGTGACCTGTGCTCTGATAAACTTCAGTCACTCTTTACTGCTGTACTGCAAGTTGGTGTGATATCACCCCCTCCCTTCTCCCCTCCAGCAACCCATCATCAGAACAATGGGAAGGTAACTAGATAACAGCTCTCTGGTAGATATAAAACAGCACTCAATACTAAAAATCCATGTCCCACTGCGACACCTTCAGTTTCATTGAATAGGAGAAACAACAGCCTGCCAGAAAGCAGTTTCATATAAAGTGTTGGCTCTTTCTGAAAGCACATGACCAGGCAAAATGACCTGAGATGGCTGCCTACACACCAATATTACAATTAAAATAAATACACTTGTTGGGTTAGGAATGAAATTTGACACGGTGAGTGAATTATAAGCTGTGTAAACAGTGTAATTTAGAAATAAAAACTACACTATAAAAATCATGACAGAATCAATTTAATTTATTTAGCTAGAAGGCAGGGGCTGTAGGTGACAGAAATAACACTTCAAGGGGGAAATGTAATAAAATAACACAAATACAAATAAAAAAAATTTCACTATGTAATATTCTTCCTTAGATTGTTATTGCATTGCACATTTTAATTGCGCATTGTGAACTTTTAAAAGGAGCTTGAAGGGGTTGGAATCTCTTGGAGCAAAAATATCAACTTTATAAGTAAGAAGTTTTATTACATACACTGCACACTGGCACAAACTATAAAGTTCACAATCTTTCTTCTACTGTCGGAAAAAGTCGCTAAACAGTTTCCAGGTTCGCAAAAGTTATGAATTTAAATTTGTGCAAAGCAAAATTTGTTCACACACAGGCATACATTTTGGTATTTTATTAAGGCTTCTAATTGTCAAGGCCACCGGGAGCATGAAGGGACGCGTCTGCTCCCGGCGGCGAAGAATCCAAAATGGCGGCGCCCAGTCGGCCCACGTGGACGCTGGGACGCCAGCGCCGCAACGCCGACGTATGCGTAAACACACATGCGCAAACACGCCGACGCATGCACGCTGGCGTAAGGACGCCAGTGACGTCACTATGGCACCAAGTTCAACTATAAAAGGGCGCCCAGGACACCAGAAGGGCGCCCAAGAATAGGTTTTGCTACCCTGAACCTGGGTTCCTGATTCCTGTTTCCTGTATCCTGATTCCTGCTCCTGCCTTGGTTTTGACCCCCTGCCTGGACTCTTGTTATTTGATCCCGATCTGCCTGCCATTGAACTCTTGCCTGGACTTTGACCTTGTACCTTGCTTAACCCTTTGGATATCGTGACCTTGCACCCTCAAGAGGGCTTCCTCCTTGATCCTGACTACCTCCCTGGAGGGAGCTCCCGGCTCCCTGACATTATTCTTGGGCCATGGATCCCACTGAGGAAGCTCAGCCAGATTTCGGCAGGGCATTTCGAGGTCTGCATACTCGCATGGAGGCGTACAAAGCTCGGCAAAATTATGTTGGACACTCGCTGGAGACAATTCTAGAAAAATTATCCATGCTGACGCCGACTATTCCAATGCCGACAACGCCCACGCCAGTTGCTGCCGACATGGCTACACAGTCCTCCACTTCTGGTCCACGTATTCCTGCACCGCCTCTCTACAGTGGTGACCCTCAAGCCTGTCGTGGTTTTGTGAATCAGTGCCAGATCCAGTTCGCCCTGCAACCTGCAGAATTTGTCTCTGAGCGAGCTAAGGTTGGTTTCGTGATCACTCGTCTGGCAGGGAAAGCGCTTGAATGGGCATCTCCGCATTGGGAGAAAGTATCTCCTTTATTAGATGATTCCAAAGCCTTCCTTCAAGAATTCCGGACGGTGTTCGATGCTCCCGGTCGGGTGGCGACCGCTGTTTCTCGTCTGTTCCAGATCCGCCAAGGGAATCGCAGTGTAGCGGAATATGCCATTGATTTCCGTACTCTCGCTGCAGAGACTTGTTGGAACAATGATGCCTATCATGCTGCCTTCTACAATGGACTCTCTATCCGCCTCAAAGATGACCTGGTCTCCCGTGAATTACCCACGCAGGTTGAAGACCTCATTGCCTTGTCTGTCAAGGTGAACACCCGTCAGAGAGAACATCAGGCTGATAGGGATCGAGTCAAGAAATTTCAACCCATGTTGGCTCCTCGCTTCCAAAGACCGCTGTTACCTTCTACTCCTCAGCAGCCTTCTGTTATTCCTCCGGAGGAACCTATGCAAGTTGGAAGAGTTCGTCTCTCTGAACAGGAGAAACTCCGGAGACGTACGGCTGGACTTTGTCTCTATTGTGCTGGTCAATCCCACTTTGTCAACTCTTGTCCTGTGAAGCCTCCGAGTTCCCCTCTTCAAGGTAACCCTGGAAAGACTTGTGTGAGGGGTGTTATTCCTGTAAAGCCTCAGAGTTCCCCTCTTCAATGTGACCCGGGAAAGTCTCATGTGAGGGATGTTGTTCCCAAATGTCAAGAGAACTCTCACAGGTTTCTTCTGCCTTTACAGATCCGTCTGGCCACTAAGACCATTGTTGGCTCAGCATTCATTGACTCTGGTGCTGCCGGAAATTTCATGGACGCTCTCTTTGCTAAGTATATGAATGTTCCACTATTTCCATTGACTCCTCCTCTTCGAGTAACCGCCATTGATGACAGACCCCTTGAATCTGAGTTCATTTCCATGACGACTGGGGAATTGCCTGTGCAGGTTGGGACTTTACACAAAGAAGAGTTATCTGATTATTTCCTGTCCTTCTGTTCCTGTCGTCTTGGGGCTTCCCTGGTTACGCCTGCATAACCCTATCATTGATTGGTCCTCGGGGCAGATTTCCCGTTGGAGTCCATATTGCCAACAGCACTGCCTTCCTGCTGAACCCATCCAGAGGGTGAATATTTCTACATCAGATTTACAGACGCTTCCCTCCTTCTACAAGGAATTCTCTGATGTCTTCTGTAAAAAGTCTGCAGAATTTCTCTCTCCAGCCTGGAACCATGCCTCCTAGAGGTCACACTTATCCTCTCTCCCCAGCAGAGACCGCTGCCATGAAGGAATATATCCAAGAAAATCTCCAGCGGGGGTTTATTCGCCCTTCTACTTCTCCTGCAGGGGCTGGATTCTTCTTCGTGGAGAAGAAGGATGGAGGCCTACGTCCTTGTATTGACTACCGGGGTCTAAATAAAATCACCGTTAAGAACCGGTATCCCTTGCCTCTGATCGCAGAACTTTTTGACCAACTGAAAGGGGCTAAAATCTTCTCTAAGTTGGATCTCCGTGGGGCGTACAACCTTATCCGCATCCGGGAAGGTGACGAATGGAAGACAGCATTCAACACTCGTGATGGGCACTATGAGTACCTCGTAATGCCCTTTGGTCTCTGCAATGCCCCCGCTGTCTTTCAAGAATTCGTGAACGACATTTTCCGGGATCTCTTGGGAAAGTTTGTGGTCGTGTACCTAGATGACATCCTGATTTTCTCCAAGGACCTTGCAAGCCATTGCTCCCAGGTGAAGGAAGTACTCTCTCGTTTGAGGAAGAACTCTCTCTTTGCCAAGCTGGAGAAATGTGTATTTGAAGTGTCCAAGATTCATTTTCTGGGCTATATCATCTCCCCAGAGGGTTTCGAGATGGATCCCGTTAAAGTGTCCGCAATCCAAGAGTGGCCCCTTCCGCTGAGCACCAAGGCGATCCAGAGATTCATTGGTTTTGCCAATTACTACCGGCAATTCATTAAGGGGTTCTCTTCTCGTATAGCTCCTATCCTGGCCCTCATCCAAAAAGGGGGTAAACCCAGCTCATGGCCCCCATCTGCTATTGAAGCCTTTCAATCCTTGAAGGATGCCTTCACTTCGGCTTCAGTTCTCAGCCATCCTGATCCAGAGTTACCCTTCTTCATCGAGGTGGACGCTTCTGAGGTTGGAGCTGGAGCCATTCTATCCCAAAGACATCCTGCTGATGGGAAATTGCATCCATGTGCCTATTTCTCTAAGAAGTTCTCTCCTGCCGTACAGAATTATGATGTAGGTAATCGAGAACTCCTGGCTGTCAAGCTTGCTCTAGAAGAGTGGCGTCATCTTCTTGAGGGTTCCTTGATTCCAGTCTCAATATACACTGATCATAAGAATCTCGAGTTCATTCAATCTCTCAAGAGACTGAATCCCAGACAAGCAAGGCGGGCTCTCTTCTCTCGATTTAACTTTGTCTTGACTTATCGCCCAGGCTCCAAGAACCGGAAGGCTGATGCTCTGTCTCGAAGTTTCATTCCAGTGAATCGTTCTCCTGAAAGACAAGAGCCAATTATTCCTCCTGTCAAGATCATCGCTTCCTTATACCCTCAATTCGCTGATCTAATTCTGGCTGGTCGATCTTCTGCCCCTCCTGATACCCCCATTGGGATGGCGTTTGTTCCCTCCGAGCTACGTCTGCCTATTCTTCAACAGACTCACTGCTCCAAGCAGGCTGGACATCCTGGTCCTGCTAAGACTCTTCAACTTTTACGGCGTCTAGTCTGGTGGCCGACTATTCGTAAAGATGTCAAGGACTTTGTTGCTGCTTGTACTGTTTGTGCCACTTCCAAGCCTAGCCATTCTCGCCCTAGCGGGTTACTACAGCCGTTGCCTGTCCCCTCTCGTCCATGGACTCATTTGGCAATGGACTTCATAGTCGAACTTCCTCCCTCCAGTGGGAACACTGTCATCTGGGTCGTCATTGATTGCTTTAGCAAGATGGCCCACTTCATCTCGTTACGGAAGCTTCCATCTGCGGTGGAATTGTCTCAATTGTTCATTCAATTCATTTTCCGTTTGCATGGATTCCCAGCGGAGATAGTCTCTGACAGAGGTTCCCAGTTCACAGCTAAGTTTTGGCGTTCCTTATGCAAGGATTTGGGTATTGCTCTCCAGTTCTCTTCTGCCTATCACCCCCAAACTAATGGGGCAACGGAACGGGTGAATCAAGCCTTAGAACAATTCCTGAGGAATCATGTCTCCCTATGCCAAGATGATTGGTCTGACCTTTGCCCATAACAACGCCTGTCATTCATCCACTGGAAGATCTCCATTCATGTCTGTGTATGGCCAACATCCTCAAGCCTTTCTGCAAGACTTTGTTTTGTCTGATGTACCAGCCGCTGATGACCATGCGGCCCATATGTCCGCTATTTGGGCTGCAACCAAGTCTAATTTGGAGAAAAGTGCTCTTGTGCACAAGACCTTCGCTGATCGAAGACGTAGACCCTCTCCTCTCTACAGGGTTGGTGATAAAGTCTGGTTATCTTCCAGGAACATTCGATTGAAGGTGCCATCTCCTAAGTTGGGTCCAAAGTTTGTGGGTCCATTCTCCATCTCAGAAGTGATCAATCCTGTGGCTGTCAGACTTCAGCTTCCCCCTGAGATGCGAATTCCCAACGTGTTTCATGTCTCCTTGGTGAAACGCGCTACCTCCAACCACTTTTCTATGGACCAGTCTCACCCTCCTACTATCTCTGTGGATGGTCAACAAGAATATGAGGTGGAAAGGATCCTTGACTCCAGAATCTCCAGGGGCTCTCTTCAATATCTCATCAAGTGGAAGGGCTTTGGCCCTGAAGAATGCTCCTGGGAAGGACACTCTGATGTTCATGCTCCTCGTCTTGTAAGGGATTTCCATTCCAAGTTTCCCCAGAAGCCAAGTCCTGGTGGTCCTGAGGCCCCCCGTGAGGAGGGGGTACAGTCAAGGCCGCCGGGAGCATGAAGGGACGCATCTGCTCCCGGCGGCGAAGAATCCAAAATGGCGGTGCCCAGTCGGCCCACGTGGACGCTGGGACGCCAGCGCCGCAACGCCGATGCATGCACGCCGGCGTAAGGACGCCAGTGATGTCACTATGGCGCCAAGTTCAACTATAAAAGGGCGCCCAGGACACCAGAAGGACGCCCAAGAATAGGTTTTGCTACCCTGAACCTGGGTTCCTGTATTCCTGATTCCTGTATCCTGATTCCTGCTCCTGCCTTGGTTTTGACCCTCTGCCTGGACTCTTGTTATTTGATCCTGATCTGCCTGCCATTGAACTCTTGCCTGGACTTTGACCTTGTATCTTTCTTAACCCTTTGGATACCGCGACCTTGCACCCTCAAGAGGGCTTCCTCCTTGATCCTGACTACCTCCCTGGAGGGAGCTCCCGGCTCCCTGACACTAATGAACTGTGTGATGCTTTTGCATGAAAATGATAGCCAAGTCAGGATTGTTTACACTGGGCAACAAATGCTTAAGGGATATCATGATCACTTTGTGGGCATGATAAAATAATAATTTGATGCCTTATTTGCTTTTTCACTTTATTTATGCTTTTTCCCAAGGACATGAGTGCATCCTTTAAGACTAGAAGAACGGTGGTTGCATCTTAAGGTGCAGAAAAGGTTTTTTTGTTTTTTACAGTAAGAATTAATAAGTTGTCAAATTATCTCCCTAAAGTGGTTGAACTGGCAGATTCATTAGATATTTTGATAAAATTAATGCATGCTTTTTGAACAAGTTAGAAAATACATGGTTACTGAAATAAACAACTTTTAATACAAAATTGATCCAGGAACTGGAGTCAGGAAACTCTCCCTCTGAGGCATTTTGGAGACAGCTTCAGATGATCTGTGTGTGGTGGGTGAACTAGAGAGCAATATTGATATGGGAAAATTATAATGCTGGCATAAACGTTTCTTGTTCCACTATGTAATTATACTACATATAATTTTAGTTTAGTGTTCTTCCCACCGGCAAGAATACGGATCGCCAGCGGGATGGCATACAAATCGCTTCCGATATCGAAAGTTGCCTATCGAGGCTGGAGAAGGATAAAACATTGGTTACATTGGACTCTAACACCCAGGATGTGCCTTCACTAAGTGGTAGGGATGATGAGAATGATGTTCTGCAATTAAACCTTACTTGTGCTGTGATAAAAGTGAAAAAATGGATGACAGAAGGTTTTGAAACAAAACAAATCACAACAAGCTTTTCGTAAAGTGTGGTATACTCACGTTCTTTAGAGGCAGCGCAGAATATTAGTACAGTCTATCTATTTATAATACTTTCCTAGAAAGTGTGCTGTGACAAAAACTATATTGTATCTGACTAAAGCCTCGTTCATGGAGTCCCTGCTCCCGACTTCACTGGAGATAGGGTCTGTCAAGGGCAGCACACTTCACTGGGCCTTGTTCATCCCAAACTCCCTGGAACAGATTCCAACTGGGTGAGCAACTGAAGGCCAAAGATGAAAGACTATCCCTTTCCAATCATTATATTAAAGTGTGTCAACAGAAATACTAGTTTAGGTAATATCTTTCAGAGTGTGAATAGTGCTTGTTGGCATTTTTAGGAAATCTCACTAAAGCAAATAATAAATATTGAATCAGGTGAAAGCTTGTTTGCTACTGGTCACTAAACCTTGTGTTCATATAGTATATATGATAGATACATAAATAGACAGAAAGACAGCTAGATCTACGTGGTTTCTATGGGTAACTAGTCTTGGATCAAACACAGAGCCCACTGGGGTCGCTAATTTGGCACTCCCCCGGGCCCCCTGCTACAGTACCTAAGCCTCCCCCAAGCCCCAGCCACAATCCCCGGGAGGCAGCACCAACATCGGGTCTGGGCCAGCAGGTTCCACAAGGGCCCACCAGGTTATTTCCCGGTGTCCTGCCAGTCCAGTCCAACCCTGACAAAACCTCCTGTTTCTAAACCTAACAATTTTGCCTGCTGGGAACAACCTTCTCATGCTGTAAATCACAGACTGATTCCTATGGTCTCATAATCTTGTTCCAGTATAAGTCATCAACAATTTACAATGGCCATAATATGAAGAGCATCACTGATTTGCAGCAGAAAAAAGTTAGATTGAGGCAATAAAGTAATTAAAATGTATTAAACATCGCCTCAATCTGGGTTTATATGTATGGCTATGAAAGATAGTCATTGCATATGTCTAAATCGTTCTATTATAAACAGTGCTTTAATTAGTATACTTTAATAACCATTCAACCAACAAGTCAAAAACAATTATACTGACAGGGCTCACAGCTGTGGTGCACAAAGTGCAGTTTAACTGATGTAATCTTCAGAATTATTGCCCTCCAGGTATTTTTACGTTGAATTTATTCCCTGCCGTGACAGAACTTGTGCCAGTAATAAAGAATACACCATTCAACTCCAAAATGTACTTAAAATAGACTCAGAAAAACACCAGTGTAAATAAGCCCAAAGACAAATTCATATGTTTGTACAATTCAAATGCAAAAGATGTCTGAAGACATAGTACAAACATCTTATGTGACCCCATCAGTATAATGTAGTGGAGATATTCCTGAAACTTAAAGGACCAGTGACATAAAAATTTTTTTAAAAAAAAAAAATATATTAGTATACAACGAAAAAAAACCCACAAAGACAAATTAAACCTTGAAATCGCTTGCGCTCCTATTCAGAAAAGACAATCCGGCAATCCATCGTGCAGCTCTCGATTTCTCCTCCCTGCCTTCCTTATAGGGGATAGGCAGGGAGGTGAAATCGAGAGCAGCACGATGGATCGTCGCCCTGTCGCCTTTTCTGAAGAGGAGTGCAAGCAGAGTTTCAGTAAGTTATTTCTTAATAAAGACTTTGTGATTTTAACGTTTAATTTGTCTCTGTGGTTTTTTTTGGTTGTATACTAAAGATTATTATTTACATTTTTTTTGTTACTGGTCCTTTAAGCTGTCTTAAAAAGCACAATAAATCGAGCACTGTGTTTAGATGCTCTATTTTGCAGGGGCGTAGGCACGCTAGGGCCCGTGCCTAGGGTGGCAGCTTTAGGGGCACGTTCCTCATGTACCAAAATGGTACAAAAAATATCTCCCACTGCTGCTGAAAACTTTACTCACTCTATTGCTACAGTTATTGGTGGTGTATTTTGCAGCCAGCGTCTGTTGCATCTGTTTACACAAGAGACCTGCTTATCTTAAATTGTTACAATTTCTTCTTTGCTTATCTTAAATGGTTAGAGATATATCTAAGTGTACCTGCAACTTTTTCTGGGTTCTCTGCCAAAAGCCAATTATGTTTTAGAAACTTTGTATCTTTTTCTGGCTGTTCAGTGCAGAAAATCAAAGATTGTTTCAGTAACAATCCGGGACTACGGGTTGAGCTGTCAAAATTGGGACTGTGCCTTAAAAAATGGGACAGTTGGGATGTATGATACAGGAGGAGAAACCACTCATTAGCTTATATCCATGACCTAGGTGCATCGCCCTATATCCATAACTTGGAGTGAGATCCCCATGAAGGGAACATGTTTGGTGATTAAAACAATGTTTCATTTCACATTTTTAAAAGTAAAATGTGTGCATTTCGTATCAACACATATGTATTCATAGGCCAATATACACATTATTTGAAAAAACTCTTATTGTGTATATATATATATATATATATATATATATATATATATATATATATATATATATATATATATATATATATATATATATATATATATATGTATACAAACATGTAAGTATATAGACAACATGGTTGGTGTTGCAATTCATGTAACTCTATATTTTATATGTTTTTCCTGTGGCATTACTCATAAAATCTTAAGATAACCCTACATGGGTGCAAGTCACATTTAGTTGCCCTTACATTTGTAACTACCTATCATATCAAACCACGTTCATAATATTGGTCTCCTAGTTACAACACTTGGTGAAAGAAAATTTGCCAAAGTGGGTGTCCAACAGGCTTTAAATCTGCTACCATCATGCAGTGTCTCCTTTAATTTCACTAAATAAAACAGATAAAGTTATACTTTTCCCCATTATTTAAAAAAAAGTCATATTCAGTAGCAAAGGATTGCATTAAAATCATGTGGTACTTTGTATCAACAACAATATATTAATACCTGATATCCAGAAAGCTCCAAATAAAGGGAAATCCTATTTGCCTTTTTAGAAAATAATTCACGTTTGTACGATATATTTGCATAAATTACAATAATTGTTTTCACAGGAAGGCATATATTAGGGGGCAGAGTTATCAAAGGTCGAGGTGAATTTTGGAATGAAAAAAATTTGAATTTCGAGCTACTTTTTGTGTGCTTCGACTAGGGAATAATCCAAATTCGTTTATAATTTGAAAAAAAATTTAATATTGAAATTTATCATGTACTGTCTCTTTAAAAATTTGACTTTAACGATTCACCATCTAAAACCTGCCGAATTGCTGTTTTAGCCTATGAGGGACCTCCTAGAACCTATTTGGAGTCAATTGGTGGACTTTGAAAAATCTAATTTTTTTTGAGAAAAAATCGAATTAGATCGAATGCGCTATTCCTTCTATTTGAACAAATTCGAATTCGGCCGAATACGGACCTATTCGATCAAAAACGGACATATTCGACCCAAAAAAACTTTGACTAAATTTCGGTTGGTCTTTTTGAATTCGAATTTCGAAGTTTTTTCAATTCGAAATTCGACACTTGATAAATATGCCCCTAATTGTATTATAAATTATTTACGAAAATCTGACTTTTTTGCCATGTTTTTCATTACCATCCAGGTAATAAAAATGATTGCAATACTATGCACTATATTTCTCTTACGTGTTAATAAAAAAAATGTACATTTGAAAAATTCCTTTTTATGTTAATTATAATGTTATGTAATACAAAAGAACTACAGGGAAAAGGGAGATGAATGGAGCAAAAACAGTAATGAATAATAACAGTTCTTTTCTTATCAATATGTTTTCTTGTTAATATCAAGGACCTTGTTATTTTATCAATTATAGTAGCAACCTACCCTCCCAACTGATACCATCACTTTATAGCTGTCGTAAAAACAGCTTTTTGAATGTTTATGGTCAGAGAATCACTTTCTGAATGATGTTGGTGTGTTCTTCAATCACTATACATAGGAATACATACATAAATACATAAGAATACGATATGTAAATATTCTTTGTAAGAACAATGGAACAATTCACACTCAACAGACAAAGTCCAAAAGTCCATCAAGTTCAACCCCTCCCAATGACCCCAATGTATATATATATATATATATATTATATATATATATATATATATATATATATATATATATATATATATGTGTGTGTGTGTGTGTGTAGGGGCCCCTATGGGTTAAGCTTTAAGGCCCCCACCTTTTTCTTAGAGTGATCTGCCAGGAGAGAATGACACTCCCCTGTTACACTGCTATATAGTGTGTGTAGGGAGTGGCCACTTCCTCTTTGGCCTGTGGATGGTGATCCAGCTGGGTGTGCCTAGGGGAGCCTGGGTACAGCTAGGCCCAGAAAGGCCCATGTGCTTTGGAGAAGAAGTCGGGGACCAGGAAACCCCGTGAATGAGGAATAGTTACACTAGGGCAGACTTGTCATAGTCTCTCTAGGAGAGAAAGGCAGATAGGATAGAGAGAAAGAGTAAAGGAGTAGCTTCCCAGAGGCTCTGTGTGTTGCCTCCAGTCAGGGACCTCAGTGAAGAGGGACTGTAGGGTAGAAGCTGCTTTCCTGACAACTTCCAGGAGGGAATGTGTGTGAATTCTGCAAATGCCTAATGAAGATCTTTCCTCTGTGAGAAATGCCTTATGCCTGCAGCTCTGTGTGAGAAATGCCTAATGCCTGCAGCTCTGTGTGAGAAATGTGCTATTGCCTCAGCTCCTGCATGAGTACTAAACCTGTGGTCACTTGCCTCGTGCATAGTTAAATAAACCGTTTCTGTTTTACTGCAAGAACCCCCTTGGTCGCCCATCTTTTGTTGTATGCACAGTAGCCTGGGGGATGTAGTTTCACTACACCATAGAGGGAACACTTCCACATGGCGAAGGCCCTGACCCTGTTGTGTGAGTCGCAGTGTAACCCATGCTTCTACTGCTAGCTGGACAGTTTAACTATTTGTGTGCTATGCAGCCCAAATAGGTGTTACATATATATATATATATATATATATATATATATATATATATATATATATATATATATATATATATATATATATATATACAATTCCAACGTTTATGATGCACTAATGCCAATGTATATCAGAGTCAAGGGTGCTGATCCCAATAGCAGTGAGTAATTCCGCTTCTTAGTTATATTGGTCCAACCAGATCGCACTCCATATTTAAAACATAGCTTTTATTAGCTTGTTAAAATGTATCAAAAAATGGCATTCTTCACAACATAGTAGCAGCGTCATTTGTATCAAGACACTTATCTGTTAAAAGTCCAGCATAAACGCTATATTCATCCACACTCACGCGACGTTTCGGGACACATCCGTTCCCTTTCTCAAGCGTATGTATCGTGTAGTAGCGTGTAGGACTCCATTGCACACACTTTCTGCTTCCTCGTTAGGCGGGGCATACGTGGTAAGTAACTGTGATGATGCTTCCTCACCTGGAGGCCGGATCTGCACGTCAGTCACCACATATCTCCACCCTCCCGTTACTATGCAAAGTCCATAGTTACCAAAGAAAAGAAATATATCAGTAACAGCAAATTACATGGGCATTTTTCACTATATCTGATAATTGTAGTTGTTTGAGCAAATTATGCCAAAATGAAAAGCAAAAGTTGACAGATGAAATGGCAAAAAAGAAAAAAAATTTTTTTTTTAAAAAAAATACAAAAGTACTTATAAAGAAAAAATATACACAAAATAATATTAGTTGCCCAAAATATTACTACTCACCCTAAATGGGTACTTTACAGAAATAAATGCAAGTCAAAATCACGATTTAGACCCCTTGGACTGAGAGTCCCTAGCCTGTCAATCCATTTAACTTCTGCTCTTTTTAATGCTAGAACACGATCTCCTCCTCTTTTCAGAGGTGGGACGTGTTGGATAACTCTGAATTTCAGCTCCTCTGATGTATGTCCTTGTTCTAAACAATGTCTAGAGACTGGCAATGATCTGTTGCCCACGTGTATAGTTGATCTATGCTGAGAAAACCTATCCTTCACCCTCTGGGTGGTTTCTCCAACATAGACCAACCCACATGGGCACACCAGCATATATACAACAAAATTGGTATCACACGTATTGTAACCCCTAATTTGATACTTCTGATCCCTATGTGGATGGTCAAAATCAGGACCTACCAATACAAATCGACACTGGGCACAACCCTTACATCTATACATGCCCTCTTTCTTGGGACCCCAAAACATTGCCTTATTAGGTGGTTTCCGTATGTCTGCATTCACTAATCTACTCCCTATGGTTGCTCCTCTGCGATAGGACATCATAGGGCCTTGTTGAAACTCTGGAATTGAGGGATATGCATCTTTTAATAAGTGCCAATGTTTATCTAGTATGCATTTAAATTTGGAAACTGGCAGAATTATACTGGGATACATAAGCTAATCTGTTACCTGTAGTACGCCGATCTCTTGATGTACATCCAAGAATCCCTTCCATAGCAGCCTGTTGATTTTTTTGTATTAGCTGATTCGGATATCCCCTATCTGTAAGTTTCCTAGACATTATTTCTAAGTCTTGTTCCAAGACCACCGGATTATTTGTAATTCTACTCACTCTGGTAAACTGGCTGATAGGAATCGATCTCTTAACTGAGGGGGGATGGAAGCTGTCATAAGAAAGAAGTTGATTTCGATCAGTGGGTTTTGTATAGATACGAGTATCAAACCCTGTCTCGGTTCGTGTAACCAATACATCTAAGAAAGTAACTACTTGGAGATCAGCTGTCATCGTGAATTTAATGTCATTATGGGCCCCATTAATTGCCTCACGGAAGACGGCCAAGGAGTCCAGGTCACCCCGCCATAGGAGGAACACGTCATCGATGTACCTCCACCAGGCACAACAGTGCCTAGTGAAGAGTACATTTTGATAGACATGCTCCTCCTCAAACCAACTCATAAAGGAGTTGGCATATGACGGGGCGACCTTGGACCCCATGGCCGTCCCCCGCACCTGCAAGTAATATTTGTCCCGAAATTGAAAATAGTTTCTATGTAGTATGAAGCTCAACATCTCCATGAAGAATTCTATTTCTGCATCACTGTACAAACCTGATCGATTCAACAAAATTTTGGTTGCCTTTAAGCCATCCATATGAGGAATCGATGTATATAGACTCGCCACATCAAAGGTGGCAAGCCAACATACCCCCTCTATCATAGGTATTTGGGAAAGTTTTTCTAAGAAATCATTGGTGTCCCTTACAAAAGATCTAGTTGTTTGTACCAGGGGACCCAATATTTTATCCAAAGTCTCGGCTACATTACTCGTCAAGGAACCTATGCATGCCACTATTGGCCTGCCTGGCGGATTTATTGGATCCTTATGGATTTTTGGTAAGACATATATGAGTGGAATAATAGGATAGTCCACCATCATATATGTCCTAGATTTCTCTGTGATTATCCCCAGCTGAGAGGCATTATGTAAAGCACCATCCAGTTCTTTTTTAAAGGAAGTGGTAGGGTCACCCTTTAATTCAATATACACTGTTTTATCTGAAAGTTGTCTATTGATTTCGGATATATATTTATCTGTGTCCAACACAACAATTGCCCCTCCTTTATCAGAAGGTTTAATTGTTATGTGGGACATAGAGGACAGTTGTGATAAAGCGTCTATTTCATCACGACTCATATTGTAATTACTCAAGCTGAGTGGCAATTTTAAAAATGATTCTACATCAGTTTTCACTTTGTTTATATATGTTTCCACAGTGGAATAAGATGTTGGGGGAACAAATTTACTTTTATTACGTAAACCCAGTCTGTTAATATCAAACCCTATAACAGGAACTGGGTTTACATTTATTGTTTCCTGATTCTGTGAAAAATGTGCTTTTAGTCTAAGCAAACGAAAAAAACGATATAGGTCAACCTGTAATTGAAAAGAGTCAAGTTTAGATGTTGGGCAGTAATTGAGTCCATATGATAGAACTTTCATCTGTATTGGTGTCAGCTCCACAGATGAAAGGTTGTATACTATTTGTTGCGTGCTTCTCTCCTTGGTTGTATTTTCCATCCTTCTGTGTCCTCATATTTCTGTTTCCTCCTTTTTCCACCTCGTCTGGTCTTTCGTTTCCTGTGGATAAAAAATTAAATTCTCTCTCTCTAGCGCGTTCAGTGGAACGTGATTGCCCCTCTCTTAATTGTTGGAAAGCATTTCTACTTCCATCTCGTCCTCGATTAGATTGTGTCCAATTATACACATGACCTTTTTCATAGTCAAGCGTATCTCTATCGAATTTCTGCTTTTTACGTGTAATCACTTCAGACTTGTACTTCTCTATTAAGTTGTCCATTTTCAATCTAAATTCGGCTAGTTCATCTGTACTCATGACATCAGAGATGGTGTCCTGCAATTCAGCAAGTTCTTGCTTAACATTCGTAAGTTCACGTTCAATGAATTCAATGTTAAGTGCCATTAAATCGCGTGAACATTTGTTAATTATCCCAGCAAATTTTTGTTTAAACTCCTCATTTTGTGCGAAGAGTGTCGGTTGTAAATTAACCCGTAGGCCTCTGGGAATACGTTGGACATGCAAGTACTCTGTAAGGGTGAGTCCGTGTAATTGCAACTCCACCTGTTTTTTACTCAGAGATTCAAATTTGCGCCGACACACGGTGGCTGATGGTGTGGCCAAGAATTCCCTTGAACCCCCAAAAATGCCAAATATTCTGGCCATATCATTATCAGAATATGAAAAAGTCCCATGCATGCTGTCGCTAGTTTCCATTTTAGTGGATTGTGCTATCACTACTCAAATAAATACAATTCCAACGTTTATGATGCACTAATCCCAATGTATATCAGAGTCAAGGGTGCTGATCCCAATAGCAGTGAGTAATTCCGCTTCTTAGTTATATTGGTCCAACCAGATCGCACTCCATATTTAAAACATAGCTTTTATTAGCTTGTTAAAATGTATCAAAAAATGGCATTCTTCACAACATAGTAGCAGCGTCATTTGTATCAAGACACTTATCTGTTAAAAGTCCAGCATAAACGCTATATTCATCCACACTCACGCGACGTTTCGGGACACATCCGTTCCCTTTCTCAAGCGTATGTATCGTGTAGTAGCGTGTAGGACTCCATTGCACACACTTTCTGCTTCCTCGTTAGGCGGGGCATACGTGGTAAGTAACTGTGATGATGCTTCCTCACCTGGAGGCCGGATCTGCACGTCAGTCACCACATATCTCCACCCTCCCGTTACTATGCAAAGTCCATAGTTACCAAAGAAAAGAAATATATCAGTAACAGCAAATTACATGGGCATTTTTCACTATATCTGATAATTGTAGTTGTTTGAGCAAATTATGCCAAAATGAAAAGCAAAAGTTGACAGATGAAATGGCAAAAAAGAAAAAAAAATTTTTTTTTTAAAAAAATACAAAAGTACTTATAAAGAAAAAATATACACAAAATAATATTAGTTGCCCATAATATTACTACTCACCCTAAATGGGTACTTTACAGAAATAAATGCAAGTCAAAATCACGATTTAGACCCCTTGGACTGAGAGTCCCTAGCCTATATATATATATATATATATATATATATATATATATATATATATATATATATATACATACATACCTATAGAGACCTATTGATATACACTCATAGATAAAAATATAAATACACATATGTATACTAAAATAACTGTAGCTAGAATGCAGATGACATTTCATGATGCTGGCTATTCTTCTTTATCTTGAATAACAGGATATGAAGCACACCATCCTCAGGCATTGCCTTTAAAACATTTTAAAAATTTTTTTTAAATAGATGTAATAGACAAATGAGGAAAGATGTATCAAGGGGTCCCCTCAGATTGGGTCAGCATTACAGAATACAGTTGTAGCTAACTTGGATTTTTCTATATCGGTTATAAATCTTTGTAACTTGTTTTTAATAAGTAACTTATTACACTGCACAAAGTATTCTTATTATGATTAGCATTTGATCACTTGATTGGTGTTTTTACATACATTTTTAAGCAATTGTCACTTTATCCATGAATGATTAATTTTATATAAACGCTGTGCACGTTGTCACTTTTATGCTTTGCACCAATCACATTAATGCTTTGAATGTGATGTCATTCTCTAATTGTCTATGGTTCATTGGCTATATATATATATCACATGATGTTTAGGGTATGGTTGCCTTGAGAAAGGTCCCAGCAGGGACTGAAAATTACGTTGGCTGGAACATGCTTCACTAAATACATTTTTCTACTTTTGAAAAATATCCCTGTGTTGCTGGTTCATTTGAAAGTGCATATGTGATACTTTAACCGTGCAACTGGGTGAAGTTGAGAAGCGGAGTGCCACCAACCCCAACACTATAATAATCCAATTTGGTGAGCACCTGCCTTTTTTTGATTTTTTCGATTTTTTGATTCAATTGATGCCATTTTACCTTCACGCTAGAGGAAAATGACTCAAGACAGCAATATGTATAAACCATACACCACAGATGAAGTGGATTAAATCCTGTTTACAGAAACCTTCCAGGATACGTTCGGTGAGTTGGGAGTTAAAGAGGTCTATCGTGAACTATTACGATTACGTAAAAAAGAAACTGAATTACACCTACATGGTGTTTCACTCTCTGAGTACTATAGAGAAAGGAGGATCCCACGGGGCTTTCGAGTTAATAATATACCGACTATTGGCAGGAATAGTGTGGATTTTTGTAACAGATGGTGTGCTGCATTGGATAGATCAGGGGTAGGCAACCCGCGGCTCCAGAGCCTCATGCGGCTCTTCATCCTGCTTGCTGCAGCTCGGTCTTGCGGCTTTGCCTGTCACATCGTCTATACAGCCCTCGCACCTGCTGGCGGCTTCTTGAGTGTGCGACCGCGGTAAGCTAACGGTTAGCTTACCACGGTCGCACACTCAGGAAGCCACTAGCAGGTGCGAGGGCTGTATAGACGTCCCATGAGAGACAGGCAAGACCGAGCCGCAGCAAGATGATTCATCATGGTCCTTACCACGGTCACACACTCAAGACAAGAGAAGGAAGATCAACATGGAGCTTCAGAAACAGAAATCACATTAAACAGATGAGAACACTAGCATTTAATAGGGCTATTCAGTGTTTAATTTATTTCAAAGTAGGCCTACACATACACACTGCACTTCTGTTTGTTGTATTTTGTTGTTGTAACAGTTAAAATTAAAAAAAAGATTGACATTTTTAAAAGTTTATAAGCTGTGTTATGTTTTGCGGCTCCAGGCTACTTTTCTTTAGTGGAAGAGGGGGCAAAATGGCTCTTTTGATAGTAAAGGTTGCTGACCCCTGGGATAGATGCTCCTATGAATTAATGCTTCTAGTGATTGAAGAAACAGGAAGAGAGTTAAAGTCCATCAGGGGAGAGATAATGCAGTTTGAGAGCCATAATGTGGATACACTCAAGAGTGACAAGGAGACGGACTGGATGAGAAAACTACAGGAACAGACATCGCAGTATAGAAATGAAATACTTGCCTTTAAACGCTCCAAGTTTCTACGTGTGCAGCAAGATTATAAAGATAACTACGTTTATTGCTGGCGCCATGGAAGAAGACCAGGTGGACCGAGGCGCAGAGTGATGACATCGCGCAGGGCACGCAGACCGCTGGGTTACGCATCCAGCAGTGGGGAGTCGGAGGAGGGCGCGAACGCTGCTGCATGCTCGCAGGATAAGTGTTTTTAGGCAACGAACAGGCCGCAGAAAGGACAGACAGGCCAGACCCAGACGTGGTGGCAGAAAGCACCACAAGAGGCAAGGTGCGTGGGAGACCCCCATGTCGGGGAGCGAAGGCCAACTAGAGCAAGCGGTAATCAACCTCTCTGGATATCAACTAACACAAGGAGAGGTAAGCGTTCTATCATGTAGTTTGTCGTTAGTGCCAACAGTGAAACTGCATAAATTCAGATATGTTGTGGATAATTATAGATTTGCACGCTCTTTGCGATTGAAGGAGTACTTTAAACATAATACGTCCACAGTGAGACATGAGGGAGATGCGGGCATGAGGTTTAAATCCCAAAGTGACTTTGACCCCGGCACCCATAATACCTCGTTGCGTACATATACACGCATGATAACTGATACAGTTTTACAGGCTCCGGAGGTAATACAACATAGGGGCAACTTTACTAAGGAGGAGCGTATAGTATTAAAGACATTACAAGAAAGATCAGACATTATAATAAAACCGGCTGATAAGGGTGGAGCAGTAGTGGTTCTTGATTACCAGTATTATAGGTCTGAACTGCTTGGGCAACTGTCGGACTCCATCTGTTACCAAAAGTTAATTTTTGATCCCACTAATACGTTTCAGCTACAACTCAAGAAAATATTGGATGAAGCTTGTTTGAGTGGTTGGATAACCTTTGATCTGAGAGATGGGTTATACGTTGAATTTCCGGTAAGGCCTGTTATATATACGTTGCCAAAAATCCATAAAAATCTCTTACAGCCACCTGGGAGACCAATAATATCGGCAGTGGGTTAATTAACTGAAAAAGTGGCAAGATATGTTGATATGTTACTACAACCCTTGATACGTGAGACTGGCTCTTTTTTACAGGATACGGCGGATTTCTTACGGGTTGTGGACAGTGTGAATTTTGATAACCCAAATTTTCTGTTCGTCACTATGGATGTACACAGCCTGTATACGTGTATACCGCACACAGCAGGAATTGAAGCAGTCAGTTAATGAGTGGGAATATCTTGTACAAGGGTCCACCGATTGAGTTTGTAATTTCCCTATTGGATTTCATATTGCATAAGAATTACTTTGTTTGAGAGGCAATTCTATTTACAGCTCTCGGGGACCGCGATGGGGTCCAATGTGGCGCCTTCATACGCAAACTCGTATATGCATATGTACGAAACAAAATATATATTGAGTCACCCCCTTTTTCGACAATTTGGGGGTTACTATAGGCGCTACATTGACGATTTGTTTTTCTTATGGTTTGGACCAGAGGATGACTTGTTGGATTTGTTGAAAGCTTAAATCAACTACCTACAAGTATACGGTTCACGATGCATAATGATATAGACAGTATACAATTTTTGGATGTGTCCGTATATGTAGCTATAAATCAGCAAACAAGCTCCAGACTAAGATTTACCATAAGGCCACTGATAGAGTATACCAGTAGTCACCCCAAGCATTTATTACACTCACTCCCCAGATCGCGGATGATGCGCGTGGTACGTATAACTAGTGATGAACAGGAGAGAGTTGTGGCTATAAATGAAATGGCCCAAAAATTCCTGGAGAGGGGATATCCAGGGAAACTGGTTGATGAGGTAAAACAGTGGGCCATGTCTCTTGATCGAAATACTATTATCAAGGGTGACGCTAATACTAGTAGGAGATCTGAGAGAAATGAGGATACAATGATATATACGACTACATATGACACTCATACCCCATTGATTAGGGATTCTGTGTTACAGCACTGGCCAATCAACAAGACTGACTTGGAGCTTACCGCAATTAATAGGAAACGAGTCCAGTTTGGATACAGGAGGAACAAGAATTTAAAGGAGTTACTGTAACCCACGGATCCGGTAAGCAAATATAGCAGTAATCGGCAACTGGCTCAAAGACCGGGTTCATTTAAATGCGGAAGTTGTGTCATGTGTAATACTCTAATTACAGGGGAAAAGTTCAATCATCCTCACAGTGGCAAAACATATCATATCAGGCATAGACTTACTTGCATCTCACGGAACGTTGTGTATATAATTAAATGTCCATGCGGACTCCTGTATTGTGGAAAAACTAATAGACAATTAAGGGAACGTATTAGCATGCACCGTGCAACCATTCGGGCTGCGCTGGATCCTAAACCAAGGAAGGAAACTAAGCAGGACATTTCAAAGCAGCTAGTGGCTCAGCACTGGCTACAAGACAAGCATCCGGCTTCATCGTTTAAATGTATGCCCATAGATTGTGTACCGGATTTACCAAGAGGAGGTGATGTTGATAGATTATTATTACAGAGGGAGGCGTTCTGGACATTTGAACTGGAGTGTGTATCCCCCCGTGGCTTGAACAATGCCCTACATTTGAATTGTTTTTTACCAAAGTAATTGAATATTGATTGGGACATATAACATGCAGGTGCCTGGGATAGTACTATTGCTTGAGGGTACCCCCTACGATTTTTACATTTAGGCTTGTCATTTGATATGTTCTATATATCTAGATTTGTATCGATGTGGGTTACGCATGGTATGATAGTTACTAATTCATGCTGCATAGTAATGATTAAAGATTAAAAATTTAAATAGATGTAATAGACAAGTGAGGAAAGATGTATCAGGGGGCCCCTTCAGATTGGGTCAGCATTACAGAATACAGTTGTAGCTAACTTGGATTTTTCTATATCGGTTATAAATCTTTGTAAATTGTTTTTAATAAGTAACTTATTACACTGCACAAAGTATTCTTATTATGATGAGCATTTGATCACTTGATTGGTGTTTTTACATACATTTTTAAGCAATTGTCACTTTATCCATGAATGATTAATTTTATATAAATGCTGTGCACGTTGTCACTTTTATGCCTTGCACCAATCACATTAATGCTTTGAATGTGATGTCATTCTCTAATTGCCTATGGTTCATTGGCTATATATATATATCACATGATGTTTAGGGTATGGTTGCCTTGAGAAAGGTCCCAGCAGGGACTGAAACTTTACGTTGGCTGGAACATGCTTCACTAAATACACTTTTCTACTTTTGAAAAATATCCCTGTGTTGCTGGTTCATTTGAGTGTGCATATGTGATACTTTAACCGTGCAACTGGGTGAAGTTGAGAAGCGGAGTGCCACCAACCCCAACACATATACATATACATACATATATATATATATATATACCTATAGAGACCTATTGATATACACTCATAGATAAAAATATAAATACACATATGTATACTAAAATAACTGTAGCTAGAATGCAGATGACATTTCATGATGCTGGCTATTCTTCTTTATCTTGAATAACAGGATATGAAGCACACCATCCTCAGGCATTGCCTTTAAAACTTTTTATTTCACATGTAAATTTTCCACTGAAATAAAATGTTTTAAAGGCAAAGCCTGAGGATGGTGTGCTTCATATCCTGTTATTCAAGATAAGGAATTTGGCTGACTTAGAGGCAGCTTGGGAGTGGATGCACCCAGAAAGAAGTAAGTTGTGTGCTGAAGAAAAATTGTATTTGGGCTATTCTTCTTTATCAGAAAGCAAAGCAAACATAAATATCTGAACATATACCACATATCACAGCTAGCATTCAAGGTTATTTTATGCTAGTGAAATTGGACCTAGAGTGATGGCCCAGCAGGTTGCTTGCCTATCTTATTAATGCGATAGACAAAGAATCCCTCTACAAATATCTTGCCAAAAATGTTGCTGTTCTACAAAATAACCGATCTTTATTTTTTGTTTTAATATTTTACTGAAGGTCCCTTTAATCTGTTTGACTTTATCTGTTTTACCTAATTTAACCTTGCTATAGTCAACTGAGATTTCTGTACCATAGCTTCATGACTGAAGATCATTGGCTTCATCTATAGATGTCATATGCCTGCAGTTGCTTGAATAGCAGACTGGATATGACAGGTTCAACAAAGTGCTAAAAAATATCAGTAACAATAAATCTGCTTTCTTCATGCAGATATATTTAAAGGGGATGTCCATCCAAGAAAACATTACATTTTCGATTTATTAAAAAACCAAACCAAAACATTTCTTTCTGTTTAATTCTGATCTTTCCTGTGATATGTTTTGAAATTTCCCTGGGGCAATTGGATCTTAGCCATTCGTTCATTTACTAAAAAAATTGGCTGCTTTGTAGCATTTGAATTAATGACATTAGTAACACATGTCTAGAAACAAAATTATTAATGTTCTTACATCTACTGCAAAGCAAGTCCAGTCTGTGGCAGGGCTTTGTAGATAAATGGGCATTGAAGGAATTTACTCAGGGTCCACCATGTTAGTAGATTGGGTCCAACATTAGCTTTCAGCTATCAATTCTTTCATTTTCAATAATAGGATTCTGCAAAGACATATTCAGCTTTTTATATAGATGTTGAATAATTATTGACTTTAGTAGGCTTGTTGCACTACTGGGGACAAGTGCCAATGCCTTTGTGGAAATGGACTAAAATACACAAATTGGACATTGGATGTTAAATGAACTTTGCTTTGAACACAATTTGGGACAATTGAGAGGCTATGCTATAAAGGAATCCCCACAGCAGTTGCCTCCCACTTGTTTGAAATTCATGATGTGAAGGGGGTGGGGATAATACACCTTTAAATATTTCGGTGTGATTGATTTGTATTGTAACACTTGAAAAAGAGCCCACAGCTCGAAACATGTCATATTAAATAAACAATGTAGCAGCATAGTTTCTGCATTGGTGTGTCTGTTCCCTAATATATTTACTTTGGCATTGGGACATATTCAGCTTGCAAGTCCCTACATTTGAGCATGAGCTCTACTACAATATAAGGACTTGTTTAATATGTGCAAGATATGGACTGGCCTGTTTTTTTGCACTTTGCACAATGCCTTGCACATACACACCGGTTTGGGATCTGTTATCCGGAAACCCATTATCCAGAAACCTCTGAATTACGGAAAACTGTCACCCAAAGACTGCACGTAATAATAAGAATTTTAAAAAATGATTTCCCTTTTCTCCGTAATAATAAAACAGTACATGATCCAAACTAAGATATAATTCATCCTTATTGGAAGCAAAACCAGCTTTTTGGGTTTATTTAATGTTTATATGATTTTCTAGTAGACAAGGTTTGAAGATCCAAATTACGGAAAGAGACATTATCCAGAAAGCCCCAAGCATTCTGGATAACAGATCCCTTACCTTTATTAATTAGTGTAGATGGGGGAGGCATGTAGACATTCGCCCCAGGCCCCCTAACTAGTACTGTACATGCCAGGAAGCACCAGCTAGGCATTAGAATTATTCCCATTTATTTGGCACTTCGTTGTGAATGTGAAGAAGAAGCAGGGCCGACTGGCACTCAAACAGATCCACAGGACCAGAGAAAATTAGTTAAAAATAATTTTATTTATACAAAGTTAAAAAATGTATATTTGCATCTCCATTCGCCCTACGTTTTTTGCACCCACTTAGGGCACTTAGTCATGGGTTCTGATGTCATTGAGAATCACATGCACTACTTGCAAAAAAAAAAAAGTAAATAGGTTAATATTTTCTTGTGTTGGTATATGCAATGCAAGGATGCTTTAAAGGACATGTAAAGCTTATTTCATTGGGTGTGCCAAAATGACACCCCCTCCCCCAGTGAAAAGTTTTTTTCCCCAGTGCCCCTGTCTGGAAAAAAAAGCGTTGTGACGACATTTTTCTTACCTTTATACAGGCTTCCCTTGTGCAAATGCAGGTTTGTTCATGTGCAGTAGAGTAAACCTGGCAAGATTGCCAACCCCCAAAGGAATGAATATGTAAAGGTAATGAGATACCCGCGTATGGCTTAGACTTAGAGTGATTTTAATTGGAAGAAAACCATCTGACACTGCTAGGCCTGAAAATGCTCCAAGGCACATTTTTGGGGACAAAGCCACCTGCACCAACAGTGTCAGGCAGCTTTAACTGAATTCAATCAGGGGTGGCAGGGGCAGCTGAATTATGTGTTTTCTGAATTTAAGTTGAAATACCTACTTGGTGTAGGATAGTTCAATAGGGATTTTGAGAAAAGTATCATACCAATACTTTTATGACTTAATTATCCTGTTGAGAGAATTATGCTGTTTTACCAGTGCATACAATCAATTATGGTCAAAGATAGGGTAACTAGTTTGCACCCACCAGCAAAAAAGACTTTTGAGGGAGCCCGGAGCGAACAGTCTTTCCTCTTGACCCACTCATGTTGCATCTCTCTGACACACCACACAACTATAGGATATAAAATAATAAAGGTATGAGGGAGGCTGTGGAGGGGGGAGTACGATACAGCAAACCCTGAGTTCCAGGCACCCTGGAGTTAGCTGTATAGGTAGACACACAGTTGATGGCCAATAAGGTAAAAAGTTGCAAAAATGTTTCCATGCATTTTAGCATCTATGTAATATAACTCACCAATCTATTTAGCGATTCACCCACCAGCAGAAACAATTTTGCAGTGTGTGTAATAAATAGGGATGTAGCGAACCGCCGATAATGTGTTCGCGAACGCCGTTCGCGAACACCGGCAAAAAATGCGAACAGTTCGCGAACAGTTCGTGAACTTCGAACATCCGAAAATCGTTCGATTCGAACGATCGAAGGATTTTAATCGTTCGATCGAACGATTTTCGTTCGAATCGAATCGAAAATCGTTCGATTTTAGCGACCGAATGGTCGAATGGTCGAACGATTTTGACGCGAACGCCTATTGGCGAACGTCGCGCGACGTTCGCGAACTTGCGGCGGACGCGAACAGCCGATGTTCGCGCGAACAAGTTCGCCGCAGAACAGTCCGCGACATCCCTAGTAATAAAGGTTTGTACTTAAAAGAAAGTTGTTTTGCAGTAAATGTATATATACATTTATAAAAATAACATTGTATTTCGTTTAAATAATCATATAAGCATATGCAACATTTTAGATGGTCACTAGTGAAACGATGGAGCACTTTCAGTAGACAAAACGGGAAAAAAATTTTTTAGAGGCATTATAGAAAAACATATATAAAAATATTGTTTTATAATTTAGCATTTTACTTAAGGTCTTGTGTGCAGCAAGGACTGACATTTTTGGATGTGATTTTAGAAAGAACCTTGTATAGATCGGGTGATATAAACAGCCAAATTTACATCCTAATAGTAGGAACAAACTGATTTTCATTTAACCGTTTAGGTCAAATGTAGTGATTGAAGACTGTAGCAAGTTGTCCATTCCCCTGTTTTGTAATGAAAACATTATATCACAAATCTGTCTGGCATGTCTGCTGCTGTATAATTAGAATTTGCAGGCAACAGTTTACCTTTATTCTCATTGGATGCTACACAAGGGGTGGAGCGAGTTTTTTTCTATTGCTTTCCTCTGTATAAAAAAAATCTTCAGCTGCCTTACTGATGATGCTGCATCTGAAGTCTAAAATAGCATTGAGTATCCTGCCTCTCCGTATCCAAGCAACATATTGGAATTGAAAATAGCTACAAAGTTTTTTTGGTCAGAAAATACCATGGATACAAGAAGCATTTCGAATTAAAACCTGAAGATCCGGAGAAAATGTATATATTTTATCATAAATTCTACTGTGGATGTTTTTCCTGTTAATATAGTGGATATTACATTTCATGAGTGATAACGCCAAACTTGTCAGCTTCTGGGAGAAAGCCAAACACATGTTTGGCATTGCTGAGTAAATGATGGGAATAATGAATGTTACGCATCATCATGAGACACATCACCTGCACTTTCGTAACCACAGTCGCAGCGTTGGTGCTGGAGCAAATGATACTAAACAGAAAGGCCATTACTCCGGAGGATGCTATGAACAATTGTATGTGTCCCCTGAAGTGTTTGTCATCCTGGGTATCATAAGCTTGATGGAAAATATACTTGTTATAGCTGCAATCACCAGAAACAAGAATCTGCATTCCCCCATGTACTTCTTTATCTGTAGTTTGGCAGTAGCTGATATGCTCGTGAGTGTGTCTAATGGCTTTGAAACGGTAGTAATCACCCTGTTTAATAATACGGACAAAAACACACAGCATGTCATTGTGAATGTCGACAATGTCTTGGATTCTGTTATTTGCAGCTCCTTGCTGGCTTCTATTTGCAGCTTGCTGTCGATAGCAGTGGACAGGTACTTCACTATATTTTATGCCCTGCAATACCATAATATAATCACGGTGAGGAGAGCTGTGGTCATTATCAGCTGCATCTGGACTGCTTGCTTCATTTCCGGTGTCTTATTTATCATTTATTATGACAGCGCTGTTGTAATTATTTGTCTGATAAGTATTATTTTCACTATGCTTGCTCTCATGGCATTCCTCTATGTGCACATGTTCATGCTGGCCAGGCTTCACATGAAGAGGATCGCTGTTCTACCAGGGACAAGTTCAGTACGGCAGGTTACCAATATGAAAGGAGCCATCACTCTTACAATCTTACTTGGAGTTTTTGTAGCTTGTTGGTCTCCCTTCTTCCTCCATCTCATTTTCTACATTTCTTGCCCTAGGAACCCTTACTGTGTGTGTTTTATGTCCCACTTTAATATTTACCTTGTCCTAATCATGTGCAACTCTGTTGTTGATCCATTGATCTATGCTTTAAGAAGCCAAGAACTTAGAAAAACATTCAAGGAAATGGTATGTTGTTACTGCATGGGAGGAATATGGGACTTCTCTAATAGTTACTGACATGCTAATAACTAATTGTCTGTAATAAGCAGTACAGTATTTTTAAAATATATTTGTTAATGAAAAAACGGTATAGGGGCCCAAAATAGGTTTTTGATTTTATTAAAGCCCATCTTGGATGGTATGGAATTGAAAAAAAAGTATTTTGTGGCACATGTATTTATAGAGCCAGCTTTAGTATAGGGCTTGCTACAAGGGTTTCCCAGCATCAAAGGGGTTCTCTTGGAAGGAAGGATACAAATAGAGCTTTTACATATCTCAAACATATACATCAATGATAGCCAACCTGTGATCTGTTAAGTTCAACTCCCAAAATGCCATTAGCAATTAGGTCAATGTTCACAGAGCACTCAGCTGATCACTTTCACTATTTATATTTTTCTAGGTTGTTTTCAAAACTTGCTTACCAACTCCTTGGATGTTACTCACAGTGGCCTCAAAGCAGGTGATTATTGTTGATTTCTTGGCTTGGAGGCAAGTTTTGGTTGCATAAAAACCAGGTGCACTGCCAAAGAGAGCCTTCTGTAGGCTGCCAGTCCACATAGGGGCTTCCAAATAGCAAACCACAGTGCTTCTTTGGCACCCCAAAAACTTTTTTTCATGTCTTGCTCCTCAACTCTTTCTACAATTCAATGTGGCTCATGGGTAAAAAGGTTGGGAACCTCTGGCCTAACCATAAGACCGGGGCTAAAGTCATCAAGGCCTGCTACAAAGCCTTTGGGTTGAATTAAATGATCTGTGACAGAGCAACTTCCCATGTCCAACACAGCTCCCCTATAACTGAAAGTATACTACATAGTTATATCAGGTTGGTGTGAGATCAATGGGCAAAGAAAAACATATATGATCTATCAAGGTGCAACCAGCTAAAATATTGCACTTGTGGTACATTCCACTTCTCTTTGCCCTACTGTATAACAGTTACTCCAACCTTCTCCTTTGCTTCAGATACTTATTTTGTGGTTGTGTTGCTGCATACAATATCATATGGGATGTTACTGTATTGTATCTACTTCAAAAAGTTGCCATTGTGTTTTTCATGCAATGTAAGTAAGATCTCTTGTGACTTTAATTCTCAGGGACTAGATGTCAGGAAACATCTGAGTGGTTTAGTCAAAGTTGTAAATTGCTACAGGTAGATTTCTATCCAGATTGCGTTTCATTGCCTAAATCTCTTTGTGACAAAAAAGTGTATCATTGTCTGCCCATTCTAAAAAGTTTATCTGTCAGTTCCTTCATCAGTACATATTGGAATAAGCAGTAGATGACAAGATTCATTTTTCTCACAAAGGCATTACTTGTGAGATCAGCCATAACCAAGAATTTGCACTGTATTCTACAAAACTGTTATGGAAATGTTTACCTAAATTTATGTCTACTGTATATTGTAGTATTCCATTTGGGTACAACACACATACTCATTTCTAAAATGACTGGCCCTTATTCATTTAAAATGAGAAACAAATTGTTGTTATTTAATGGAAACTATAAAAAATAACATAAAAGCAACCATGTCAAATAAACTCCTGTTAAACTTTCATTAAACTTAGTACTTGTTTTTAGTATCAAACTGGCATTGGTGAACCTTATTTTCTAGAACTCTTCAAAGACCATGGTTTGCAAAATAAAACACTGGTTTGATGGAGTTGGCTGTATGACACATGCAGTGATATCTTGTGTACAATTTTTATCAATTCAATACAATTGCGTCAATTTATATGATAATGAAAAGAAATGTTCACCTTAAAACCACCTTGCACTTTTTTGTATAATGTGGAACATTTTCACGTGACGTTTATTGATTTTTTTGTTGTATTTTGGAGGTGCACTATTAGAATTAGTCAACATTTTTTCTGCAGATCTTCAGATTGGAGATTAAACTACTACTAACTATTAAATCTGTTTTCTGTGTTCTGTTGACTATAGCAACATAAGGGTGTTGGAATAAGAGAGCACACCCAAGTACAGCAGTTGTATGGTATATCTGTTAGGGTCCCTGAATGGCAGGGCAGTAGGCTACTGATCTTGAGATTCAGGCTAACACCCTAGCTTTGGACACTGCTCGTGATATTGGAGGATGAGAACAGCAACATTTCAGAGAAGGAACTGCTTGTAGTTTTCCAGGAAGGTCACCATATGAGAGACCATATGAACATTTTGAACACTAATAAAACCAGCTTGAACATTTCCCTACATTTTCTGTTCTAGCAAGTATTGCATTTTAGTTTCCATACTGTACAGGCCTGGATTTCCTTATTTGGCACCCCTAGGCCACCAGGTCCTAGAGCCCGCCGCTTTGGCGTGCACTGCCACCCCCGACCCTTCTGCACACGCACGCATGTGCCAGATCGCTGGGGAATCGCTGGCTCCCCGGTGCTCCCTATAATGCCGCCCCTGAAATTCTGCCACCCTAGTTCCGGGCCTTTGTGGCCTTGCCACAGATTCGGGCCTGATACTGTATGAGTCTAAATTAAGCATATGAAGACCTTAATATACTATAAATGGGCCATAGTGTAGAAGACGATGTGCTGGTTATTTTTTGCAAGTCGCTAGCATGTGTTTGTAGCCATGGGAAAAATGGCAAACAAAAAATACAGTAGGTTTCTTTTACTAGAGGCAAAAGTTAATAATAAACATATAATAATCACCCAAGGGTTTCTGCATTAGGTTTCTGCTGTAGTGTAATAAATAGGTCACATTTTGGTAGAACTGAGCATAAATAAATCGAATTACAAGTGATGGGCGAATCTGACCCACTTAGATTTGCCGAAAATTCTGAAAACTGTGAAAATTGGCAGAAATTGAAAGTCTATTGGCGACAACTTTCTTTTGATGCGTAGCACTTTCTGGCCTGAAGTGCACTTTAAGGTCCAGCATTTTTCCAGGGCCCTCCTTATCTCATAACAAAGTTACAAATATAGGAAAACATTGGTGCATTAGTCTCTCTGCTATTGTAACGAGTTACCCTGTGGTCCAGTGGGCCACCGTGTTGCTCTTCCTCTTATGGCGTGCACGGTGAGCATTTCCAGGTTTTATGCGCTGGGCATGTCACGTCATCATGTCTGTGGTGCAAAATCTTAAGTATTTAAAGGGGCTGCAGGCCTGGAATCATTGCCCATTTGTTAGGTCTAATCTGATTAGTTTCCTGGGTGTGATTTTGCATGTGAATATCCTGGTTTTGATTCAAGCCTGTCTGACTATCCTGAACTCTGCCAATTCTGACCTTTTGCCTGCCTGATTATTCTTGAACTCTGCCGATACTGACCCTTGCCTGCCTGACTATCCTTAAACTCCGACTGTACAAACCCCAGCCTGCCTGACTATTCTTGAATTCTGCCTGCACCGACCCCAGTCTGCCTGACTATTCTTGAACTCTGCCTGTACCGACCCCAGCCTGCCTGTATGTTCTTGAACTCTTCCTGTCTGACTACGCTTTTTGTTTAATCCATGAGAACCTGGTGTTGCCTTCCATCCAAAACGTAGGAAACGTGCACCTTTGCTCGTTCAGAACACTTGCTTTGCTCCTCTCACGTTAAAACCGGGCTGCATCTGAGTAGCTAAGGGCTCCTCCTAAAGCCAAAGTCGGCTGCTACAGGCAGAAGAGTGAGCCGTGACCAGGTAGCCTAGCACTTGTTCTGAATTTAGGGAGCCATACGTGACAGTTATACTTTCTAGAAAATAGATGTTCACGCAGAATCTAACCAAGACTTGCCTTTCAGGTGTATCTAGGAAAGCAGACATTAAACTCAACTCTCACCTTTCTTGTCAGCAGGCTGGACCACGCAGAACTGCTTTTTGCTCTTTGCCATACTCAAACTTTGCAATTCACAGCTCTAATTGTAAGGTAACTTGCTCCAATCAAACACAAATGGATAGCTTTCATTTAATTAACTGGAAATATGTTTCGGCCTCAGGCAGAAGAACTCGTGTTTATATTTTTGCATATATGGAGAGCTGAAGGTGAATAGGTTTGTTGTACTTCACAGTACACATTCTAGAAGGAATTATTATAATCAAAAGAGTGTTTGAGAAATTTACATAGATACAATATCCAGGAATGTATTGATTCACTGAAGGGTTGCTATGTGAATATAAATGGAAAGGCTCTGGATTGTATATGTTCAAGCAGTTTTTACCCACTAACATGTCTTTTATTGGTGTATATCTTATCTTTTAAATAAAGAAAGGCAAATTACAGTTTCTACGAAACACAAAGTCTAGAAGGTATATTTACAAGGTATATGTTAATACAACCCATACATTATTCACTCCCCTCCTGATTAGATTTCCTTAAGAACAGATAAGTAAAAAGTATTGTTTTTACATATCACAATGGTGAGACTTTCCTCAGGACCAAAATGCAAAATGTTTCATAGCCAACGCCATATCCTGCTAACAGAGAACAGAAGAAAATTATTCTTATATTATTGTATAGGAAGATTTGATTGAAAAAATCCACACCAGAATAGGCCCAGACATATAATAAAAAATAGTACCAGTGCAAACCCCCCCAGAAAATAATACGGAACAAATATATGTTAGCAATGTAATAACAGGACTGGGCAGTGATTCATTTACTACATTGTTTTTTGCTTATTACACGTGATTATGAAATTAAAATATGTCATTGCCCATCTCCAAGTTTCCATCCATCCCTGACTCAAAATAGCAGGTGTCCTCATCAACTCCCACAGAACTCTATTGTGTTTCTTATCTATCTACAATGAGCAAGAAGAGGTGAGGTGCGGCATCACTGGTGGGCATGGCAACCTGAGAAGGAGCTTAAATAGTATTTTTTACAGGAAGCAAGCTTTCCTATACTGCGAAAAATACCATAAATCAAGGCCAACACATAGAAGTGCTGTCCAACTTATATGGTACAGAGGGCTGGAATTTTTCTAATCTACATAGTGGAGAGCCGATAATGGAAGCTAGTGTTAGCCACTCCTTGTTTTTAGACCACACCCCCTTTAAACCACACTCATGTTACCGCAAGACCATGTCCACATTAATATCACACCAAAAAAACTGATGGTTGGTGCTCACTGCAGGGATCAGGGCCGGAACTAGGCGTAGGCAGAATAGGCGGCTGTCTAGGACGCCATCATTGAGGGGTGCACTTTTAAAGGGTTTTTTTTTTTTCATTCTTTCATTTTTTTCAAGCTTTATTTAATAATTTGTTTCAGTAATCATGGTCACTCAGTCAGGTGCAATCACCTTCTCCCTCTTGCCAGCAAGTAATATCTCCTTCTGTGCAAATTTTTTTCAGAACAAATACCAGGCTTATGTTCCATTGGGATCATAAGTCAGACAGGGTATGGCAAACACAGCGTGCAACGAGCAGGCAAAGTATGACACACACAGTGACACAGGGAGCATAGGGAAGACAGAACAGAGCAAGAGACAGGGAAACCTATCAGAACCACTCTAATATGTACTACATACAGTGACCCAGTGCTGGTGCCCCATTAGCATTTTGTATAAGGTGTGAACAGGTGAACAATGTGGGCAGTTTCAGTCAGGGTCTCAGGTGTGAACAGTACATGTCTATAGAGTGTGAACAATAGAGGTGTCACAAGTCTGAACAATGCAGGGGGGATTAGATGTGTAAACAATACAGGGGATTACAGTGTTAATGTGAGGTCTAAACTATGCAGGGGCCAGTTAATCTCTGTAGTGATACCTTTAAAAATTATAAATGGTAAGCAGACACAGCAGGCTGACTTTGATGTGGAGGGCCACATAAGGGGGGGCGCCAGTTGGACAGCCCTGCTCTATAGTAAGCACAGTTTTGCTATAAATGTCTATATATATATATATATATATATATATATATATATATATATATATATATATATATATATATATAAGACCCTTTAAGACTTCTACAGAAAAACATCAGACTCCTATGATTTATCAAGATTTCCCTCTGTAATTACCAAGTACACACTTAAATGTAACCTTCAGCCTATGCATGAACACCTTCTGTCCTCCTAACTCATTTATGGAACTCCCAGCCCTGTACCATTCTCTTCTAGAATCTACAAATGCCACTGTTTCATTCCCTCCTATAACCTAAGCTCACAGAAACTTGACCACTTTACTATGCACTTTACACTAACAAGCAGGGTCCTCCCCATATTGTCTTCTGCCAATATGCAGTTGCTACTATATGCAGTCTATATGTCTGTATGTGAAACTATAATGTACCACCTCAAAATGTGTAATTATGTCTTTCTCCCTCCAAAAGTCAAACTCCACAATCGCTTTTGTCGAATGGTGTTGGATCGTCAAAACACATTTGAAGAGTTGGATGAAGTGGCATGAGTCAGAATATAATGATACAGAAATCTGGTGTGTAATCTACATGAAAAATATTGCATCCGATGCAACACGACTGATGGATGTGAACACTGCATGCTGTGTCTTCATCCGAGATAAAATCTAATGGTGCCTGACTGACTTTTTTCCATTGAATTTTAACAAAACACGCACAAATGTTTTTGGAAGCTTGGTTTAGCATATGGGGCTTCAATAATACTCTATAATAATTATGTTTAAAATCAAGGGGGGTGAATGACTAAGGGTTATGGCAGTATATAAGCTAAGTAGGGTCTGCTTTAATTAGCATGAAACTGACACCTTTCTATGTCATTAAACAGAAGGAAAGAAACAATATTTTCAGTGATTTCAGATTATTAGATTAGATCTAGCAGATTAAGGGCAGATTAAAGGTCTTAATCAGATATGTCGTATTAGATAACCCTTATCGATATCTGGCCAAGATATAGATCGAGAGGTTTGATCTTCCAGGCAAGGACCGTATTGGCTAGTTGCTGCAGTCCTCATTCCATTGGTGCCCATTCTCTTCTTTGTGAAGAATCCCAATACCACCATTTTCAGGGTCATATCAGGGAAAGTTCCACTTGTCTGGTGACCTCGCCAAATGAGCAGGTCTTAAAGTGTATGGCCATCTTTAGTATAAAAATTTGCCTTTCACAATGTAATAGCTACTGCTTGCACATTTTAAAAACCCTACATATCTTGCCCATCTCTTTCACTTTTCGCTGTCTCCTTTCCCAGGCTGTGCAGGGGAGCAGGTAACATTCAGCACACTGCACTGTAGGATATGAATGAGCTGTGATTGGCTAACCCCCTCCTACTGTGGTTCAGGCAGGGACCGTTAGGACATGCTCACCCTTCATTGAAACTCGGACAGGGACTGTAGCAGATCTAACTGGAGCTCCAATAAAGGAGGCATTTTGAGCATAAAATAGATTTTTAGCCCCAAGTAAAACCAGCACTATGTATGTATGTATGTATGTATGTATGTATGTATATTTTTATTTGTAAAGCGCTCCTTAAGGGCAAAGCACCGTACAGCAAAACAATAAATTAGTAGTAACAAACAAGGGGTCATTGGAATTAAGTAACAATAAGTGCATTATTAGACATACAATTCACATAACTATAAAACATATAATTACAATACAGATTAAGTGCTCAGTGTCAAGGAAACAAAAGGCTAGAGGACCCTACCCCATAGGGCTTACAGTCTAAATGCCTTACAATCTTACTATCTATTGTTCATTATTGCCTACAAAATGAGGGGATTTTTTTTTACATATCCTATATGTCTCCTTTACGATGACCTCAGAACATAATTTATTTTTAGAAAGTACAAATGAATGGTCTTTCTACCACCATATGGGGTTTACTTTGATGTGGTATAGTACTGTATATGCATTTGAATAGACTAAATAACAAAGCAGGGGACCAGGAAACGTGCATTTATCAGTCACCTTTTTATGTATTCAAACACTATAAATATTTTCAGTGATAGCATGCAAGGATCTGTGGCACCAGCATGGTAGAAAATATAAAGTGTCCTGCACAGCGAGGACAGGTCTGACATAACACCCATATTAGGATGTTATTATATTCCAGTGTTTGCACCATAATAAAAAAGCTAGAAAAGAATTTCTGCACATCCATTATACTGGGCTACTTTATCATTAAATGGAGGAAAAATGATCTTTTAAGGTTTATCTATCGTCTGAAATAATTTTGCTCATTGCTCAGTCAAACACATTCTGACATCAGCTTTGACAAATATGTTATTTAAACACATAAGTGTCAGGAAAATGCTTCTTTCTTAAAGAAACAGACAGGTTGTGCCTGAGGGGATACCCAGACAAACTTCTTAACAGTCTCGGCTTAAAAGAGCAATGAGCACAGGAAAGGAAGCAGACAAACAAACAAGAATATTCTACAGTAACAATGAATGTTATCCAATATTCATATCATTACTTGCTGTTCAACAAGAAAGCCAATATATTTCTTCTGGAACAGAATACAGTTGTGAATATGCTCAGAACCAAAGATGCCTGGAACTTTGGGGACGGGTTTTCTTGCAGAGATAGGAATCCAGAGCAGTTTCTATCCTATCTTGGGATTGACCACCTAAAACAGGGGAGGGGCTTACATTTAATGGTAGGGAAAGCCTTACCTTACTGCCATTTTTTCATCATCATGGCACTGGAACGCTGTCATAACCCCCTTGGTTGCAATTATGGAATGCTGTTTGTGCATTTATTATGACTTGTGTGTTACTTAACACTATACACAATTTCTACTTCCAGCTTTTGTTTTCTTTGTAAATTTGCTATATTTGTTAATTGCAATTCTCAGTGGTTGCTGGTTATCTAATTACATCCTTGCCATATGGTACATGTAACTATAGGTCACTTTTCATATGTAATGCAGCTGCATTGGCTGGCATTGAGATCTTTGAAAGTTTTGTTATAGCATGGCATGGCAAGGACAGATTTATCTGTTTTTAATATATTTTAATAAAGCTGTGGTTGTCATCCACTAATTCAAAATAACATTTGGTCTCAGTGTCTTCTTTACAGTCACTATATACCTTTCTGTTCAACCACTGGCTGGCACAAACTGGGCACACACATAGAAGCTGACGCAGTTTAAAAAGAGTTATTTTTAAAAAAAATCCTAGTATTAGGCGATTGGAGCTCCTGGTTGCTCCACTGTGCTTCTCTGCATTTAAGGGTGAGAATTTTTAAAGGGATTTTTTTTATTCAAAAGCACATTGTGGGGAGGGAGAGGGAGAGAGAGGGAGGGGGCAATGCCTGAAAACTTCGGGGGACTTATGGTGGGAGTGTTAGTTCTTCTTTAATGCCTTTAATAGTGGCTTTGACAGTTCCTGGGCAAGTAAAATATCATAGGCAATAGTGTCTACAAATAGTATAGATATTGGTATATATAGTTTATATATGTGAGTGTATAGATAGGTTGGAATAAGTATGTGTATATACTGTATGTGCACTAGGGTTCATTTGGATGGGTTGAGCTGGATGGACTTTGGCCTTTTTTCAATCCAATGTAACTATGTAACAATGTAACTAGGGTAGTTTATAAGCAACTGTTTGGAAAGTTTATAATTTATTTAAAATATAGTAACATGAAATTAAGTAGTCATCCATTAAGTACTTATAGATAATACATCGAACCCTCCATTCATTGGATTATCCAATGGAAAATAGTTTTTTTTTTAATGTTTTTACAGTGAGAGCTGTGAAGATGTGGAATTCTCTCCCTGAATCAGTTGTACAGGCTGATACATTAGATAGCTTTAAGAAGGGGTTAGATGGCTTTTTAGCAAGTGTGGGAATACAGGGTTATGGAAGATAGCTCATAGTACAATTGATCCAGGGACTGGATCTTTTTGGAGTCAGGAAGGAATGTTTTTCCCTCTCTGAGGTAAATTGGAGAGGCTTCAAATGGGTTCCTCTGGATCAACTAGCTGTTAGGCAGGTTATATATAGACTAAAAAGGTTGAACTCAGTGTTGGACTGAGGGGCCCGGGCCCACCGGGGCTGCTGCCTTGGGGCTCCCAGCCCCTGCCACAAAGCCCCACTGTCCTGGCCAGAACCCCCTCCAGCACCCCCGCTTACCTTCTATTTCTTGCACGTGCATGGACGTCCAAGGAGAGAGATCAGAAGCCAGCGCAAGTAGCTTCACATAGGGAGCAGGTCTGGGCCGGCTGGGCCCAAGAGGGTCAGGCCCACCAGGTTTTTTCCTGGTTTCCCACCGGCCCAGTCCGACCCTGGTTGAACTTGATGGACGTGTGTCTTTTTTCAACCTAACTTTCTATGCTATTATATTATTGGTTTTAATATTCACTAGAAGGATGCTAGCTATGATTAAGGACAGACAACCCAAAACACATGTGTAGCCCTGATCACCTTGGTTTTTTAATATTTACATAATTCATGAAACTTGGGAGAGCATTCACCAAACAAAAACACAGCATGCCTGGGTGCAGGTAAAACATGTACAAAGCAACAAAAAAGTACCGCACTGATTTTAATAAAAATTCCATCCTTTTGATCACATCATCATGGCACTTCCTCACGATCACAATGATGTGATCAAAAGGTTGGTATTTCTTTTGTTTGTTTATTAAAATCAGTTCCTCTAACTGAGCTTGATGAGTGTGTTTCTTTTTTGTTGCTTTATATATATAAATATACACTGTGTATATATATATGTATGTTTGAGTAGTTTGATAAACCTTGGTTTACCTTGGTCAGACATTCCTTAGGTGAGGAAAGTAGGCTTCTTTCCCTTTATTTGGAATAAAGATTTAGGCTGGTGTTTCTTCAAAATGGACTAAGAAATCTCCTCTTGAGTTCCTGCTCAAAATGGTGTTGGTAGAAATAAGGCAGACAGGAGTAAGGGACACCAAGTTGCATATTTGAGGTAGTTTTTTTCTGCACAGTTTCTTATCTGCAAAGCAGCTTGCAAAAAGAAAACAATGTAATAAACACAAACACTTCTGCAGGGGCCTCAGGATAACAGAACCCTGACTCCTGTGGGGTCTACATCTACATCTGCTCTAACCTACACAAGATAAAGCACAGTACCTTAGAGCTCCCAGATGCTTTTTGCCCTGCTGCAGCTCTTCAGAGATCTCTCTCTCTCTCTCTCTCTCTCTCTCTCTCTCTCTCTCTCTCTCTCTCTCTCTCTCTCTCTCTCTCTCTCTCTCTCTCTCTCTCAATCAATGCCCAGACTGATGCGCCAGACTTTCCCCATCATGAGCCATGAGGCTTATTATACTTTCCTGTGCTATAAACCAGCGGTTCTGGATGCATAGTTGGCCAAAAGGACATAAAGGAGTGATTTGCATGTCTCTGCCCATGATGCCTTATGGGAGGCATCTCTTTTTTGTTATCTAGGCAGTGCTGTGTGTATGGCATGAGACAAGCAAATACCTTCTGATTTCAGGAGGCTTCACTTTGCATGTAATTGCTTGTGAAGGGCTTTTTGGCTCCTTTTAAGTCCTTTGCAGGGGATTTAGTGGGTGAGAAAGCCATTCCACACACATGGGATAAAAATGACTGTCCAGCTTTATTAGAATAATTAAAACAACAAACAGGCATCCTTTACAGATGTACTCCTACCCTATGACATGTTAAGTCACCTTTTAGTCCTTCTCAACCTAACCAAGTTCAGTTTTCCATTTTGCTACTCTCCACGTCCTACCCCCTCAGAAGTCATGTTCCAATATCTTGCACTGATGAGATCTAACAAGATCAAAACAGGCTGTCTGCAAGTTTGGATACATGGCTCTGAACCATTAGGCTGTATCTGTTATATAAACCAGCGGTTCTGGATGCATAGTTGGCCAAAGGGACATAAAGGTGTGATTTGAATGTCTCCGCCTATGATGCCTTATGTGAGAATTAAAACTCTCTTTTTTGGTATCTAGGCAGTGCTATATGTATGGCATGAGACAAGTAAATACCTTCTGATTTCAGAAAGCTTCACTTTGCATATACTTTCCTTGGAATACTTTATAACCCATTTACTACTTCCATAGCCTGTGCCTTACACTGTGTACAAAGTCATAGAGCCACTTTCCAATATTGCCCAAGTTGGGTATGTGACCCAAACTTTAAATTGCATATCCCCCTCTTGTGAGTCTCCTCTGGGAGGTCTAGCTCTAAATCCCTCTCCCAGGAGTTAATGGAGGGCAGCTGCTTTCTTTTTCCCCAAGAGGCTTATATAAAATGAGGCATAAAGCTTCAAACAGTGTGTGATCTATGCCTAGGTGGTTATCACCTCCTTAGTCTATGTAGAAAACTTGGTGATACTGAAAGTCATAAAATGTGTTTTAAAATAAAATGTGTTATTTGGTCTAGCCAGTTGTAGACTATCCAGTCCTGTAAGTAAGCCATTCTCCATTAGATGGAAAATTGTTGTTAGTACCTGTGGACTTTTGTTCTATCTCAATCCATGCTTTATTGTTCAAGTGGTGGGATCAATCAATAATTCTCTTAAGAATCAAGGTTTTATGGTAACTGAAACAATCTGGAAGGGCTAATCCGCCTTAAAGTTTACTCCTGTATATTATTTTATTTGGGGAGGGGGGGGGGTAATTCCAAACAAACTTAATAATGACTGATTGTACAGACAACAGGATCCATTGAAACAGAGAGAGTAATCGAGGGATCACATTCATCTTAACGAAATTGATTCTACCAAGCAAATATAGGGATTGTTTAGTTGAACTCTGTAAATCCTTTTTCAATTAAGTAGGAAAGAATTAACTGAGACCCAAACCTCATAGTCTTTGGAAATTAATATCCCTAATAATGTGAAGTTTCTATTAGCCCAGCTGTATGGAAAATTTGGGGAGAGCCCCTGTAAAGTTGTAGTTCACTGTCAAAATATAAATCCTTATTGGTTACAGTTGGTAACTACATACTGTAGGTGCAGTTTTACACCAAGGAAATAACCGCCTCTCTATGTATCTCCTTTCATCTACTAGACTCTCCCTGTATTTACATTATTTCTCTTTAAATAGAGAATTCTGAATGTATTGGCTTGCCCATAGCACTGATCATATTCTTTATATTTATTATTATATTTTAAAACACAAATGAGCAAAGTTTACAAATTCTAAAGTTATTTTTTTGGGGTTGCAAAGCATTATACTTTTTTGCAGGCCTACACAGATAATCTGTTACTTTGGGGTTTTTAAGATTAAAATGACAAAATAATATATTCTAAGGTCTACAGGTTTGCACAATTTAGTTTCTTTTTGACTGCTTTGAAAATCATAAATTATAAATGCCCAAACAATACTTCTCCTAACTGATATAGCATATAGTGTATAACATATAATTTCATTTATAAAAATAGTGTATTGCATAAATATACATTCAAAATGTATTTTTAATATAATTTTGGAATGCATAAGGAACATCTGTAGGTATTTGGGATGTTGTAAATAATAAAAAAAGAATAGTTCCTATGGTAAAGGACTAGCACTTATAGATTGCTAATATGCCCATATGGCCAACATGAGAAACCTACAGTAATACCACGTTGGCATATTACGATTTTCAATGGAAACAGCTTCATTATCTTTAAAACAAAATTAACCAATAGCAAAGCTGTTTCTGTTTTGCAATGTTATATTTCCTGCTTTAACTTGCATATGGCTGATCTTGGATCGTTCTAAGGCTTCCCTGTCTGCTACACATCTATTTCTCTTTCTCTCTTAAAACTATTATTGTGATGCAAGTATAATGAGATACCAGATGTGTACAAAAATGTGAAATGTTTGTTGATACTCTTATGAATCAAAATATTTTATGAAACTCTCAGATAGTGTAACCCAGCAGTCTATAACCACTATTTTTTAACAAATTGTTTTAGTTAAAATGCTAATTGTGTAGAATGCATCTGAACTCCACTACATGGAGTAAATGAATGACGGATCACTTTTTCCAAGCATTATTCTGAGTACCACCTATAAATACAAAAAAATTATCAAAATCTATATATCTGTATGCATGGACTTTTTCAGAAAAGAGGAATTTCAGAATGCTAAAGTTAGCAATGGATCATGGAAATGCCAAGATACAGTACCATTTCAAAGGTAATAACTAGTTCAGACAATATATATGCCTCTCTTGACAGAGAGCTCATCCAGAACTGAAATGCTTTAAATAAAGCTGTAAAAATATATTTTTTGAAATGTTGCCTGAAAGCAAAACAGTGAAACCTTGATTTTAAGTACCCTGATTTTAAGCTTTCCTGCATTTTACATTTTATATTTGTTGTCCCACAAATTTATAATGCATTTCAATGGGTGCAGTTCCCTTAATTTAAGTAATGGTTTTTGGATTTTATATAAAAATTTTGTCCTGATGTACCCAAAAATTGCCGTTTGTCCTCTGTGAATATTATTATTAGTGAACTAAAGAGGTTTAAAATACTAACTATACAGATGGAGCCAGAAAGAATTGTACATCTGGCGCGCTGTAACGGATCAAGATAAATGCGCTAGTCGCGTCACATGCAGGGAAACACGATGCCCCGACGTTCTCCAAAGAGAGGAGCATAAATTAAAATAGGCGCAATTACACAAACGGCCACCAGGTGGCGCCTGATCGGCACTTCATTTACAGTGTACATCTTTAATACACGTCTCCCTCTCAGATCCATTTTTACTTTCTCCCCGATTTTTACTTAATCTCCTGTGTCCATCTCAGACCAATATTATATCTGTCCCATATCTCTATTTTTTTCATCTGCCTCAGGGTATCTTTCACACTACAAACAGAGCTATAGCCATATTGTAGTAAAGTGTGGTTAGGGTGCTGCTTTTGGTAATTTAAAGTCATAGTTTTGAATCCCCCCTCTGCCTAATTTTCACTTTATCTCCTTTGTCCCTCTCTCAGCCAATTTTTATTTTGCGCTCTGTCCCTCTGCCTCCCCAATTTTTGCATTATCCCATGTGTCCGTCTCAGCCCGAACTTACATTTGTTCCCCGGTCTCTCTATTTTCCTCCGTGTATCTTCTGCACCAAAAGCTATAGCCTAATAGTAGTGTAGTGGTTAGAGGATTGGTTTGGATAATGGAAGGTCATAGGTTTGAATCCCCTCTCAACCTGATTTTTACTTTATTCCCTTTAAACCTCTCAGCCCAATTTTTTACTTTATACCCTTTGTCCCTCTGCCTCCCCAATATTTACTTTTTCCCTGTGTCCCTGTCTCAGCCCGATTTTTACTTTGTCCCTGTGTCAGCTCGATTTTTACTTTATCCCTGTGTCCCTGTGTCAGCTCGATTTTTACTTTATCCCTGTGTCCTTGTCTCAGCCCGATTTTTATTTTAACCCTGTGTCACTGTCTCAGCTCAATTTTTATTTTCTGCTCTTTCCCTCTGCCTCCCCAATTTTTACATTATCCCATGTGTACATCTGTCCCCCGGTCTCTCTACTGTGATCATTTTTCTACGTGTATCTTCTGCAAAGAAAGCTGTAGCCCTATTGTAGAGTAGTGGTTAGGGAATTGGTTTTGATAATGGAAGGTCATAGGTTTGAATCCCCTCTCAACCCGATTTTTACTTTATTCCCTTTAAACCTCTCTCAGCCCAATTTTTACTTTATTCCCTTTAAACCTCTCTCAGCCCAATTTTTACTTTATCCCCTTTGTCCCTCTGCCACCCCAATATTTACTTTTTCCTTGTATCTCTCTCTCAGCCCGATTTTTTTTCTTTATCCCTGTGTCCCTGTCTCAGCCCGATTTTTATTTTCCGCTCTGTCCCTCTGCCTCACCAATTTTTAATTTATCCCATGTATCCGTCTCAGCCCAAAATTACATCTGTCCCCCGGTCTCTCTACTTTGATCATTTTTCTACGTGTATCTTCTGCAAAGAAAGCTGTAGCCCTATTGTAGAGTAGTGGTTAGGGCAGTGATCCCCAACCAGTAGCTTGTGAGCAACATGTTGCTCTCCAACCACTTGGATGTTGCTCCCAGTGGCCTCAAAGTAGGGGCTTATTTTTAAATTCCAGGATTGGAAGCAAGTTTTATTTGCATAAAAACTAAGTATAGTGCCAAATAGAGTCTCCTGTAGGCTGCCAGTTCACATAGAGGCTACCAAATAGCCAATAGTAGCCCTTATTTGGCACCCCAAGGGACTTGTGTTGCTTGTGTTGCTCCCCAACTCTTTTTACATTTGAATGTGGCTCACGGGTAAAAAAGGTTGGGGACCCCTGGGTTAGGGAATTGGTTTTGATAATGGAAGGTCATAGGTTTGAATCCCCTTTCAACCTGATTTTTACTTTATTCCCTTTAAACCTCAATCAGCCCAATTTTTACTTTATCCCCTGTGTCCGTCTCAGCCCAAAATTACATTTGTCCCCCGGTCTCTCTATTTTTCCATCTGCCTCCATGTATCTTTCTCACTACACATAAAGCTGTAGCTGTTGCATAGCAGTTAGACAGTTAAGGCCCCCATAGACGCGACGATTCTTCGTTGGCGAACGACCGATTTCAGCGCAGCCCGACCGATCCGTCAAATTATCGTGAGGTTAGTGGGATTCGAACGATGGAACATCTTACGATTTTTCGTCCGACATCTGTCAGGAAATTGATCGGCCAGGTTAAAAAATCTTTGTCGGTCCCAGTACAATCTATCTGTGTTTGCAGGGCCAAGCAGGCGGCTCCCCTTTGTTTTCCTGGCAAATTGGTCGTTTTAGTTGATGGACAATTCGAACGTTTGTACGATGGTTCTCAGAAGATCTTGGTCTCACGATGAGGATTGGATCTGTTAAAAATCTGTACATCTATGGCCAACTTAAGTTTTACAAACTTAAAAAAGTACATTTTAATTACATGTCACTGAGCTACATTAAAGTAAATGTATGTACATTTCAAACTTGGCTTAGCTACCCAGATAAAAAGCTACTAGCAGCAATTACTTGCCATGGATACAAAATACACAATAGTGATAGCTGGTAAAAGTGTCTTACTTAATGATCACTATTGTCTTTTTTATAGTTGTGAGAAGTCGTTGGTACTAGTAATTCTCTTCACCCTTCACTGTTTTCTTTGCAGAATCCACAAATAAGTGTGTCAGTCCAAACCCTTTGTTACATTTAAGTGGTGCCAATGATGTGTGAATGCTCAACTAATCCTTGTGCTTTAAAATGCTAATTAGCTGTGGTTCTATTCGGCTACCAAGATCATCTGAACAAGGGCAGACGGAGCTTGATCTCTGCTAAACAAAAGCTATTTAAAACAAGGCAAATGGTTTGCAAAATGGATGTATATACAGTAGTTCCAGTACATGAAAGTAATACTGCTGTACAAGCCCTTTGGGCCTCTAAGACTAAATAGATGAGCCAAAATGGAGGTTCTTTAGTTAAATGTTTATTCAAACTACACAGACAGTACAGGACAGAGGAAATAAAAAAAATTAAAGACTCCGTTAACTCACTGCTCAGGATAAAAAGAACGGTTGCATGGACAACATATGTATAGGCTATCTAAATATGCAGTAGACAGGCAATAATGTGTTTTGCTTACTTTGTTATTTTATTTAACAGTGAAAACATTTCTGTGATTTGGGGTCTTTCAGTAGTGAAGCGTTTACTCAGCACACAAAGGAAATTGCCCAGATGCACTGCCCTGAGCCCTCAGCATGTGGGGGTGGGCGGACAAGCTGACAAACAAAGATAGAGCAGGCACTAAGTGAAGGCAGACTTCCAACAGGCACTGGTTCAGAGTAAAAGTTTTATTGTGTCCACAGCCTGATGCGTTTTTTGTTACAAACACTCATACTGTAGGCTAATTATTTAACAGTGTCATTTTTAAAAAATCTTCTTTTATAGTGTTTTGGTGAATATCACTCTGTACTAGTGTGCAAAAAAATAAACAATTTTCATTTTGGGAATATATTTTGTTTCCAGTTTATTCACACGACTAGGGATTCCATAGTTCTTGCACATTGCCAGCCAGTGGCGGATTAACACTACATGAGGCCCCTTGGCTACATTTTCGGCAGGGTCCCCCCGACCCCTAGTTAGTTTTTTAATCAGTTCCTTGGACATAATTATACAGAGGAATATTAGATAAACATTTGTGAACAGATGTGCAAAGCCTGCCATGCCCCGCATATATAACAGAGCATAGATAGCTAGAAACTCAGCTGCCATAAAGCAGGAGATGACATGCTTACAATGGGGATCAGATAGGATCAGATAGGCTATAGCCTATGTTAGCCTATTCATTAACCCGCCCCTGTAATGCCAGCATCTATTGAGTGGATTAACAGTATAACTGTAACATACTATGATCTTTTATGAATAGTGAAACATTGTGCTTTACACATTGCCAGTGTCTATTGAGTGGATAGAGACAAACATTGTGCAGGTCCATGTCTTTCCCCTTCCCCCTCGAGTGTCAGCAGACACTGGCAATGTGTAAGGCACAATGGTTTCACAATGGAATAGAACCAAAGCTAATTAGCATTTGAAAATACAAGGATAAGTCGAGCATTCACACATCATTGGCACCACTAAAATGTGCCATAAAGCAGGACAGGACTGCTGCTTACAATGGGGATCAGACAGGATCTGTGCAGCCACTGGGACAGAATGCTCTGTTATACAGATAGCTAGAAACTCAGCTGCCATAAAGCAGGGCAGGATTGCTGCTTACAATGGGAATCAGATATGATCTGTGCAGCCACTGGGCCTGAATGCTCTGTCATACAGATAGCTAGAAACTCAGCTGCCATAAAGCAGGACATGACTGCTGCTTACAATGGGGATCAGATAGGATCAGATCAGATAGGCTATAGCCTATGTTAGCCTATTCATTAACCCGCCCCTGTAATGCCAGCATCTATTGAGTGGATTAACAGTATAACTGTAACATACTATTATCTTTTATGAATAGTGAAACATTGTGCTTTACACATTGCCAGTGTCTATTGAGTGGATAGAGACAAACATTGTGCAGGCCCATGTCTTTCCCCTTCCCCCTCGAGTGTCAGCAGACACTGGCAATGTGTAAGGCACAATGGTTTAGCTCAGTGCTGTAAATTAAAAAAAAAAAGAGTTTAAACAAAAAATGCACTATCAGGTCTCAAACCTACAGTATGATGTTACGTTTGTAAAACTAGATGTCTAACTGCTATGCAACAGCTACATGGAGGCAGATGGGAAACATAGAGAGACCAGGGGACAGATGTAATATCTAGCTTATTGGGACACATGGGATGAAGTAAATATTGGGGAGGCAGAGGGACAGGGCAGAAAAGTAAAAATCGAGAGAGGGACACAGGGTAATATAAAAATTGGTCTGAAAGAGGAACACAGGGCTAAAGTAAAAATTAGGATGAAAGGGGATTCAAACCTATGACCTTCCATTATCAAAACCAATTCCCTAACCACTACACTACAATAGGACTACAGCTCTATGTGTATGCTGGAAGATACATGGAGTAATATGAAAAAATAGAGAGCCATGGGACAGATGTAATGGGCTGATAGGGACACAAGAGATGAAGTAAATATCGGGGAGACAGAGCAGATAATGGACTGAGAGTGACAGAGGGGATAAAGTAAAAATCAGGGAGACAGAGGGTGAAAGTAAAAATAGGTCTGAGAGGGGATTTGAACCTATAACCTTCCATTATCTAATCCGTTTCCCTAACCACTATACTACAATAGGGATACAGCTCAGTCTGTAAACTGGAAGATACACGGAGGACGATGAAGAAATAGAAACCATGTGAGAGATGTAAAATCGGACTGACAGGGACACATGGAATGAAGTAAAAATAGGGGAAACAAAGGGGCAGAGCTAAAGGGCAGATGAAAAAACGAGCTGAGAGATGGACACATGGAATAATGTGAGACACTGGGCAAAGAAAATTCAGGGAGAGGAAGAAAGACATGAAGGTGGCTGAGAGAAAAAGAAAAAAGTCAGTGAGTATGACATATAAATCGTTTCAGTTCTTAGTATAAATTAGAGGGGGAGTAAGTTACATATAATGGGGATTGAACACTAAACTCCTTGGTCCAAAATGAAGCGCTTAATCCGTTAGGCCACCACTTGAAAAGCTTAAACATCGTTTCTACATTGCCTTGTGTTTGGCGGCCTCTAGTGGCAGAAACTGGTAATACATGCCTGTAAATGCACTAAACGCGACTAGGCTTCGTGACACATCGCGCTTGCTGCAGCTTATCTAGCGTTATAGCGCGATAAATGTACAAAACAGAGTGACTCCATCTGTATGTATATTTTGCCATGGGTATCCCTGTAAATGGTCAATTTCAATTAGTCTGCCCCTTATACAGTCCTGCAGTCCCCTATTGCTTTAGGTTGTGTATGTGAATGACAGAGAGGCCTTGCACATGCCCCCCCCCCATAGCATAACATCAATGTTGCAATGCTTAACCCTTGTTATTAACACAGCAAATATCGTATCTCAAAAAACAACTGTGCTAATATCCTTTCATTAGTTGAAAAAGTTGCTTTAACAAATTTCCCTGATTTTACATTTTGACAGATTTTACATAATTTTTTCCTGGTCCCCTGAAAAACGTAAAATGGGGGTTATTTATAGTGAAAATGCAAAGCTTCAAAAAAAAGTATTATATTACCAGGAAGTTTTCAGTCTCATTAATGTTGTCATGGAAACCGTGCTGAACTAAAAAGGTTTGTCATGAAATCAGAGCGTAATGTAGATATACACATACGTATAGTTACCAGTTAGACAGAAGAACTTACGAAATAAAATTAATTTGTAATGCAATTTAAATGTATACTTGTAGCATGAACTATTACTTGCAAGTATTTAATTAGTCATTGGTCAACTAGTTTCCTGTGAACTGCCAATACTAAAAACAGGGCCAACTAAGATCTGGAGTTAGTGTGGTCAGGATTTGTGGAGAGGCCACAAAGGTTCGGGCCTAGGGAGGCATAAGGGGACAGCACAGGAAACTTGCTTTATACTGGATCACTAAGCAATAGACAACTGTATGTACCTGCTCAGAGGTACAGATGGTTTCTGTACCTGAGCAGGTATATACAGTTGGGTGAAGACATGGACATTACTAGAGACAATTGGGAAGAAAAATTGATTTTAAGTCTAAAAAGTGGGTAAGCAGCTTTTCTCAAGGTAGATATCTCTGAGATCTACTCACAAGACATTGTGACAGCTATATTGGGTGGATTTAGATGTGCTATAAACACACAAATGTATGGCCTGAATTTTAGCAAAATAAAAGGGACTGGGTTGACAGACAATGAATCCATGTGAGGCCTGCTAGTCAAATCTGACCTTTATATCTTCAAAAATGTCTTGAGATTGCAATAAAATACAGGTCTACTACCTTGTAGATCTTCAAATGATCATCCACAGCTTTTCTTTTTTGAGGGCTGTGTTGAAAAGCTGTTTCCCTATTGCAAGTGACGTGTACTCATGTAGGTTACATGAATCACTAGTGTAGATAAGGCAAGGTTAACTAAAGCATTTTTGACAAACAAGCACACCCTGGCACTGACTGAAATAATAGGCATGCCTTGGGTACAATGTTTGCCAAATTCCTCTTACCGTTAACCAGGCTATGCAGACTACTATAGCTAAGTTATTACTTGTATCTATATCACTGTCACTTTACACTTGGTAAAATGCACACGTAATTGTAATTGTAAATGCTATAAATGCAAAACTGTTACAGCAATACCACATGTAGGTTCATGAATTATGGAAGTCAATTCAAGTTTTAAAGAAACAAGAAATTAATATGACTGTGCAGTGATTAATAATGTAATACTTTAAATAATGTGTTGCCTAATGTAATCAGTTCAGCAACATTATTTTGCATTTATGTATTCTTGGATAGTGCCATCTCATTTATACAAACAATCTCATCTGAAATCAGATCAGAAAGGATATTTGCTATGACTGCAGTGGACCTACTTTTCCACAAATCATTTATTCAGCTGTCTGAACAAAACAATAGATGCTTTAAAGATCTACAGTAACTACACCAATGTAGACAAAACACTGGAAGAAAGTATATAATAAAAAGTAGAACATTTTACCCACATGCTTGTTTTTTTTGGTAATTTAGGTTTTATTAGATTTTAACAAGTAAAAGATAGAGGTGTATAACATAATATAGGGTAGATTAAGAATAGTAAAGTAAATAAAGAAAGGATATACTGTCAATGAGAGTTCTTGCACAATATCTCAACTATAGCAGAAGGCAAATTGTTTCTAAACAGTATATAATTTGGTAAAAGAAAAGCGGTGTTTCCAATATCGATATGAATGAAAGGTTGGGTGTGAGTTAGGTTCTAGGTACAGGCAGGAAGGGATACATCAGGGGATCAGGAAGCATAATGCCTGAATTCCCCATATATCTAAATGATATGCTACCTGGTTCTCGAAGAAAGCTATATTTGCTTCAAATGCTCTGTTGGCATTGGTTTTTTTTTATTATATCTTGTATAGTAGGGATGTTAGGGGTCTTCCAATTGGTTGCTATTGTATACAAGTTGTTGTTAAAGGACTAGTATGAAAAAAAATGAAATAAAAATATAATGCAGTGTTGCCCTGCACTGGTAAAACGGCAGTGTTTGTTTCAGAAACATTACTATTGTTTATATAAATAAGCTGCTGTGTAGCAATGGGGGCAGCTATTCAAAGGAGAAAAGGCTCAAGTTACACAGCAGATAAGCTCTGTAGAACATAATGCTGTTATCTGTAGACTGATATCACTATTTAACCTGTGCCATATAGCCTTTTTTCAATTTCCACCATTGTTACACAGCAGCTCATTTATATGAACTGTAGTAGTGTTTCTGAAGCAAACAGATCAGTTTTACCAGTGCAGGGCAACACTACATGATATTTTCATTACTTTATAACACTTATTTTTTGGTGTTACTGTTCCTTTAAGATCTGATTAACCAGTACCTGGCTCCGTTTGTCTACAGCCTTTATAGGTTTACCCAATAAAAAAAGTAGGTATATCTCTGAGGACATGGCGTGCCAGCATTTGATCGATAAGAGTGTTCAGCCTAAAGTGGCTGCAATGCTGGGCAGTCCCAAAAGATATGTAGTAGCGTTCCAATCGTTCCACAGTTTTGCCAATATACTGTATGCTTGTTTTTATGCAGTAGCATTTTGTTGTGTTTTCTCAAATTCCCAGGGCAATCTTGGCCATTATGGTGATAAAACACCTGTGTATACAGGTATAGGACAATCAATTAGTAATTCACATTACATGGCACTCCAGAAATCATTGCAATAGAATTTAATAATTGGCTCTCCAACATCAATCATCATTGTGCTTTATGGTTGAGAAGACCCCTAAACTTCTCAACAGCAGCCCAGAACACAATCCAAAATATTTACAACTTCACTACATAGAAACAGGATTTTTAGCCATCATTTTTTCAGGATTTCATTTTTCTTTAATTATCCTAGCAACGAGCAAGCAATCTGGGAAACAAAATTAAACAATAACTCAAAGTGGGTCCAAGTAAAAAGATAAGCAGCAGCAACAAATAACAATAAACAGTCACAATGAATTTGTTTTTTGGTTGCTGTAGTACAATCATTCAAAATAAATAAAAAACGAAAAAAAAAAAAAAACACCAGTTAAAAAGATGCACAGAACAAGTCCACTTTAACAGTTAATTTAAAGGTTGATTTTCCCAGCTGCTTTTACAGCAAGGATCTTGTTCAGTAAGATTTCTGATACAATTTCAAGGGTATGAATTTTGAGCCCAGCATTCATTTAATAGTTGATTTTGTTTCCTGAAGGCTTGATAACTAGCCTTTTTCAGGCATAAACTTCTTCTGTATTTAGTGACACAAGACTTGTCCTCATTTCATTTGGCTTTTTGACTGCTAATTCAGTAGCTGTAAGATTATGATTAAGCCGAAACATAAAATAGAAGGCATTCATTGAAGATGTGAACATTTCTTTACTCAACCAACAAGATTAAATAATGCTAGGTCTGTTGGTTACTGAAGATTAAAACACAACTTTTTCACTTTTGCAACTAAGAGGTGCTGCAGTAATTTCTTCTTCTCTACTAAATAATGCTAGAAATCACCAGCAAGTTCACTGTTAGCAATATGCACCAACACCAATATTTAATTAGAAAGTTGTATATGTAATGAAGCCGCAAGTGTTGTTGTGCTAAAATGAACACAAAGGTTGTGCTTATTGACACAATACATTTCAAATTCTAGGTACAAGGTATTGTACTCAATTCATGGTATAAATAAGCTCCTTGCACCTCTATATAGTTGTGCCACTGCCTCTAACTAGTCTGGATGCTAGTGATAAATGATACACCAATGCACCTATTGATGCTGTGGGACACTGGAGCTACCGCCACCCTGATCTTAAGCCTCCATTAGCTGCATTACAGAAAAAAATGTGAAATCATAAAAAAACAGGAACAGCTTAAAGGAGAATTCAACCCTAAACTTAAAAAACCCTTACCCCTCTACCCTACATAGACCCCCTCCCTCCTCCCCCCAGCCTAAGTGTTACCCCGGGCAAATGCCCTTAACGTTTTACTTACCCCTCAGTGCAGATGCAAGAATCGGAGTTCACGGGAGCCATCTTCAGCTGCTTCGGTAGTCTTCTGCACTTCTGCAATTGTCGTAAGTTTCTCTCTCGCACATGATAGTCTGACTGATATCCCCGCATGGGGCAGTACAGTGCTGAGTGCAGCAGAAAGAGGCCCCCGTCTGGGAGACATGAAAGGGAACAGGACTGTGTAAATGGGCGTGGGGGCAGCAGTGGTGGTCACACACTTGGGGCACAATCATTGTGATGTTGCAGCAAACAAGGGAAAGTTGTGTAAGTGATAAGTTAAGGAAAGTAATGTGCATGCATGCGCACACGTCAGTCCACACTTGCGCACACAACAGGACACGCATGCGCACACACATGTGCACGCCCAGCTGGCGCTGTGACAAGCCAGGTTGCCTAGAGCGCCTGGCCCGGCTCTGCAAATATTTGGGGTGGTTTCAGCCACATAACCAGATTTATGTTTCCCATGCTCAGCTACACAAGAGCATTCTTGCCATAAGTGAAAACCTTGCCTAAGGTGACATTTTATCAGGGCTATCCCCCAGCTCTGACACAAAAGGGATTGGCAGTATTGATGAGTGAATTTATTTGCCAAGTTTCGTCTCGAAAAAATGATGCCCATAGACTTCAATGCATTTCAGAGAAACAAGTCAGATTCGCCCATCATTAGTTGGCAGCAGATGCTGCTGGGCCCACATGTTGAAAATTTTGGTGACTTTGCAAATATGTCTAAGGGAGGTCTTGCGTCACTAAATGGGGTTAGTATCATAGCAATATGGGTGGCGCTTCAGTTTCTAAGGTTATACAGTTGTGTTCAGAATAATAACAGTCCGACATCACTTACCTGATCAATCACAGTTATTGGTAGAAAGTATATTTCTACAAGGCAAATAATTTACTAGTAGGTGTAGTAGAGCAATAGAAAATTGTAATTGAATCATTATTTGAGGCTTGTTCAAAACAATAATAGCTTGTTCCAAATAATAGCAGTGTGAAGTTCAATTAGTGAGGTCATTCATTCTGTGAAAAAAACAGGTGCCAGTTACAGCCCTTATTTAAGGATGAAAGGAAGCATATGTTGTGCATACTGGTTATAGTTCAGTAAAATGGGTCCTTCCAGACATTGTTCCGAAGAATGGCATACTTTGATTAAAAAGTTGATTGGAGAGTGGAATACATAAAGAAGTGCAAAAAATGATAGGTTGCTCAGCAAAAATGATCTCAAATGCTTTAAAATGGCAACCAAAACCTGTAAGACATGGAAGAAAAAAGGAAAACAACCATTCAAATGGACAGAAGAATAGTCAAAATGGCAAAGACTCAGCCAATGATGAGCTCCTGTAAAATCAAAGAAGATCTAAAGTTACATGTGAGTACTTTTACAATTAGAAGATGCCTATGTGAAGCCAAGCTATCGGCAAGAAGCGCCTGCAAAGTCCCATTGATGCATGTGCTGAAGAGGTTACAATTTGCCAAAGAACACATTGACTGGCCTAAAAAAAGAAATGCAACATTTTGTGGACTGATGAAAGCAAGATTGTTATTTTTGTGTCTAGGGGCTCAGACAGCTTGTCAGATGACCCCCAAACACTGACTTCAAGCCACAGTACAGTTTGAAGACAGTGAAGCATGGTGGCACAAGCATCATGATATGGGGATGTTTCCCATACTACGGTGTTGGGCCTATTTATTGCATGCCAGGGATCAAGGATCAGTTTCAATACATGAAAATACTTGAAGAGGTCATGTTACCTTATGCTGAAGAGGAAATACCTTTGAAATGGGTATTTCAACAAGACAATGACCCGAAACACACCAGTAAATGAGCAACATCTTGGTTCCAGACCAATAAGATTGATGTTATGGTGTGGCCAGCCCATTCCCGGACCTTAATCCAATAGAAAACCTGTTGGTGACATCAAAAATGCTGTTCCTGAGGCAAAAGAAATGCAGAAGAATTGTTAAATGTAACAGGTGCCAGAAGTTGATTGACTCCATGCAACAAAGATATGCAGCAGTTCTCAGAAACAATGCTTATACAACTAAATATTAGTGTTTCAATGACCCCAAACACATCAGTAAACGAGTAATATCTTGGTTCCAGACCAAACAGATCAATGTTTTGAAGTAGCCAGCCCAATTCTATCGACCTTAGTCTAATGAAAAAACTTGTGGGGTGACATCAAAAATGCAGTTTCTGAGGCAAAACCAAGAAATGTAGAAGAATTGTGGAAAGTAGCAGGTGCCAGAAGTTGGTCGACTCCATGCAACACAGATGTGCAGCAGTTTTCAGAAACACTGGTTATACAACTAAATATTAGTTCAGTGATTCACAGGAAAGCAAAATCTTGAAACATTTTTCAGTTTATACAGTGAATGTTTGAGTTTGTAAAGATGAATACAGACACTGCTATTTTTTTGGAACAGCCTAATATTCCATTTTCTTCCTGTAAATGAATAACACAAATTTGATACATGTTGTGTTTAGATTTGGAATAGAATGTGCAGTGTTCCCAATGCATTTGCATGTATGGAAATAAAGCTATTATAAGGATTTTGAGCTTTACTCACTTTTAAAACACACTGCTATTATTCTGAACACAACTGTAGGTGTTGTAATCAGTGCACTATTATATATGTACATTCCCTAGTCCATTACATGGGTTTCTGTCTTGCCAATAACAGGAGGAAATAGTGGAATGTACAGCCTATACAGAGAAACAATATCAGCATATGTATACAAAGCTAGTGGGTTTAAAAAGGTTACCATCTCTGACAGGTTCCCACAGAGTAAATTCAAGGACAGCAAAAGTCTGTTAAAGAAAAATGGCTTTTATACCAGCTGGCAGCAAACAGGTTGGAAAATAAAGACAGTTTTCTTCCAAAGACAGTTTAAAGGAAAACTATACCCGCCAAACAATGTAGGTCTCTATAAAAGGATATTGCATAAAACAGCTCATATGTAAAATCCTGCTTCATGTAAATAAACCATTTTCATTATAATATACTTTTCTAGTAGTATGTGCCATTGGGTAATCATAAATAGAAAATTGCCATTTTAAAAAATAAGGGCCGCCCCCCTGGGATCGTAGGATTCACTGTACTCACAAACATACCAACAAACCATACATGTTAGGTCACATGAGCCAATTAACAGACAGAGTTGTGTCTTTTGCTTCAACACTTCTTCCTGTTACAGTTAAGAGTTGAAGTATTTCGGGTCAGGTGATCGCTGAGACAGCATAGAGACCATCACGAAATGGTGGCTCAAGGCAAGAGATGTAAAAGGGCAATATTTACTTAAATATATATTCCAGTTTGGTAAGATTCTTTAATATGCCACTTAATATGATATGAACTATCTGTTGCTTAAGTGTTCATTTTGGGGGTATAGTTTTCCTTTAAGTAACAAAAATGGCTTTCAGCAGCAATAAGAGTTCAATAACAACTTAAAGGCAGAATAGTTACTGACATCCACACTGTGTGGATGTGTGTGCATAGGCACATAGGTTCCTTGGTGTCAGGATCCCAGACCTCTCTCAGTGTCTCTTTCCGGCAAAGCTCCTGAAAGACTGACCAGCCTGGGTTTTAAGGACTACTGATAAGCCACCTGAGGATAATCACATGAGCTTGTCAGTCTGTAGAACCTCACTCTGCTACACCAGCATTACCCAAATGGAACATTCCTTCATAATGACAACCAGAATTTTGTGGGTCTGATAACGTATGATCCACAATATCTCCTGTGTAATTTAGCTTTAAAGGATTTTTTGTTTAGGTTGACCAAGGCCTGAACTTTCAATTCAGCCCGATTTGTTCTACAACATAGGGGGGCAGATATAATAAGGGTCGAAGTGAATTTGTGAAGAAAAATTTCGAACTAATTTTTTGAATACTTCGAACATCGAATAGGCTATTACAACTTCGACTCGAAGTAAAAATACTTCGAATATTCGACCATTCGATAATCGAAGTACTGTCTTTTTAAAAAACTTCGACTTCAATACTTCGCCAAATTAAACCTGCCGAAGTGCTATGTTAGCCTATGGGAACCTTCTAGATCATTTTTCTAAGTTTTAATCGATTTTACTTCGACCGTAGGATAGCCAAATTCGAAGTCGAAGTATTTAGTTTCAATGGTCAAATTTCAAAGTATTTTAACTTCGAAATTCGACCCTTGATAAATCTGCAATAACCGCCGGGAGCTTGCCGACTTCTCTTACTTCCTGGCGCGTCTCTTGAAGAATGCTTCTGCGCAGACATGCACTTCCGGTTTCTCTACCTGTGTAACACTGGCGTCATGGCGCCCGGCTTCATGACGTCATGGAGAGGCGCCGGATCCGAAACTTTGGCATCAAATCATCTTTAAAGGCCTACTCCACCATTTTGAAAGTGCTTAAGCTGGGTTTCAGTTTTCTGTTCCTGCCGAAGCATTGTTATTGTGATTGGTATTCCTGGTTTTTGACTTCTGCCTGACTTCTGACTCAGATTCTTGCCGCTTGCCTCGACTCGTCTTGTCTTATCCTGCTGGTACTTCGTTTATGGACATTTTTGTTGGTTTCCGCAGCAGAAAGCCAGAGGGCCCCAAAAGGGCGTCAGTGAACACTGGAATCCACAGGGATTCCCTGTGCATGAGAGTGCTCCCATCACCGTCCAAGGTTCTTGAGAATGAGAATGTTACACCGTCTTTAAATATGGAATGAGGTGAAAACCTGCAATACTATTATTAAAAGCATGTGCTTTATGTATACAGTGGCAACATTATTTTATAGTGCTGTAAAATAGTATAGTCTATATACCAAACATACTGATGCAATCAGTTTTTTGTGCCAGTTTTGTAGAAAAGAACAAGAAAATGGAAACATGTGAACACACCACCAGGGCCGGACTGGGAGTAAAAAGCAGCCCGGGCAAAAAGATCAAAGCAGCCCACATGTAACTCATCCACTCATATATTGGGGTAAAACTGCAAAAAAGTATGTGCATAAAGAGCTGCTTTTCTCACTTAAGTGTAATTAATGTAAAATATGTGAAAGATTCTGCAGCCTTGTGCCTTTATATGGTCACAGAACAACCCCTCAGTGACTTCTAATATCCTTATCATTTACAGTAGGGGGTACATTATCCCTTATAATACACGAGTGATGCTCAGAGTTCCCTGTATAACTCAGCCTGCAGCCTTGTGCCTTTATATGGTCACAGAACAACCCCTCAGTGACTTCTAATATCCTTATCATTTACAGTAGGGGGTACATTATCCCTTATAATACATGAGTGATGCTCAGAGTTCCCTGTATAATTCAGCCTGCAGCCTTGTGCCTTTATATGGTCACAGAAAAACCCCTCAGTGACTTCTAATATCCTTATCATTTACAGTAGGGCAGGGGCACCCAGGTTATTTGTCATTTACATCAGTCCAACCTATGTCACACAGGGCATCATTGCTCACATAGTGCGTGGGCATTGAAAATAATGTAACTCGTAGGAATACTTGCTGTTTGCTGTTTAAATTGGGAGATCTCAACACACAAACTAACTCTTGGTAGAGAGTACTTGAATGATTATATTTTTAGTAATATGTTTATCACTTTAAATATGTGTATATTTTTAAGGTCATACATCAACATCAGTTTTAGTTGCTGCTTAGTTATAGATGTTATAATGAGCCTATAATGGGTAGTATAAGTAAGTAAGTCACTTTCCAGCTGGGGCTGTTACTGTTGCTTTGTCAATTTATTTTTTTATTTGTTACTGGGACCTTTTATTTTTAGATGGTACTTTTCTTTTTGTAGAAGAAAAAGAAGACATGAAAGCTTAGAAGGTGAAGGAAGTGAGGGGTTAACTTATGTTTCCTGTCATTTATTTTGTCACAACTTGGATAGGGTTATATCATTCAAAACATTTATTTCTTGTCCAGAGCCAATACATAGAATAGAATAGTTTCACCTATAATCTAGTGATAAAAGCTGCTAAATATTACAATCAGCTCACAGTTGATGAGGATCACGATAAAAAAATTAGATTACAGTAACCACTCACTTGCTTAATTCAGTATACAGTTTAAGATGAAAGGTGCACCTCCCCCAGTAGTTGAAGTCAATCTACTGAAAGCATAACAAAGTAGGAGCACAGTTCTGTGCTGCGTCTGCTGCTTCTCCCCACCGCTGTCTGCAGAAGGCAATAAATAAGCAGACAGGCAGCTCAGGAGTCTGCCGTGCGGGGGACTGAGGAGCAGTCCGGCGCTGCCACTGCTTCTGCTTCCGGTTTCATGACTGAAGAATCACCGCCCACTCTGCCCTGCTTTGCGCATTTAAAGGAGCAGTCGCGCTCTTGGGTATGTTCTACTTCTTAAAAATCTTGCGAGCGGCCCACTTGAGCTAAAAATAAAGCAGCCCCTCGGGAATTTGCCCGAACATACAGATTGCCAGTCCGGGCCTGCACACCACCTCTTCTTGAAACTCTACTTCATTGCCATTGTAATGAGGTAATACAGTACCGCCAACACATAGCCATAGGTGCCGGCTTGAATTTCAAGACACCATAAAAGGGAATAAAATACTTAACTAAATGCCTGGATCATGAAAAATGTAAGAAATCTTTGGGCATGCTTCCAAAATAAAACATTATTATTTTACATCAGCCATTATTATTTTACACTGGGTGCCTACTCCTTTTATTGTATACTCTAGTTGAAGGCTTGGGGCTCGACCCCACACATTTACTGGTGAGAATTCTCCATATTCATATTAACCCAGGTGGCCTGTAAAGATAACCCTAAATATATGGTAATTAGGGAGTGTGACTTTATATTACTTTTGTTTGTGTTTTAAAGGGGGGTTAGACATTGCAGGCTCTGTTTAGGTTTATTACGTCACATGCTACCCAAGCGCTGTGGCGCTTTCTAAAGTTTTGGGATAATTCAGGGAGTTCCAGTGAAGCACCATCCGTGGGGTCAGAGGACCTCGGTGCCTGTGGCAGAGGTGTAGGCCTCTTTGGGTTAGCCTAGGAGTTTTGGTATTTTTTATAGTCTCCTTTTTATTTTTGCCAACTTAGTACACCTGGTGGACAGAACTACCCCCCAGTTTCATCACAGGGAGGCATGCTGAGCATTCCTGAGGGTCCTGAGAATTCTTCTGTCATGAAAAATCATCTTTATATATTTGTGAACTTTTGAGTTGGAGTAGAAGGAGTTATTAATGGACGCATTTGCTGTTTTCTTATGCATACAAAGAAATAACTACATCTCAACCGACTGTAATTCTTGCTAATAGGTGCCAATGTTTGTCATAGAGCCAATCACTTTTTCCCCCACATATGAATAACTAGTTGCAAAACAATTAAACAAACAAGCACATATTCTATAACAAAGCTCATAATAAAATGAGTCCTGACCAAAATAATGTTGTTTATTAATAAACTTAGTTTCCATAACATGATTATATATGATATATAGTATTGCCATTTACAATTAAAAATGATAACTTTAAATAGAATTTTTTTCTGGGCAATAGTAGAAAGCTTGAATTCTAAAGTGGCAACGACAGCTTTCAGAGTAATTTTAACCATAATTACAAATAATGGCATAAAGAAAATTGACAACATTATTGCTATTCCCTAATGCATGTCTGTCATCTTCAAAAGGACAGTTGCAAAAGCCTGCATACCTTAATACTTGGCTAATTTCAAGCAGACAACTGTAATGGAAATCTCAAAAGGTTTGAAAGATAAGAGCCCCAGCTTGCTTTTCCTACAGAAAAGTTAAACTAACTATGGGAAGATGAGCATATTCCTAAAATGTGTCTTAGAAGATAAATGTGAAATGTATATTGCGTTCTACTCCTGACAAGGTTTGCTTTGAAATAATTATATAATACTATTACCCTCAACTCGATTTGCTATAAGCAATTTTGAGATATGAAAAAATTCTGATAAACCATAAGCTTTCAACAGATACAATAAGAAATATATGAATCATCCAAATTTTATAGCATTTTCTCCTTCTTACATATATTTTATTATTGCTTAAGAAGTAACAGCTGACAAAAATTCTAATATTTCTATAGAAATGGCTCTGCTGACATCTACAGCACACAAATGGTAGAGCAAGTCTCAGTGAGAAGGCACTGCACTGCCCTGGTGTGTATATTGGACTGCCAACACTATAAATAGGCCATTTCTTGCTATTCTCTTTTTAGCAGCAGACAATGGACATATCAGGCTATATTTCATTTTCGTTTTAGGTAAATCATATATGGCAACTGGAAGAACGAGTTTCATTCATTTGCTACAGTTATTTTTAAACATAATTGCAAATTAAAGGAGTCTCGTGTTCTTTTTTAGCACTGTTGGTTGTGGGTTTTGAAACAATGTAGCAGAAGTCATCCTTGAATACTTCTCGATAGGTCTGTGTGGTTTCTTCTATGTTTTTATTTAAAAATGAACTACCCTGTGGCAATTCACTTAGATCATACTTTCAATAACAGTTACAAATAATGTAAGTAATGTAATAATTTAATGTCAAGCCAATGTACACTTGTAAATACTGTAAACTGCAGAGTTGCTTAAAAATACATTTGTTTCATTAGACAGCAAATGTATGGGATCCGTTAATTGGAAACCCGTTATCCAGAAATTATGGAAAGGCCATCTAGCAAAGACTCCATTTTATCAAAATAATCCAAATTTTTAAAATGATTTCCTTTTTCTGTATTATAATAAAACTTGATTGTACTTGATCCGAACTATGATATAATTACTCTTGACTGGAGGGAAAACCAGCCAATTAGGTTTAGGGGCACATTTACCTAGGGTCGAATATCGAGGGTTATTCGACCGTCGAAGTAAAATCCTTCGACTTCGAATATCGAAGTCGAAGGATTTTGCGCTAATCCTACGATCGAACGATCAAAGGAATAATCGTTCGATCGAAGGATTTTAATCCATTGATCAAAGGATATTCCTTCAATTAGGAAATTGTTAGGAAGCCTATGGGGACCTTCCCCATAGGCTAACATTGGCCTTGGTAGGTTTTAGGTGGCGAACTAGGGGGTCGAAGAATTTTTTAAAGAGACAGTACTTCAACTATCGAATGGTCGAATAGTCGAACGATTTTTAGTTTGAATCGTTCGATTCGAAGACGAAGGTCGAAGTAGCCCATTCGATGGTTGACGTAGCCATTCGAAATTCGAACTTTTTTTCCTCTATTCCTTCACTCGATCTAAGTAAATGGGCCCCTTAATGTTTACATGATTTTCAAACAGACTTGATCCCATGCATTCTGGATAACAGGTCCCATATCTGTATTTTAGGTTTATATCCACTTTAATTTCTAAGGAGATTTTGGGCCTTTAATGCAATGAAAAGTTCATAAGAACAGTTATAACAGTACAAGAATCCCTTTTCAAATAGGTTATAGTGTAAAAAAAGACCATGAATTCTGGCCACTGGGCCTTGTATTTCAAGCTGGGATTTTGAATGCGGAATCATATATGATTATTAAAAAAGGGCAAACAGTGCTTGTAGTCTTTACGTGTCAACATTTAATATAGAGTGAAAATCTCATTTTTGCAGGCTGAGAGAAGCACATCTGCTCAGTGCCCCTGCTCCATTGTATTTGAATCAGATTAGCCTGTGTGTGGTCACACATTAACCTCAGCTTTATCTCCACTATGTGTGAGCACACACAGGCTGATTGAATTCAAATCAATGGAGTAGGGACATTGAGCATATATGCCTCTCTCAGCCTGCAAAAATACACAGACTGACAACTACCACTGCCACCAGCCTGTGTGCCCATAGCCTAAATATAATGGGGTTATGTAAAAAAAAAAGCACACAATTTGCATGATAACCTGTATCAACTAATGAGTAGGTAGCATTTTCTAAAAGCAGACATTTTATTGGAGGCTATGAATTAAAGCACCTGTGCAAACTTAGTCGGGCTTTATTATAATGTTTGGGCAGCATGGAATGATTTGCATGGTGAACATATTTTCACTGCCCCGTTAATATGTATTCAATGCGCAAACATTATTGTGAATAATTTGCAATTTTATTACCCCTTGTACTTAAAGGCGTGGTTTACCTTTAACGTAACTATTATTATGTTATAGAACAATTTTTCAATTGGTTTTCATTATTTATTTTTATAGTTTTATAGTTATTTGCCTTTTTCTTCTGACTCTTTGCTTTCAAAGGGGGCGTCGCTGACTCCCTTCTAAAAAATAAATGCTCTGCAAGGCTACAAATGTATTGTTACTTTTTATTACTGATCCTTCTATTCCAGCCTCTCTTATTCATATTCCAGTCTCGTATTCAAATCAATGCATGGTTGCTAGGGTTATTTGAACCATAGTTACCAGATTGGTTAAGATAAAAAATTGAAGAGCTGCTGAATAAAAACCTAAATAACTCAAAAACCTCCAATAATAAAAAATTAAAACAAATTGCAAATTGTCTCAGAATATCACCTTATCTCAAAGGTGAACAACCCCTTTAAGAGCTTTTTAAATATGGAATAATAATAATAACAATAATTACAGCCTTGATAAAGCTTTTGCGAAACGCGCGTCGGTGTGGTTCACTCTCACTCTCTCTATTATTGAATTTTAAATAGATCTCTTATCCTTACTCTTTTAAATTAATTACAGGAGTTACCGATTTATCCTTTTTATCCTTTTTTCCTTTTCACAAGACGTGGGGAATTTGTGTTTTTTTAGGAAAGACAGAAAACAATTCAAGTTAGAAAAGGTATTGAGACCAAAGTTCCCCACGTTCTGCCTTCTTTACTTGTGGTAATCCCAGGGTCTAGATAGCAAAATGACCAGACAGTAACAAACGGGATGACTCCACCACTATCTCTTTCTTCCAATTCTAATCTTAATATATTACAAGTGTGAATGTGATACAATTCTTGAATCTGTTGTTACATTGTATATCCTGCCAATCAACTAATAAGGTTGATACAATTTATCCTTCACAGGAAGTCCTGTGAAAGGAGCTTGTGTTTTTCAATAATTTTTACCTTAGCTATTGTGGAACTTATACACAGAAATTATTTATTTATTTAAATTTTTTTGTTAATTAAATCCCCTGGGGGTTATTGTGGTGGTTAATTAATTAGCACTAACGCACTTTAGAGGTTTGTCTCTATCTTTAATACCTTGTATTATAACAGGCCATAGGAGAACCGAATTATTCACATAGGTAATAATTTTAAAATTGGTCTTATTAATTTTCTCTTTTCTCTTTTTAAATTAATAGAATAATTACAAATGTCAAATATCTATGAACACATTCTTGTTCCAGTTACACCACAACTTTGGTATTGGAAAAAATATTTGCTAAACAGTTTGGGAAAATTGTGAAGGTTTTTTCGCAAAATCACAGTCAACTCTATATTCGTGCACAATGACCACACACAGTGCCCACACTCACGCAAACACCCATCTCATTTGTGAATATTTGTGCACAATGCGTATTTCACCTCTATTGGCAAAAATAGGAAAGACGGGCACAGCATTGCAATCTTTGAGCGTTTAGGGAAAAACATGTGCAAAACAACCATTTGTGAATAATTATGAGCTGCAGACAGTATCTTAAGAGGTTAATTACAGACCGGAACCACGTGTACAAATAAACTTCCTTAATAACAAACTTCCTCATATTGTATCATATTGTATCATTTCTTCACCCACATAAGCTTACTTCTTGGCTGCTTCCTTTTCTCCTTTTTATTTTCAAATCCACATGTACTGTCCTTTTCACGTGCTGCAAACATATTAATGAGAAGTATAAAAAAAAGGAAATAAAGTGTGCATGTTGACTATATTTCCTGAATGTAATGCAGGTTGCCACTTTTCCATATGCTTTCTGGATTCTGGAAGATATTTTTGAAGGCCCATGCTAACCATCACTTTTTCCAGACTTTGGAAAAATTATACTACTTTCTGGCAAAAGTCAAGAAGCTGAAGAAGCATGAACACCAATTAAACACAAGCATCTAAAAACTGAATTTTTTGTATCATATATGACATTTAAACTAGATAACTAAAGCCTCAAGGTCAATAACATTAATGTTTTTTCTTTTAGGATAGCATGAATAACCTCAGTAATGGTTTAGTCAAGGGTATGTTCAAAGAGAAAGTGCTATGTTCCTTTGAAAACATTGTCTTCTTAGAAAAAAACAAACAGCAGAGAATGTGAAGAAAGCTTTCTTATTTATAGCTGAAGGATAAGCAGATGGGTTTGGCTAAATTTTCAGGACTACATTTTATCGTGCTAATTAAAATACACATTTCTAACGTTAAATACAAAAAAATTACTTTAGTTTAAGCAACTTGTTTATTTTAAAAATAAATACATGACAAGCAGTAAGGCACTCCATATACAGTTGTGTTCAGAATAATACCAGTGTGTTTAAAAAAAGAGAATAATGCTCAAAATTGCTTTTATTTCCATAGACACAAATGCATTGGCAACATTGCACATTCTATTCCAAATCAAAACATGAAGAAAAATTTATCACATTTATGTTATTCCTTTACAGAACGTGAAAAAACGGGAATATTAGGCTGTTCCAAAAAATTGCAGTGTCTGCATTCTTCTTTGCAAACTCAAACATTCACTGTATGAATCGAAAAATGTTTCAAGATTTTGCTTTCCTTTGAATCACTGTACTAATATTTAGTTGAATAAGCAGTGTTTCTGAGAACTGCTGCACATCTGTGTTGCATGGAGTCGACCAACTACTACTTTCCACAATTCTTCTACATTTCTTGGTTTTGCCTCAGAAACTGCATTTTTGATGTCACCCCACAAGTTTTTTTAAGACTAAGGTCCATAGAATTGGGCTGGCTACTTCAAAACATTGATCTGTTTGGTCTGGAACCAAGATATTACTCATTTACTGATGTGTTTGGGGTCATTGTCTTGTTGAAACACAATTTCAAGGGCATTTCCTCTTCGGCATAAGACAACATGACCTCAAGTATTTTCATGTATTGAAACTGATCCATGATCCCTGGTATGTGATAAATAGGCCCAACACCATAGTATGAGAAACATCCCCGTAATATGATGGCTGAACAACCAGATTCACTGTCTTCACAGTGTATTATGGCTTGAATTCAGTGTTCGGTTTCGTCTGACAAATGGTCTGTGCCCCTAGACCCAAACAGAACAATCTTGCTTTCATCAGTCCACAAAATGTTGCGCCATTTTTCTTTAGGCCAGTCAATGTGTTCTTTGAAAACTTCGGCACGTCTTTTTTTCAGCAATGGGACTTTGCAGCCTTCTTTGATCTTCTTGGGGCTGATCATTGGCTGAGTCTTTGTCATTCTGGTTATTCTTCTATCCATTCAAAATGTTGTTTTCCTTTTTCTTCCACATCTTTCAGGTTTTGGTTGCCATTTTTTAAAGCAGTCAAGATCATTTTAGCTGAGCAGATCATTTTCTGCACTTCTTTATGTTTCCCCCTCTCCAATCAACTTTTAATCAAAGTATGCTGTTCTACTGAGCAATGTCTGGAACTAGCCACTTTACTCAGATTTTCAGAGAGAAATGCACTATAACCAGCATGCGCAACATGTCCTGCCTTCGTTCCTTAAATAAGGGCTGTAATTGACACCTGTTTTTTCATAAAATGAACGACCTCACTAATTGAACTCCATACTGCTATTATTTGAAACAAGATATTTTTATTTTAAACACTGCTATTATTTTGACTGTTGGGTCTATAAGTTTTCTATTACTTTACTACACCTACTAGTAAATTATTTGCCATTTAGAAATATAACTTCTACCAAAAGCAGTGATCAGGTTAATGGTGTTGGACTGCTATTATTCTGAACACAACTGTATATACCATTTATATATTCAATTTGAAAATTGCAGAAGAGATATCTATATAAATATATTTTAAAACACGTTTTTATTTATTTATAGCACATAATAAAGCTTGTTTTGTTTATGCAGTTTCGTATATAGTAAAAGAAATCAGTGCAGATTCTTCAACCGTTTTCAACAACAGTTTTCCAACAATATATAGTAACATAATGAAATTTACATCTCAAAGTTTAGTATATGACTCTATTTATTATTGGTTATTATTATTATTGGTTTAATGGGTATACAGCCAATAATCTATTTATTTGATAACTCCTGGAGGGTGCAAAATCCAGCCTTTCTTGTTCGCGCAGCCATGTGTTGAGGTATTGGGATGACTCCACTACAAGTGGGTGTTCTCTAAGGGTTTCTTCATCGTACCATGTTGTTTGTCTGAAGGTGTAAACCGTAAGGTATCTAATATGGTATGGAAGTGATGTTATATATGTTATCCAGGTGTTAAAGAATTTTGTTGTGTTGTGTTCTTTTCTGATTATTGCTTCCGACCAAACAGGTGATATAATTTTTGTTTGACTATCAATATGGATGGGGAGTCAGGGTGTCAAGGCCGGCACCCGATACCAGAACAAATGCCAAGCACCCTGGTCTCGGCTCGGCTTCACCAGTAGTGTGACCACCGTTGGGCTTCGGGGGGAGCCCTCAGCTTACTTGGGTGCCACCTGGACTTAACGAGGGCTGCAATACGAGATGTTCTGGCTGGCGAAGGGGCACGGCTGTTAGCAAAGTCTTTTTGGGCCGAAGGTCACGGTACAAAAGGATTAGGCAGAAGGACGGTCAGACAGGCTGGGTCGAGGCAGGCGGATATCAGAATCGTCAGGCAGGCAAAGGTCAAAACCAGGTAGTCAATCAAGGGGTTAAGCAGGAGAGTTGTCGTAGGCAGGCAAGGGTCAGGATACAGAGTTCAGAGTGGTCAGGATACAGGCAGGGTCAAACAAGGATAATCAAGATAACAGAATAACAGGAACAGATGCACTAGGCTCAGAAACCACTAGAAACAAAGTTCTATCACAGGCAACCATTGCTATGCTGAGCAGCTATTTATGTGTTTGAAAATTCGCGCCTTTGCGCGCTGGCGTCACAACGCCAGCGTGCCTGCGCCTTTAAATAGGAAGGAGGCGCGCGCGCCCTAGAGATCCTAAGATGGCTGCAGGGACTTCTGACCATGTGGCGGGTGTCCCCGCCAATGGCGCGGCGGGCGACCCCGCCGCACAGGTATTGTTACACAGGGGTTAAACATTGTAGTAATATCGTTTTCCGAGCTGCTGCTGTTATCTGAGGACAGATTTCCCATTTTATATCTTCTGATTGGAGTTAGATATGAATTATGTAGTATTTGGAGAGCCACCTCTTGATATCTGCTTGCTGGGAGTAACTTCATTATTTTCACATGTTGTTTAAGATATTTGATTTTGTTGTATCAGGTATATCTGTCAGCCATTTAAAGGCAGAGTTTCCTTCATCTTCTAAATTTATTAATGTCCATATGGTCTGATATAGTTGTGATGTTGTTTGTTTCGTATCAGTGTTTTTCCATATTTTATTTAATGGGTTGTCTTTGTCTCTGTCTGATAGCTAGAGTAGTTGTGTGAGTTGCAAAATGGATGAGTTGTAGTCTCAGTGTTGTAAATGGGTATTTTTCTATGAGTTTTGTTTGGGTGATTATTGGGTAATAGTCATCTAGTAAGTCATTAAGGTTATGTAGTCCATTACTGAGCCATTGAAGAAGTATTGGGTTTCCTATCCATGTTAGATATGGAGAGATATGTGGTGATAGACCCTGTTTTTTCCTGGTTGATTGGCATGCTTTGTGTGTGTCTGTGAATAAGGGATTGTCTCGTATGGGTAATGGGACCTCAGTTGGAGACGTGTGTAAAAGATAATCAAGGGAATAATCTTTGCTTAAATATTGGTCTAAATTGAGTAGCCAAATATGGTTTCATATTGGTCTTAATTGAGTAGCCAGTTTCCTGCATATCTTAGCAATGCCGCTGTGTTTGTTGTGCTTTGGGTTGTTCTAGTTTGAATAAGCTGATCCTTGGGCGTTTTCTGTTCCAGATAAAGGACCTGAATATGTCATTAATTCTTTTGATATCTGTCTGTTTGATATAGATGGGTAACATTTGTAGTGGATATAGAAGTTTAGGAAATATGACCATTTTGATTATGTGGATTCTACCCATAAATATCAAATTGATGTGTTTCTTGTTGTTATGTGATTTATTGTTTTCCTTATATTTAATGCGTATACGTTTTTGTGGTGTGGTGGAATTTGATTCCTAGGTATTTTATGTAGTTTGCAGTTTTTTTGAAGGGGAACTGTGGGTTCTGAATGATGAAGTTGAAGTGCAGGATTCTGATTTGAATACTGCTATTTTCCCGAATCTGTGGAAGAGATATATTTTAAAGATGCCTTAGAAAGTCTCGTTCAGTTTTTCTAAATATAAAAAATACATTACATATTTTCAAAGCCATTTTTAAAGTACTTGAGCACATTGTGTATGAAAGCAGTTTACATGCTGGTTTAAGTTAGGAATAAATGGGGTTACATTAACCAGCTTCTAAAATGAGCTCTAATAACTCTAATGTAACCTTTCTCCACTGATTATTTTCTGAAATTTCTTTGTTACCAAGAAATTGATTTTACTGAAAGGAAACCACTTTACTATCACTCCAAATGGAAGGGAACTTTACCCAGCTGCTCTAAGCTTTTCTCTTTAGTCAGTATTAGTATTTTGGTGATAATACAAACAGCTGTGCCCAATTAAAAATGTCAATGTGACATTACATCATCCATGAACAAAAAACTTAAAGGCACAATGTTAAAAATGCAGTCAGTCACTATATAAGAGGAATAGAGTGCATACACAAGCAGCTGTTTTAATTAATGTTGGCAGGCAAGATTCAAACAAGACCCATTATGTGGCACTATTTTATCATTTAAAACAGGGCTGCAAATTTTGTAGTGCAGTTTTGGTCTTCGGTAAATGGTTTCCATTGCTTATTGAAATAAAAAGAGTCCAAAGAAGAGCGATTAACCTGGTAAATGTCACAGTCAAAGGTCTCAGTTATAAAGTCTAGTCACCATGGAGAAGAGGTGCTTAAAATTATAGTGACATCTTTACTTTAGTGATTGCTACTATTCTTTGATAGCAATAATAACTATTAATTGCAAAATTACTAAAGTAAACCCACCAAATATGTATATCACAGTAAAAAAACTCCACTTCCTCTTATGGGGACAGATACTATTTCCTGTAAGGGGTACTATTGCTCTCATCTCACACCCACCCCTGAAACAAAAATTCACTTTTTGAAAACGTTCTCTCCTTCACTGCTCTGCTCTTTTTTTTTTTTTTAAATGGTGCTTTAAATTATGTACTCCAGCTCTGGGGCCTTAAATGTTAATCTTGCAAGAAATACTAATTTTTTAAAACTTTTGAAACTTCAAATAATGCATGTAAATTGCAAGTATGATTAGAATAGCGCTCACATTAAGTTTACATTCAAAAGGTTAATTATCCTTTAATATGTAATAAATGACACTTAAATATCTAATTCAGGTATTCTTATTTTCTATGCTTCTACTTTTTTGCTTTCTACACATTTTCTAAGATTTAATATGGATGGGCGGCAAAATATCTGAAATCACTGCACATTGATTTGAACAGAGGGCACCTTAAACTGTGGATACACTAAAGTATTAACTGACTGTTTCAATTTCTTAATTCAAAGAGGGACTGGGCTTGTGGCACAAAAAAATAAAATATATTTGCAAAGAAATAAATGAATTTTAAGAGTGCATATTTGTTGTTGTAAAAGGCATCACATGGCTTTGTAGTAGCAATTGATAACCTGTGGACAATGGAAATGGACAGTGAAATATTCCTCACATCAGCCAGTCAGGCTGCGTTTATAATCGTGCCACAAATTCCTTTGCTTCTGTTTACAAAAAGGAAGAAAGCAAGCTGTCTACTTTTTATATTGTGCCTAGTGTGTGTCAAGAATAAAAGCCTTCATTTTAATTTTTTCCACAACACCATTCTTTGTTATATTGTGGAGCCCTAAAGGAATCAAATCCTTAACTAAATCCTAAACTCAAATAAAAGATATACCTAAAATATTAGTTATGTTAATACATGTACATGCTTTTAACATTAGATGGTTGGTGATGTTTAATGCAGTGACTGTAGCACAGCATCAGAAGTAAGCCATATAAACTTTCTAAGTGTCCTTTGAAGACAGCTTTAATCTAAGTATGGTGCCAGTTTCATGGGGAGAATGAACAACTTTTCAAAGAAGTTTTTACACTAAGCTCATTCACTTCAAACATAAGTAACATTCATATTGAGATACTGCATCAGCCCAGTGCATACAAATAATGAAAAAGGCAAGATAAAATAAAATACCATCTCATGGTCTAGGGCTTCCATCCGGCTTTTCAAACTATGAACATGTTGAACAAGGGAGCTGATTCTGAAAAAGAAAAAAGTGGGCACAAATATTGTTCATACTAACAAATTTCTATTTTAAGGATTAATCTACAAGAAAAGTAGTCCAAGAAAACTCTCAGAATAAGTTTGGCCTTACACTGTGACCCATGACAATCATTATAATTAATCAGCAGTTAGATTTTACTGGTTTACTGCTGTTGTAAAAGGAAAACATTTCTTACAGTTGATTACAGGGCAAGCACCTTGGACATGTTTAAACATAAACCTTTTCACTAGAAAGTTTTATTAATGTTCTGATATAAGTTTAATAATATAAGTTCTGATAGGTGTTCTCTCTTATTTTAAATTCTCATTCAGTGCAAATTAATTTCTTATAAACTTGTTGCAGCCTATAGAGATACTTTGCAGGTTGTTATATTTTCTCTCTTTTCCATAGCAAGAAAGATAATGTGCCCATCCTAAACCTTGTTTATAAAATACAGGTTATATTACAAAGCTTTTGCTTTGTAGAGAGATTTGACTAAACTGGAGAACTGGGAAGCAAATTAGGTTTTATTTTGATAGACATTTTGGATGGTAATATAATGTTGCCTCCTTATACTGTAGATCCCTGGTAAGACCTGACCTGAAGTATGCAGTGCAGTTTTGGGCTCTAGTCCTTAAGAAGGATATTAAATTGATACCGACACATTCCTATAAAAATCATAGGAATGTGTTCATATCAAGGAGGTGCTGCATGTCATATAATTTCCTCTAAAAGCCCCCTAAATCTGCGCCAAGCCCCCCGAACCTTTGTTAAACCGACCCTCCAACACTGCTAAATAATCTTCTGCATTGTTTCAGTGATGCTGGACTGGGGGCTTCCATAGGCTAATTACAAATGAAAACAGGATTTCAGCCAATGGAAGGATCGCCCCGCCCCCACCCAGCTGATAAGGGGTCTTTCTGTAATTTGGATCTGATCTCCATACTCAAAATTAACCAAAAATTATTTAAAACATATAAACCTACCCAAAATGTTTTGCCTCAAATAAAGGTTAATCATATCTTAGGCTGAAGTACAAGGTACTGTTTTATTATTACAGAGAAAAAGGTAATACTTTTTTAAAATTCTGAATTGTTTAATTAAAATGAAGTTTATGGGAAATTGCCTTCCCTTAATTCTGAACATTCTAGATAATGGATTTCCAGATAATAGATCCCTTACCTGTATAGTACCATTAGGTGAAAATACAATGGCAGTCTGTTTTACTACTTAAAATGAATATTTATATTATAATGTTTCTTTGCTATTCATACCCAGGATTTGAAGCCCATCTTTGGACAGTCTCATCACTTTCATCTTCACAGAAATCTGTAAAAGCTGCTTCTAGGTCCTCAAGCTGGCGGTTGTGGTTCTCTACACAATCTACTAATTCCTCCTGTGAACAAGTATACCATAAGATCTCTTTATAGTTAATTAAATAGAACAAGAAGTGATGAATTTCAGTCCAACGCAGTGGGTTGCTGCAAAATCAGTGCTTTTATTCAACACAACATGTTTCGAGCTAGCCTAGCTCGAAACATGTTGTGTTGAATAAAAGCACTGATTTTGCAGCAACCCACTGCGCTGGACTGAAATTCCTAGCTCGAAACATGTTGTGTTGAATAAAGCACTGATTTTGCAGCAACCCACTGCGTTGGACTGAAATTCATCACTTCTTGTTCTATTTGATATTGGCTTCATTGGACGGAAGCATAGTGATTGAACAGTCTGGTCGAATCCACTCTATTTTATCTCTTTATAGTTACTTTAATGCAGATAAACACATTTATACATACCATGAGTATAACTATTTCTCTGCTTTCTCCAAGTGCTCAGTTATGATGCTTGCTTGGTAGAACTATCAACTTGAAGACAAAAAATGCTTGGTAGCAATATTTACTTAAAGACTAACAAAAAAATCTTGGTAGCATTATCTACTTAAAAATAAAACAAATGTTTAATGATAGGTAAACAGATATACTAAAATTAAGAAAGGACTACTGTGTTAAGTTTGCCAATAGAAAGATCAATTAGCTGTCTGACAGCTCACACACAAGGAACACAGAGGGTGTATTTTCCTGGTTCACAGTAAGGCTGTTTGGACACAGGCTGTTCTGTAATTTTACAGAATGAAAGAAGCCGATTTGCTCAGAGCCCCTGTTCCATTAATTTGAATCCGATCAGCCTGTTTGCAGTTCCACATAGGCTGAGGTCAGCCCAAATACTGACCTCAGCTACAGCATTGCTGTGTGTGTCTGCACACAGGTTGATCGGAATCAAATCAATGGAACAGGGGCACTTAGCAGATTGACATCTCTCAGCCTGCAGAAAAATGCAGACAACAGCCAGAGCCAACAACATGCGTGCCCATAACCTTAAGCTTACAATACATGTCCATATTTGGTGGGGCAATTTAGACCAATCTGCCTGACCATAAGGGCATGCATACCAAATAGACAGGCCATTTCAACACGCCACTCTGTGATGTTCCTGTATCACAGATAATCTGGTGCACCATGTTACATGTATGGTGCACAGGCAAGTGAGGAACAACAGAGATGCTCCTCTTCCTTCCTGCAGTTATGATCATTCAGTGGTCTCGTCCAGTATACTTTACCAATGCTTTCTGCAAAACCTGATTGATGCAGCTTTATTTCTTGATTACACTCTTACACACATAATACATACACACAAATGCTATTGTTTAAAATATGCATTCAATGTGTGCCACACACCTTGAATACAAGTAGCCAGTGCTAGGATAATTTATAAAAATAAACAAATAAATAAATGTTGCAGAGAACGATGAAAACCATGTTGGTAAAGATGCTGAGCAATGGAGTGAGGAACAAGTGATCAGCCAACAGGAAAAAAATCATCCTAAAGATGCCACCGAATCCAGCAGTGCAATGCTGAGCGGTTTTTGAAGATCTGCGAGTCGATGTGACCATCGCATAGCCTGGAAAAGCGGTGCGGCAAAGAAAGCTTCTAAGTAGCATTTTATGTGAAGCAAAGACACTGTGCATTTAAAGGAAAACTATACCCCCCAAACAATGTAGGTTTCTTTAAAAATATATAGTGCATAAAACAGCGTATATGTAAAACCCTGCTTCATGTAAATAAAGCATTTTCATAATAATATACTTTTTTAGTAGTATGTGCCATTGGGTAATCCTAAATAGAAAATTACCATTTTTAAAAATAAGGGCCACCCCCTGGGATCGTACGATTCACGATGCAAACCAACCACACCAAATAAACCATACATGTTAGGTCACGAGTCAATTAACAGACAGAGGTCTGTCTTTTGCTTCCACACTTCTTCCCATTACAGTTAGAGCATTAGTATTTCTGGTCAGGTGATCTCTGAGGCAGCACACAGACCATCACAAAATTTGCCCCCGTAATGTCTTAACAGAGATAATTATCAGTACTGTATATTTTGTAGCCACAACAAGTAGCTGGCTACTACAGAAGGAGCTCCATGTGTCATTGCCCCAAAAGTAAAGTGCACTATAACAAAAAGCAACTTCAAATCATATTATGAATACTAGTAAGCAATCATGTTTATGTCGCCTAAAAATGTTTCTATCTGTACTAGAACAGCTCACTTTGGTTTAAATATTCTTGTACATTATGACACAGTACGCCAGGTCATCTAGGCTTACTGACTAACTAAGACTGTGGACTAACAAAAGTGATAAACATGAAACCTACAGGTGTACCTCTAAAGAATGCAGACTTGGCCTTTTGAAGTTGCACAATTCTTGTACTCACCCTGAAAAATAATATTAACAAGGTAAGGGAAGAAAAATAACCTATGACATTCAGGTTGTGCATTGAAACAACAAAGAAGCATGAAGTATGAACTGTACTAGTAGAACATTTGACAAAGCAAAATAATTACAGCAGTACATGATCTCTTACAGTATTGAAATATTTAATAAAAACATAAAACTCACTGGTTATATGCAGTATCTGCTACTGAGTTCTCACACTGAAGAAGTCAAGTATATATTTTGATGATGCCAATGATTTTAAATGCAAGTCATTGATATTTTCATAGGAAGCTAACGTTATCATCTGTCAGCGACCCGCGGGTTACTGGGATGAAACAAATCTGCACTTGTCTGTACATATGACATCTTTATGTAAAAAGCCCATGCACAAGTAAAACTAAGTGATAAAATGCAGAAGTTTCCTTACTAAACAATTCCAGACAAATCAATAAGGTAGCACAGAGAAAGGATTTTACGTTTATTTCTAAGGTCTGCAGTTTATGCTACATGATGTGTAAAATATCAGTTTATATGAAGGTACTAATGACACACATCTACATAAAACATGGTGTTAAAATACAATTTACACCTCTAACTTGAGATGTTATGGGCCATGTAAAATCAAGAACATTGATAGAATAGTATCGGGCCAGTGTAAAAAAAAAACTGAAAAGTGCAGTGCAAACTGAAAGAAAAAGTAATGTAAGAAAGTGCTACTTTATGTACTGGTATGGGACCTGTTATCCAGAATGCTCGGGACCTGGGGTTTTCCAGATAATGGATCTTTAGGTAATTTGGGTCTTCATGTCTTAAGTCTACTAGAAATTCATTTAAACATTAAATAAACTCAATAGGATGGTTTTGCTTCCAATAAGGATTAATTATATCTTAGTTGGGATCAAGTACAAGCTACTGTTTTTATTATTACAAATAAAAAGGAAATCATTTTTAAAAATTTGGATTATTTAGATAAAATGGAGTCTATGGGAGACAGCCATTCCATAATTCAGAGCTTTCTGGATATCGGGTTTCCGGATAAGGGATCCTATACCTGTACAACATTTTACACCTGATTTCACTCCAGAAATTATAGGTAAAATATCAGTGACTTAGGGGCAGATTTATCAAGGGTCGAAGTGAAAATTCAAATTTAAAAAATTCGAATTTCGAATTATTTTATGTGTACTTTGATGTGTAATTCGATTAGAATTTGAAAAAAATTATCATGTACTGTCTCTTTAAAAATTCACCATCTAAAACCTGCCAATTTGCTGTTGGGGGACTATGGGGGACCTTCTAGTACCTAGAAAAAACTTTGAATCGAATTCGATCGAATACGTTGTTACTTTGATTTGTATGATTCAAATTTGAACTAAAGCAGCCTATTCACTCGAAAAAAAACCTTAGATTTTTAAAATGATAATTAATTGAATTCCGAAGTTTTTTTTTATTCGAAATTTGACCTTTGATAAATCTGCCCCTAAATGTGTCCCATTGGTAGTGTAAAATAAGTAATTTTGATCATTATTTTTGAACAAAATAAGACAGTTATCTTTTTTTTTTCAATGATGAAAAAAACACAACTTTATAAATATGTCAATTTATAACACTTTTTACACTGTTTTTTGGTATCAGAAATATTGGACATCTTTGTAAAGGAGTCCTACCTTTCTATGCCTTCTACAAGTTGATCAGAGAAGAGTTTAATAGTAAATACATATGCATGGAAAATGCAAGGAAAAGAACACCTCACCATAACTACAGCATCACTAAATTAATATTTTATTCAAAATGTATTTTGGGATTCCAAAGCAACTAATCGAAGCGACTTTACATTTTTTAAAGGGACAATAAACTCATTCAGTTGGGGTTATGTGGAAAGTGTGTATAAACACTATCTTATATACCAGAAATAAGTACAGGTAAGGGATCTGGTATCCAGAATGCTCGAGACCTGTGTTTTTCCAGATAATGGATCTTTTCTTAATGTGGATCTTCATACCTTAAAGGAAAACTATACCAGCCAAACAATATAGGTCTCTATAAAAAGCTATTGCATAAAACAGCTCATATGTAAAACCCTGCTTCATATAAATAAACCATTTTCATAATAATATACCTTTTTAGTTGTATGTGCCATTGGGTAATCCTAAATAGAAAATTGCCATTTTAAAATATAAGGGCCGCCCCCTGGGATCGTAGAATTCACGATGCACACATCAAACAAACCATACATATAAGGTCACTTGAGCCAATTAACAGACAGAGTTGTGTCTTTTGCTTCCACACTTCTTACAGTTAGAGCTGTAGTATTTCTGGTCAGGTGATCTTTGAGGCAGCACACAGACCATCACAAAATGGTGGTTCAAGGCAAGAGATGTAAAAGGCCAATATTTACTTAAATATATATACCAGTTTGGTAAGATTCTTTAATATGCCACTTAATTTGATATAAACAATCTGTTGCTTAAGTATTAATTTTGGGGGTATAGTTTTCCTTTAAGTTTACTAAAAGATAATTAAACTTTAAATGAACCTAACAGGCTGATTTTGCCTCCTATAAGGATTAATTATATCTTAGTCGGGATCAAGTACAAGCTACTGTTTTATTATTACAGAGAAAAAGGAAAAAAAAATTCAAAATGTGAATTATTTGAATAAAGTAGAGTCTATGGGAAGCATTTTTCCCACTGTGTTGCATCACATTTTAACATATGGGAACTGAGGAGACCAATTGCTGTAGTTTTGAAAGCTTTTCAAACAGTTCAGGGTCTTCTTTGTTGTTATAATAATGCATTATATGTTTCAATGAGTGACTGGTCTGGACTAATTTACCAGCTCCAGGTGTGCGCTGTACCCCCCTGCCAGGGCCATTAGACACAATTTCAACAAAGACAGCAGCACTCTGGTAGTTTGAAAAAAAGTGAGTCTTTACTTAAAGTGCCCCAAGCCAACGTTTCGGGCCCTTCTGACCCTTTATCAACATGGCTCATTTTACTAAGGAACCATGTTGTTGTAATACATGCACAATGTGGATTCTCATTGCCTTGGTGTAATAAGCAAACTATGTTGGATCATGAAAAACTGATGTCATAAGAGCTTCTCCCACAATTCTCTGGTTTTAGTAATTCTAGCAATTCTAGCTAAAAAAGCTGCAGGGCACTTTAATAAGAATGATTGACACCCCCCTTCCGAATGTTTAAAGGAATCTCTATATAACAAATTTCAAATTTTGAGAGTATAATATTGGGTTGCTTATCTGACAACTCATATAATTTAAATAGATGTTCATGCTAAACACGAGACAAAATTGATATTCTACTCGGTACAGAAATTTGGGACAATACATTGACAAAATAAAACTTTCCTTCACCAGGCACAGCCTTTTTATTTGGCACTGCACATGGATGAACAGTACCAAGTAAAACTGGGTTGAAACAATTACTTTCACTTTCAGTAAACTATGCATAGCCTACTTATTTTTATTTTGTGAATTATTGATTTAATGATACATGCAGTTGATATGCATATTCAATAGCAATAGGTTAACTAGCTCTTAACAGCTAGCAAAGGAAACATTCACAGAATTAAAGCTTCGGATTCATAATCTACTACTTACACCTTCAATGTAGCATGTAGATTGCCCAATCCTCATATTCGATGAAGAGTACCTCACTAACTAACACCATTTATTTAAACCACCCTATGAATTTCTGAGTCTTTAACACACTCTGGCCCCTCAATGCTTTTGCTGACTGACCATCAATTATAAATGTATGCAACTAACATTAATCCCTGCACAGGAGTTTTACTAACGAAACCCAAGAGGCATAAATCTGTCTCCTAACAATTTTTGCTTTGAAATCAGTTCAAAATCAGAAGATTCTGCTAACAAGTGATTCATGCATGTCCTCCTACATGACTCATAAGTGTTTTCTTTATGGTCTGCATGCAAAGACTGGATTTGGGAGGAGAAAATAAAAAAAAAAACAGGATGTATCTAGTGTAAAGTATGTTCTGAAGGTTATGAAATTTCTTCTAAGAACATGCACAATCAACATACTGCTGTGATGCAAGGCAGCTATGTTCCGCCAATGGCTCTAAAAATGCTTCCTGGCGTCAGTGCTATGTGGTACTGCCTGTTGATTATTCTGGTGTTTATACAAATGGCCTGTAGGTGTCACTGTGAATGCATTGATTCTGCAGGACTGAAACTGAACCTTTCCAAAGGTTCCAAACTCAACTGTCATTTCTGGGTCATATTATTTCACAAGATGGATTACTGCCTTTCCCTGACCATGTCAACGCTGTTACACAAGCACCTACTCCATCTGATTTCCAGACCTTCCAGACCCTGAGCTTTCTTAGGTCTTACTTCATGGTATTCTAAGTTTATTCCCAACTATGCTTCAGTTGTGGAGCCACTTAGAGCACTACTACGTGGAACTTTAAGTCTGGTGTGGTCAGAGTCTGCTCAACATAGCTTTGAAATACTGAAACAGCTAATTGAGAACAGTCCAGCACTATCTTTATTTGATCCTGCACTACCCACTATGGTTACTACAGATGCTTCAGACTATGGCAATTCTCACACAAATCCATGCTGATCATACAGAGAAAACACTTACAGAGGCAGAGCATAAGTATTCAACTGTTGAAAAAGAAGCTCTAGCATGTGTTTGGGCAATAGAAAAATGGAGAACCTACTATAGGGGTAGATAATTTACATTATGGACTGATCACAGCCCATTACCTACACTGCTTACAACAAAGGGACTAAGAAGAGCTCGAATGTGTATTGCTAGATGGTCTACAATACTGAAATTTAACTACAAAATGTCAGGGGGCCGAGCGGCTCCCAAAGGGAGTACTCCGGACCAAGTAGGAAGCCAGGAACAAGGGTCCAAGATCGAGGTATCCAAGGGGTTAAACAAGAGAATAGTCAGGTCACAGGCAAAGTTCTTAAGGCAGGCAGTGATGGGGCATCGGCGTCCCATTGCCCACGTGGCCTGCATGGGAGCCGCCATCTTGGTTCTTCCACCGCCGGGGAGCCACTGGACCACCAAGTCTAGGTTTGTGGGGAAATTGCTTGTAGAATTCCCTTACCAAATGAGGGGCATGAACATCAGAGTGTTTCTCCCAAGAGCATTCTTCAGGACCAAAGCCCTTCCACTTGATGAGATACTGGAGAGATCCCCAGCGGGGGTTTATTCGCCCATCTACCTCTTCTGCTGGAGCTGGTTTTTTCTTTGTGGAGAAGAAGGATGGAGGTCTACATCCCTGTATAGATTTCCGTGGACTTAATAAGATTACAGTTAAGAACCGGTACACTTTGCCTCTTATTGCAGAACTTTTTGACCAACTGAAAGGGGCTAAGATTTTTACTAAGTTGGATCTATGCGGGGCTTACAACCTCATCCGCATCCGTGAAGGGGACGAACGGAAGACGGCATTCAACACTCGAGATGGGCACTATGAATATCTTGTGATGCCCGTTGGCCTCTGTAATGCCCCCGCCGTCTTCCAGGAATTTGTGAACGACATCTTCCGGGATCTCTTGGGAAAGTCTGTGGTCGTGTACCTGGATGACATCCTGATCTTCTCCAGGGACCTAGAAAGCCATTGCTCCCAGGTGAAGGAAATACTCTCTCGTTTGAGGAAGAACTCTCTCTTTGCCAAGCTGGAGAAACGTGTCTTTGAAGTATCCAAGATACCTTTTCTGGGCTACATCATCTCCCCAGAGGGTTTTGAGATGGATCCCGTTAAAGTGTACGCAATACAGGAGTGGCCACTTCCTTTGAGCACCACGGCAATACAAAGGTTCATCGGGTTTGCAAAGTACTACCAACAATTCATCAAGGGGTTCTCCTCTCACATTGCACCTATTCTTGCCCTCATCCAAAAAGGGGGTAGACCCAACTCATGGCCTCCGTCAGCTGTAGAAGCATTCCAGTCCTTAAAGGAAGCTTTCACCTCTGCCTCTGTTCTCCATCATCCAGATCCGGAATTACCCTTTTTCATTGAGGTGGATGCTTCTGAAGTTGGAGCTGGCGCTATCCTGTCCCAAAAACATCCTGCCGATGGAAAACTACCTGTGCTTATTTCTCCAGAAAGTTCTCTCCTGCAGAGCAGAATTACAATGTAGGGAATCGTGAACTCTTGGCTGTCAAGCTTTTCCACAAGACTTTGTTTTGTCTGACGTCCCTGCTGCAGACGATCATGCAGCCCATATGTCTGCTATTTGGGCTGCGACCAAGTCGAATTTGGAGAAAAGTGCTCTTGTACACAAGACTTCTGCTGATCGGAGACATCGGCCCTCTCCTCCATACAAAGTTGGTGACAAGGTTTGGCTATCCACTAGTAATATCCGGTTGAAAGTGCCTTCCCCCAAATTGGGTCCAAAATTTGTTGGTCCATTCTCCATTATGGAAATCTTCAATCCTGTGGCTGCTTCTGCTTTCCCCTGAGATGCGAATTCCCAACGTGTTTCATGTGTCCCTGGTGAAACCGGCAATTTCTAATCGCTTCTCAACTGACCAGTCTCCCCCTTCTGCTATCTCTGTGGACGGCCAGCAAGAGTATGAAGTGGAAATGATCTTAGATTCCAGACTCTCAAGGAGATTTTCTTGAATATAGTCCTTCATGGCAGAAGTCTCTGCTGGAGAGAGAGGATAAGTGCGACCTCTAGGAGGCATGATTTCAGGAAGGAGGTCAGCTGGACAGTCGTAGTGTCGATGAGGAGGAATGAATTCTGCAGACTTTTTACAGAAGACATCAGAGAATTCTTTGTAGAAGGAGGGCAGCATTTTCAAATCTGTCATAGGGATATTCACCCTCTGGAGGGGTTTAGCAGGAAGACAGTACTGTTGATAGAATATACTCCAACGAGAGATCTGCCAAGAGGACCAATCAATGGTGGGGTTATGCAAATGCAGCCACAGAGACCCAAGACGACTGGAACTGAAGGGCAGGAAATAATCAGGAACGATAACTTTTCTTTATGTAAAGTCCCAACCTGCACAGGTAATTCCCCAGTCGACATGGAGATAAACTCAAATGCTAGAGGCCTGTCATCAATAGCAGTAACTCGAAGGGGAGTAGACAATGGATACAGGGGAACATCCATATACTTGGCAAAGAGAGCGCCCATGAAATTCCCGGCAGCCCCAGAATCGATGAAAGCAGAGCCGACAATAGTCTTAGTGGCCAGACAAATCTGTAAAAGCAGAAGTAACCGGTGAGAGTTCTCTTGGGAACATGGGGTAGCACCTCCCACGTATGTCTTTCCAAGTTTACCTGAAGGAAGAGGACCCTTAGGCTTCACAGGACAAGAGTTGGCAAAGTGAGACTGACCACCACAATATAGACAAAGTCCGGCCGGTCTGATGAACGTATATGGAATGCAAGTTGTCTTGCTCCTGTTCTGAATGACTTTGTAGAAGCTCCATTTGATGTCGAGTAAGTGTAGAGAAACTGTCCTTTTATTCTGTTAGAGATCTGCTCAACATTTATCCTACAGTACTCTGCTATAATGTTAATGTCCTGCACATAACTGCTAGTGAACATATTCACAAATATACATTATTTATAGTGTCTATTATAAAAACACAATCCAGATACATAGAGATTAATATAATACATACCTGAGTATACATTTCTTTAATAGGATTCTTAACAGAAAACAAATCTAAATCTATATCCAACACATAATCAGTTTCTTTCTCCAAAATTTACATAATTGTCATGAATGGCTCCCTAAATCCAGAACAGGTGCTAGGCTCCCTGGTCTCGGCTCTGCTTCCCGCCTGTAACAGCCGCCTCAGCTACTCAGATTCCACCAGGTCTTAATAAGAGAGGAGCCAAGCAAGAGTTCTGGATGAGCAAATGGGCACAATCGCTATCAATGATTTAGAATGGAAGGCAACACCAACTTCACAAGGATCAAAACAGGATAGCGTGATCAGACAGGCCTGGGTCATTACAGGCAGAGTTCAAGCAAGATCAGACAGGCAATGGTCAGTATCAGCAGAGTGCAGAATAGTCAGACAGGCAAGGGTCTAGATTGGCAGAGCTCAGAGTAGTCAGGCAGGCAAGGGTCAATACCAGGGTCAAATACACAGTCAAAATGCACCCAGGAACTAATCAAATAGATCTAACAAAGGGCTATGTGTTTGGGCGCAATGTCCCTTTAAATATTTTTAAATTTCTCCACAAACGAGGGTGATGACGTCACACACCCGGCACGTAAAACCCAGAAGTGTGCGCTGTGTGCACCATAGAGGGGAACTGCCCCAGAGGGAGAGGAACAACACGGCGGGCTTACCCTAGACCACCGGGGTAAGCATTCATTACATTACCCCACCCTCGAGGCTTCAGGCTTGTTAGGAAACCTGAGATAGAATTGTGTCCTCAGACGCCCATCCCTAATATCTGAAACAGAAACCCAAGAGTTCTCCTCAGGACCGTATCCCTTCCACTGTACTAAGTACTGTACCTTACCTCGCACAAGGCCAGAGTCAAGGAGTCTCTGGGAAAAAAATTCGGGCTGACCTTTTACCAACGATAGAGGAGGACATGATTGCTGGCAGACCTGTACGGCTGGTTTTAACAGAGAAACATGTTCTCCGCCATCCTGATCCGGAGTTACCTTTCTTCATTGAGGTGGATGCTTCTGAAGTTGGAGCTGGAGCTATCTTGTCCCAAAGACATCCCTCTGATGGAAAGTTGCACCCATGTGCATATTTCTCTAAGAAGTTCTCTCCTGCCGAACATAATTATGATGTAGGAAATCGAGAACTCCTGGCTGTCAAGCTTGCCTTAGAAGAGTGGCGTCACCTCCTTGAAGGTTCCTTGATCCCAGTCATGATCTACACAGATCATAAGAATCTTGAGTTCATTCAATCCCTCAAGAGACTGAATCCCAGACAAGCAAGGTGGGCTCTCTTCTTCTCTCGATTTAACTTTGTCTTGACTTATCGCCCTGGCTCCGGTGGATCGTTCTCCTGAAAGACAAAAGCCAATTATTCCTCCTGTCAAGATCATCGCTTCTTTGTACCCTCAATTTGCTGATCAAATTCTGGCTGGTCAATCTTCTGCCCCTCCCGATACCCCCATTGGAACGGCATTTGTACCTCCTGAACTTCGTCTGCCTATCCTGCAACAGACTCATAGCTCCAAACAAGCTGGACATCCTGGTCCTGCTAAAACTCTTGAACTTTTACGGCGTCTAGTCTGGTGGCCAACAATACGTAAAGATGTCAAAGACTTTGTTTCTGCCTGTACCGTTTGTGCCACTTCCAAGTCCATCCATTCTCGCCCTAGCGGGTTACTACAGCCGTTGCCTGTCCCCTCTCGTCCTTGGACGCACTTGGCAATGGACTTCATAGTTGAACTCCCTCCAGTGGGAACACCGTGATCTGGGTTGTCATTGACCGCTTTAGCAAGATGGCCCACTTCATCCCTCTACGGAAGCTTCCATCTGCAGTGGAGTTGTCACAGTTGTTTATTCAGTTCATTTTTCGCCTGCATGGCTTCCCAGCTGAGATCGTTTCTGACAGAGGTTCCCAATTCACTGCAAAGTTTTGGCGTTCCCTGTGCAAAGATCTGGGTATTAATCTCCAGTTCTCCTCCGCTTATCATCCCCAGACAAATGGAGAGGCTGAACGAGTGAACCAAGCCTTGGAACAGTTCCTGAGGAACTACGTTTCCCTTTGTCAAGATGATTGGTCTGATCTCCTCCCGTGGGCGGAATTTGCTCATAACAATGCCTGCCACACTTCCACTGGAAGGTCCCCATTTATGTCGGTGTATGGTCAACATCCTCAAGCCTTCCCACAGGACTTTGTGTTGTCTGATGTTCCGCCGCTGATGACCATGCAGCCCACATTTCTGCTATTTGGGCTGCAACCAAGTCGAACTTGGAGAAGAGCGCTCTGGTTCATAAGACGTTTGCAGATCGTAGACGTAGACCCTCTCCTCCCTACAAGGTCGGTGATAAAGTCTGGTTGTCTTCCAGGAACATTCGGTTGAAGGTGCCATCTCCTAAGTTGGGTCCGAAGTTCGTAGGTCCATTCTCCATCTCTGAGGTGATCAATCCTGTGGCTGTCAGACTTCAGCTTTCCCCTGAGATGCGAATTCCCAACGTGTTTCATGTCTCCTTGGTGAAACCCGCTACCTCCAACCGCTTTTCTGTGGTCCAGCCTCCCCCTCCTACTATCTCTGTGGATGGTCAACAAGAATATGAGGTGGAAAAGATCCTTGACTCCAGAATCTCCAGGGGCTCGCTTCAGTACCTCATCAAGTGGAAGGGCTTTGGCCCTGAAGAATGCTCCTGGGAAGGTCGCTCTGATGTCCATGCTCCTCGTCTTGTGAGGGATTTCCACTCCAAATTTCCCCAGAAGCCAAGTCCTGGTGGTCCGGAGGCCCCCCGTGAGGGGGGGGGGGTACTGTCACGATCACCACCCAGAGCAGTTCCAGGAGCTCCGGGCGGCGTGTCCTCCCCTGCCGGCGTCGCTCCCAAAATGGCTGTGCCCATGGCCGCCACGTGGGTAGCGGCGCTGGCGCGATGACGTCAGCGCGTCGACGATGGCGCAAGGACGCGGATGACGTCACTATGGCGCCAAATTCAAATATAAAAACCCTTCCAAGACGCCAGAATGGCGCCCAAGTATAGGATTCGTTACTGTGTGTTTCCTGGGTTTCCTGTTCCTGTTTGTTGCCTGACCTCTTGCCTGGACTTTGGACTTTGCTGTTTATTCTGCCTGCCCTTGAACTCTTGCCTGGACTCTGATAAATCTTCTGGTTAACCCCTTTTGGACACCCCGACCTTGATTCCCCTGTGGGCTTCCTCCTTGATCCTGACAACCTCCCTGGTGGGAGCATACCGGCTCCCTGACAGATCCCCACTGAGTAAACTCCCCATTTACCCAATCAATGTGGGGGTTGTGTACCTGTAACCATCGTAAGCCCAGAATTAATAGAGAAGCAGAACCATCAAAAATGTGAAAAGATAATTTCTCACAATGCATATTTTTTATACACATGGACAATGCCATAGATTTTTGGGTTACCAGACCTGACTCGAGTGGGCTCTTATGAATTGCTGAAACTCTTATTGGCGAACAAGGGGAATATTATACCATTCTGCGAAGGCAGCATCCAAGACATTCCCCGCAGCCCCAGAATCCACCAAGGCAGAGATTTTAACTGAACCCACAGGCAAGGATAAAACAACAGGTCCAAATTCCTTGAGGTGAATTGAGGAGAGGAAACTTCTCGACCCAAATGGAGCTCCCCCTCTCTATTTCAGCTTTGAAGTTTTCCTGGCCTCTTAGGACAATATTTAAGGAAATTACTTTTATCCCCACAATACAGTGTATACACAAACCCTGGAATCGCCTTTGAGCCCTCTCCTCAGGGGACAAACGAGTGACCCCCATTTGCATGGGTTCCACCTGAGGAATAGGAAACGAGGGAGTTGGTGATTCATCAGTATTATCAAATGTAGGGAAATATGTACCCCCTTCAGCCCGCCTTTCCCTTTGCCTCCTATGAATTTGGATGGCTAACTTTATGAGGTTATCCAAAGTGGATGAAGGGGGATTATTAACCAGGGTGTCTCTGACAGTCAGAAAGCCCCACCGGAATTGGCTACGAAGTGCTGTATCATTCTATCCAGTCTCAACTGACCAGCAGCGGAATTCCGTACAGTACTCCTCAATTACTCTTTTCCCCTGGCGGAGTTTACGAATCGCGGAATAGGTAGAGGTAGCCGGGTCAGCGTATAATATGGCCACGGTAGTAAAAAAATATCTCTAGGGAAAAACAGGCAGGGTCAGAGGGGGGTAACTTTAGTGCCCAAACTTGTGGGTCACCTTGTAGTAAGGTCATAACGAACCTTACTTCTTCTTCACCAGTAGAAAAGGTGTGAGGGAAAAAACTGAGGTACAACTTGCATGCCTCTTGAAAAATTAAAAACTTACTCCTATCCCCACTAAACTTATCAGGGGAGGGGATTTTAGGTTCATGAGAACTACCTGTATTACCCAGGGTAGATGACGGGGAAGACCCCCCAGGAACCACAGCAGGGGTTTGCTGAACTGCATCTAGCCTGTCGGAAAGAGAATGCAGACCTTGAATGATGAAATCCTGTTTCCTCTCTTGTTCCTCAAGGCGCTGTAGGAAGGTAGAGCAGAGCAGCTCAGCGGTCTGAACAGCAGTAGCGTGACCTTCGGCATCCATTTTTTTTTTCCATAGGCCCGTTGTACTGTCACGAATGGCTCCCTAAATCCAGAACAGTTGCCAGGCTCCCTGGTCATGGTTTTGCCTGTAGCAGCCTTTGGCCTCGGAAGGAGCCCTCAGCTACTCAGATGCCGCCAGGTCTTAATAAGAGAGGAGCTAAGCAAGAGTTACAGCACAGTATCACTAAAAAGAATAGCTTGAACAGTAATAGGTAAATGGAATGTTTACTGGGACATTTGACGTAGTATCTCCTTGACCCTGTAGGTAATTATAAATAGAAATATGCGGTACCTTATTAAAATTTGTTATCTCTAAAAATGACACCTTTATTGGAGCACTACATTTGTGCCAGTGCTACAGATGAGTAGTGGGTGGATCCCAGGTTCAACTTACACACTCTTAAGGGGGTGAATTAGCTGGGCCCCCTTTAATAGCGTGCAGGCTGATCCAAAAGGGCCATAGCCGCAAACAGAGCAGACATTACAAAAAGACCCAAGGCCACTTTTTGCCTGGGCCCAGGACGACTGTACCACCTGCCACTTAAGGCTGGCATGACAGTGGCTTTGCAAAGACTTTAGTAGATGCATGTAGCATCAAGTATGCACTTCCTTTATGCAAACTAATCTCCTTAATCCTTAATACAAAATTTAAAGTGAGATATGCACTGTACACACAGTTGTACAGCTTGAGTTAACTTACCTTTTTGTAGTTGTAGTGTGTCCTTGCCTACCATAAAGCAGTGCTTGCCCTCCATTATTTTTTGTGCCCAGCATGGATGGATCCAAACAAGAGAAATGTCCAGCATCGACCACAGGCATGATCCAGTTCAATACTTAACTAACTATAAGAATATTTAATAAATGATAATTAAAGCAGACCTCCCAACTGTCCCGTTTTCTGCGGAACAATTTCGATGACAGCTCAGCCCGCAGTCCCGGGTTTCTTACTGATATGTCCGAGGTTCTCTTTGATCTCCTGCACTGACGCCAGAAAAAGATACAAAGTTTCTGAAACAATTAAAATATGAGGCTTTTTGGCAGAGCCCAGAACATTGGTGCAGCTGCACTTTGATACATGCAATGGACAAACAACTCTCAGAAATGTGTTCAAACTTTCATAAGTTGTAAAATGGACATAGTAATCAGGGTGTGTGTCCAAACAACAGTATTTAAAAAACTTGTATATATGACCCAAACAAGTATAAATGTTCTTGGATTAGGCTACTGCTATGCCCGTGAGCTGGCATCAGCCATCTCCTGTGCTGATTATTCACTCATCTTAAATTATTCGCTTTATGTTCTTGCAAATTGGTTGAAGATGTCAAATGAAGCTAAAACTCAAGTACATGATGACATTTAAGTCTTCCTTTGCTAGAAACAGAGGACTACATTTTTCCTATGGAACTAGCTGCTACTACTACTACTACTACTACTGTGTAGAATTTGTAGAGCTGTATTAAATTTTCAGTGGAAAACAGATCTCATATTGGCCAAAGGTAACTAAACAATAAAATGCCTTTATCCAACTGTGGGTTGAGTAGGTCACGGTAAACCTTTTTAGTAGCATATTCTTTCTTATAAAAGCTTATTATAAACAGTAAGGGGCAGATTTACTAAGTGAATTTGTGAAGAAAAAAAAAGTAATTTTTTGGATACTTTGACTATCGAATAGGCTACTTCAACCATCGAATAGTATACTACGACTTCGATTCCAAGTAAAATCCTACGACTTCGAAAATCGAAGTACTGTCTCTTTAAAAAACTTCAACTGCAATACTTCGCCATCTTAAACCTGCCGAAGTCCTATGTTAGCCTATGGGGACCATCTACAACATTTTTCTAAGTCTTTAGAGGTCGAAGGAAAATCCTTCGATCGATCGCTGAAATCCTTCAAAACGTTCTATTCGAAGGATTTAATTGTTTTTACTTCGATCGCACGATGGCCAATTTTTCTGGAAAATACTTTGACTTCGATATTCGAAGTCAAAGTATTTCAATTCGATGGTCAAATTTCAAAGTATTTTCTACTTCGAAATTCGACCCTTGATAAATCTGCCCCTAAATATTGAAATAGACTATTTTTACTAATATAAAATATCTGGTTTTTGATATGCATATCTTTTCTATTCTGATTCAGATAGGTTTATGTAAGGGATGATGTCATGGCTTTGTTTACATCATGGCCACTAACTGCAATGCATTTGTTTTTATTTCCCTTGTCTAAGTGAGTTCCAGTTTGTGCCCCGATTGTACTAAGATTGTAAGCTCCACTGAAAAAGCAACTGACGTGAATGATGAATAATTATTGTTATGTGCTGAATTATACAAGAATAATACATATTACAATTAATTATGGAGGCATGACATACTGTCTGAGAAGTACAGAGACAGGCCCATAATCATTGATTCTTACGTCTGGTATTCACTCAGCATTAAAGAAGTTTTCCAAAAAGTGTTTACTGCTTTAGTAATTTGTTTTACTTGGACTAATTGCCCTACCTCATTAGCTGATCATTTCATTCTACTATTACTCTCACTAAACTGTTGGCATAAAAAACCTGTTAAATACAGTTAGAAATGTTTCGATTAGTTTCTCTTTATCTGAGACAAACAGTCAGGAAGAATCTTTTAGGAGATCTTGTAGTAATAACACTGCATTTTCAAAAAGACATGGACAGTTCTGTGTATGAATATTGGTATATGTACATTCCAAAAAATCTTTTATACATGAGGAAGGGGGTCAAGTAAGTAATCTTAAATAATACACAATTACAGTAAAGATAAAGTGCGAAGAGTTAAGAGTTTACTATTCTCTACAGAGTTTACTATTTGTGTATGTAACATCCGCTCCAATACCAAACCAGATTCAAACCCTAATTTGCATGTGTAAATTTGGGAAACGAGGGGGAAAGAAAACTGTGTGATGAAAAGACACATCTGTGTGATGAAAAGACACACCTTTTTTGGATTTAGCAGAATCCTGCTGAAAAAGGACGAATCTTGGCTGGATCTCGAAACGAATCCTGGATTAGGTACATCCCTAATAACTTTCAGATACAGATAAGAGTAATACATAGTTACATAGCTGAGTTGAAAAAAGACCACTGTCCATCAAGTTCAACCCCTACAAATGAAACCCAATGTCCATACATACATACTGTATATACATACACACACACCAACCCTCCGTATGTTCACATAAACTACAAATACCAATATCTATACTAATAGTAGATTTAAGTGTCACGATAGATACTACCATTCATAGTGGCAATGGCATAGACTAAGGGGCAGATTTATTAAGGGTCGAATTGAAAATTTAAATTTTTATGATAAAAACTCTCAACTTCGAATTGTGAATAATCCAAACTCATATCGAATTTTAATTAGAATTTCGAGATTTATCAAACCTTGCCCCTTTAAAAATTAGAATTAGACTAATTGCCACCTTAAAAGATGTTACTAGCCTTCCCGACATTCAATATTTTTTGGTTATATTCATTTAAGTTTTAGTTATCAATTTTTTTGTTAAAATAACCCCCCAATCGAATTTCTAGAATATTTGAATTTATTAGGGTTAAAAAAATTCACATTCGACCTTTAATAAATGTACCCCTAAGTGTCATTCTAAAGACGTTAAGGGAGAAATTCAAAGACGGAATTCTGGAGGTAAGGGAAAGCAACAAAGAAACATTTTAGGTGAGAGAGAAGAAGTGCATGTGAGTAGCTCTGAAATATGAGATCTACAGGAATTTATGGAGGATTAGTTTAGAAATGTAGTAAGCAAAGCAAAAGCTTTGAAAGACAAGCTAAATTATTTCAGAGCCCATCTCTAGCCATGGGCTAATTTCTCCCGTTTCGATTTGCCGAAAAATTAGCAAAATTCCGAAAACGCCCACATCAATTTTGACTCCGGCATTAAAGTCAATGGGCATCTGGATAGTGTTGAAGCACGCCGATTTTAAGCGCCTTTTCGGATGCGTGTCCAAAAACTTTTGATGCAGGTGAATTAGCGCAGGCGTTTCGTGAATTTATTCACCAGCAGCAAAGCGTGGTAATTCGCTGTAAATTTGCACCAGGCGAATTTATTCACCTATCACTACCCATCTCTCTTAGTTGAGAGGAGGAAGATTCAAGCTACAGAGTTTAAAACATATTGAATTTAGGTGCCAAGTTAGTAAATATTTCAGCTGGTTGTAGATAATGTTATGATATTAAAAAGTTTATTTTCTGATGTCAGTATATCTTTAAGCTACTAAAAATGCCCTACCCTTTAAACAAAACAGGGATTGTTTGTCCATATATTGCAATATATTTGAGCTGGCTGAAATATCATCCCCAGTATGGCCAGTCCTACAAGCAACTTTCTTGCTGCTTACTTGCTGCTTTCAAAGTAAAACCCCCAAACTTGTTTGCCCTTTTATTGGCCACCAGTGGGATCGCCTTAAAGATATACTGAAAAAGAAACTTTTTAATATCTATCATAACATTATCTTTGAATGCTATTAATAATTTTGTGATAAAAGTATCTGCCTGATGCTTTTATATTACCTTTCTTAACCCCTTTTTTTCCTATGAGGGGGCTGCCATATTTGTGCAGCAGTAGTCTGTTAGCATTGGAAACTCTAACTGACAAGTTAGAGAAGGGACAGTCAGGTTGACAAAACAGTCAGTTGCAGGTAAAACTTAGTCCCTTTGTAAAATGTATAATGGAGCAATTGAATTCTTAATGAATAAGATGAAAGTTGAGTTTAGGACTGGCCATACCAGGGATGACTTTGATGTAGTTGGCCATCTTAACCCTTTAACTGCCAAGAACGTAGCTCCTACGTTCTTTGAAAAAAGGCTTTAAGTGCCAAGAACGTAGGAGCTACGTTCTTTACTAAAACAGCTCTCTCTCTGCACACACTGCAAAATCAGCGTGCAGAGAGGAGCAGCTAGCAGCAGAACCCCCTAGGCAACGAGCTTACCTGAAAAAGATCGGCGATCCTCCACTCCAGAGTCGCAGAGAGACGCAGCAACAGCAGCAACCGATTCAGCAGCTTCCATGTCCCAAGCATCAGCACAGCACATGTTCCTGCTCCGCCCACGCACTTCCTGGTGCTGTGACTCAGCGTGTTTCAACTGAAAAGCACTGAAAAGGACTCCTCTTCATCTAGATTTGGTAAGTGCCCCTTATTTTACTTATTTACAGGTATTTACAGGTATTTACAGGCATTTACATATACACAGTACACATACTAGTAAAAGTAGTTTTTTTTTTTTTTTGATTTTCTGATTTTTTTGATTTTTCAAACTTTTGCACATATATTACATACTCAAATACATATATGCAAATATTTATACACTTTTTAGAGCTGTACATCCATGCATACACAAACACACACTTATAGGGGTTTTTTTTTTGTTTTTTTAGTTCATTTTCTAAGTTTCCCTTATGTTATTTCCCTAAAAACTTTAGATTTCACAGCATGACTACTGGATCAAGCATTCTGACCTCTAACCACGCTGTCGGATCAGTTATTTTGTTATTTCGTTGATTTTCCTAATTGTATTTGCTTTTTTGTGATTTTTATTGCAGTTTTATGCTTGCATTGTTTTTCCTTATGTAATGTTTTAGCCTCATTTACACTTTGATAATTTGGGATAGAAACATATTTTTAGCAACTCTGTGTTCGTCAGAATGTGTACTTTCCAAAAATATATGGTTTTGGGGGGTCTTTGTACTGTTAGGGGGTCTTACGGCACATTATATTCAGTCAGAGTGCTATGTTCACAGGAGGCGAATTGACGGCTGAGAAAATTCTTATGCACTGTTTTTATTTGGGGTCCGCACGTGCCCACCTGCTTTGGTTTATCTATGCATATTGGGCATCAAACTGTTCAGTAGACCCTTAGTGTCAATATTTATGGTGTTTTCTAATTGTATGTAAGAAATTGGGTGAGATAAATGCGACCAACTGCAATATTTTTAGGCGATTTTCAGAAATGTCATAAAAACCGCTGCCTTTAGCATAGTATTGCAGTATGTAAGTTTGGAGTAGAAAGACAATTATAGCAAATTTTTATTTAGCAGAATGTGTACTTTCCAAAAATATATGGTTTTGGGGGGTCTTCGTACTGTTAGGGGGTCTTACGGCACATTACATGGAGTCAGAGTGCTATCTTCACAGAAGGCGAATTGACAGCCGAGAAAATTCTTAAGCACTATTTTCATTTGGGGTCCGCACGTGCCCACCTGCTTTGGTATATCTATGCATATTGGGCATCAAACTGTTCAGTAGACCCTTGGTGTCAATATTTATGGTGTTTTCTAATTGTATGTAAGAAATTGGGTGAGATAAATGCGACCAACTGCAATATTTTTAGGCGATTTTCAGAAATGTCATAAAAACCGCTGCCTTTAGCATAGTATTGCAGTATGTAAGTTTGGAGTAGAAAGACAATTATAGCAAATTTTTATTTAGCAGAATGTGTACTTTCCAAAAATATATGGTTTTGGGGGGTCTTCGTACTGTTAGGGGGTCTTACGGCACATTACATGGAGTCAGAGTGCTATCTTCACAGAAGGCGAATTGACAGCCGAGAAAATTCTTAAGCACTATTTTCATTTGGGGTCCGCACGTGCCCACCTGCTTTGGTATATCTATGCATATTGGGCATCAAACTGTTCAGTAGACCCTTGGTGTCAATATTTAGGGTGTTTTCTAATTGTATCTAAGAAATTGGGTGAGGTAAATGCGACCAACTGCAATATTTTTTGGTGATTTTCAGAAATATCATATAAACCACTGCCTTTAGCGTTGCTTTGCAGTATGTACATTTGGAGCAGAAAGATAGTTTTAGCAAATTTTTATTCGGCACAAGGTGTACTTTCCAAAAATATATGGTTTTGGGGGGTCTTTGTACTGTTAGGGGGTCTTACGGCACATTATATGCAGTCAGAGTGCTATGTTCACAGGAGTTGAATTGACAGTCGAGAAAATTGTTAGGCACTGTTTTTATTTGGGGTCCGCACGTGCCCACTTGCTTTGGTTTATCTATGCATATTGGTCATCAAACTGTTCAGTAGACCCTTAGTGTCAATATTTATGGTGTTTTCTAATTGTATGTAAGAAATTGGGTGAGATAAATGCGACCAACTGCAATATTTTTAGGCGATTTTCAGAAATGTCATAAAAACCGCTGCCTTTAGCATAGTATTGCAGTATGTAAGTTTGGAGTAGAAAGACAGTTATAGCAAATTTTTATTCAGCAGAATGTGTACTTTCCAAAAATATATGGTTTTGGGGGGTCTTCGTACTGTTAGGGGGTCTTACGGCACATTATATGGAGTCAGAGTGCTATCTTCACAGAAGGCGAATTGACAGCGAGGAAATTCTTAAGCACGATTTTCATTTGGGGTCCGCACGTGCCCACCTGCTTTGGTATATTTATGCATATTGGGCATCAAACTGTTCAGTAGACCCTTAGCGTCAATATTTATGGTGTTTTCTAATTGTATATAAGAAATTGGGTGAGATAAATGCGACCAACTGCAATATTTCTAGGAGATTTTCAGAAATATCATAAAAACCACTGCCTTTAGCGTTGCTTTGCAGTATGTACGTTTGGAGTAGAAAGACAGTTTTAGCAAATTTTTATTCGGCAGAAGGTGTACTTTCCAAAAATATATGGTTTTGGGGGGTCTTTGTACTGTTAGGGGGTCTTACGGCACATTATATGCAGTCAGAGTGCTATGTTCACAGGAGTTGAATTGACAGTCGAGAAAATTGTTAGGCACTGTTTTTATTTGGGGTCCGCACGTGCCCACTTGCTTTGGTTTATCTATGCATATTGGTCATCAAACTGTTCAGTAGACCCTTAGTGTCAATATTTATGGTGTTTTCTAATTGTATGTAAGAAATTGGGTGAGATAAATGCGACCAACTGCAATATTTTTAGGCGATTTTCAGAAATGTCATAAAAACCGCTGCCTTTAGCATAGTATTGCAGTATGTAAGTTTGGAGTAGAAAGACAGTTATAGCAAATTTTTATTCAGCAGAATGTGTACTTTCCAAAAATATATGGTTTTGGGGGGTCTTCGTACTGTTAGGGGGTCTTACGGCACATTATATGGAGTCAGAGTGCTATCTTCACAGAAGGCGAATTGACAGCGAGGAAATTCTTAAGCACGATTTTCATTTGGGGTCCGCACGTGCCCACCTGCTTTGGTATATTTATGCATATTGGGCATCAAACTGTTCAGTAGACCCTTAGCGTCAATATTTATGGTGTTTTCTAATTGTATATAAGAAATTGGGTGAGATAAATGCGACCAACTGCAATATTTCTAGGAGATTTTCAGAAATATCATAAAAACCACTGCCTTTAGCGTTGCTTTGCAGTATGTACGTTTGGAGTAGAAAGACAGTTTTAGCAAATTTTTATTCGGCAGAAGGTGTACTTTCCAAAAATATATGGTTTTCTGGGGTGAACCTAGTTTTTTGTACCTTTGCCTGTTGCAAAATGCTGTATATGTGCTGGTTATGCAGTATCTGGAATTACAGAACTCGTATGGGGTGTCTTCTTTCTGGGGCCCCTATACGCCACATACTTAGGGGTACCTATGCATATTGGGTATCAAACTGTTCAGCGTACCCCAGACTTTCATGTTTAGGGAGTTTTATATTGCTATATATTGATATGTAGGAGATACAATGCTTTAGAGTTGGAGTATTGAGGAGATTTTTGTATATGTCATAAAAATTGCGAAATGTAGGAAAGCTTTGCGGCTTGGTACTTTGGAGTAGAAAATCGTGCCTACCCATTTTAGATTTGTCAGAATGTGTACTTTCCAAAAACATATGGTTTTCTGGGGTGAACATAAATTTTTGTACTTTTGCCCCTTGAAAAATGCTGTAAATGTGCTGATTTTGCAGTATTTGGAATTACAGAACTGTCTTCGTTCTATGGCCCCTATATGCCATATACTTATGTGTACCTATGCATATTGGGCATCAAATTGTTCAGCAGACCCTTGGCTTTCATATTTAGGGTGCTTTTTCTTGGTATATAATGATATGTGGGAGATACGATGCTTCAGAGTTGCAATATTGAGGTGATTTTCTGTAATGTCATAAAAATTGCCAAATGTAGGAAGCTTTACGGCTTGGTACTTTGGAGTAGAAAGACGTGCATACCCATATTAGATTCGTCAGAATGTGTACTTTCCAAAAACATATGGTTTTCTGGGGTGAACATACATTTTTGTACTTTTGCCCCTTGAAAAATGCTGTAAATGTGGTGATTTTGCAGTATTTGGAATTCCAGAACTGATAACTCGTATGGGGTGTCTTCGTTCTGGGGCCCCTATACGCCACATACTTAGGTGCACCTATGCATATTGGGCATCAAACTGTTCAGCGGACCCTGGGCTTTCATGTTTAGGGAGTTTTATCTTGGTATATAATGATATGTGTGAGATACGATGCTTCAGGGTTGCAATATTGAGGTGATTTTCTGTAATGTCATAAAAATTGCCAAATGTAGGAAAGCTTTACGGCTTGGTACTTTGGAGTAGAAAGACGTGCATACCCATATTAGATTCGTCGGAATGTGTACTTTCCAAAAACATATGGTTTTCTGGGGTGAACATACATTTTTGTACTTTTGCCCCTTGAAAAATGCTGTAAATGTGCTTATTTTGCAGTATCTGGAATTCCAGAACTGATAACTCGTATGGGGTGTCTTCGTTCTGGGGCCCCTATACTCCACATACTTAGGTGCACCTATGCATATTGGGCATCAAACTGTTCAGCGGACCCTGGGCTTTCATGTTTAGGGAGTTTTATCTTGGTATATAATGATATGTGGGAGATACGATGCTTCAGAGTTGCAATATTGATGTGATTTTCGGCAATGTCATAAAAATTTCGAAATGTAGGAAAGCTTTGTGGATTGGTACTTTGGAGTAGAAAGACGTGCATACCCATATTAGATTCGTCAGAATGTGTACTTTCCAAAAACATATGGTTTTCTGGGGTGAACATACATTTTTGTACTTTTGCCCCTTGAAAAATGCTGTAAATGTGGTGATTTTGCAGTATTTGGAATTCCAGAACTGATAACTCGTATGGGGTGTCTTCGTTCTGGGGCCCCTATACGCCACATTCTTAGGTGCACCTATGCATATTGGGCATCAAACTGTTCAGCGGACCCTGGGCTTTCATATTTAGGGTGTTTTATCTTGGTATGTAATGATATGTGGGAGATACGATGCTTCAGAGTTGCAATATTGAGGTGATTTTCTGTAATGTCGTAAAAATTGCCAAATGTAGGAAAGCTTTGCGGCTTGATACTTTGGAGTAGAAAGACGTGCATACCCATATTAGATTCGTCAGAATGTGTACTTTCCAAAAACATATGGTTTTCTGGGGTGAACATACATTTTTGTACTTTTGCCCCTTGAAAAATGCTGTAAATGTGCTTATTTTGCAGTATCTGGAATTCCAGAACTGATAACTCGTATGGGGTGTCTTCGTTCTGGGGCCCCTATACTCCACATACTTAGGTGCACCTATGCATATTGGGCATCAAACTGTTCAGCGGACCCTGGGCTTTCATGTTTAGGGAGTTTTATCTTGGTATGTAATGATATGTGGGAGATACGATGCTTCAGAGTTGCAATATTGAGGTGATTTTCGGTAATGTCATAAAAATTGCCAAATGTAGGAAAGCTTTGCGGCTTGGTACTTTGGAGTAGAAAGACGTGCATACCCATATTAGATTCGTCAGAATGTGTACTTTCCAAAAACATATGGTTTTCTGGGGTGAACATACATTTTTGTACTTTTGCCCCTTGAAAAATGCTGTAAATGTGCTTATTTTGCAGTATCTGGAATTCCAGAACTGATAACTCGTATGGGGTGTCTTCGTTCTGGGGCCCCTATACTCCACATACTTAGGTGCACCTATGCATATTGGGCATCAAACTGTTCAGCGGACCCTGGGCTTTCATGTTTAGGGAGTTTTATCTTGGTATGTAATGATATGTGGGAGATACGATGCTTCAGAGTTGCAATATTGAGGTGATTTCTGTAATGTCGTAAAAATTGCCAAATGTAGGAAAGCTTTGCGGCTTGGTACTTTGGAGTAGAAAGACGTGCATACCCATATTAGATTCGTCAGAATGTGTACTTTCCAAAAACATATGGTTTTCTGGGGTGAACATACATTTTTGTACTTTTGCCCCTTGAAAAATGATGTAAATGTGCTTATTTTGCAGTATCTGGAATTCCAGAACTGATAACTCGTATGGGGTGTCTTCGTTCTGGGGCCCCTATACTCCACATACTTAGGTGCACCTATGCATATTGGGCATCAAACTGTTCAGCGGACCCTGGGCTTTCATATTTAGGGTGTTTTATCTTGGTATGTAATGATATGTGGGAGATACGATGCTTCAGAGTTGCAATATTGAGGTGATTTTCTGTAATGTCGTAAAAATTGCCAAATGTAGGAAAGCTTTGCGGCTTGGTACTTTGGAGTAGAAAGACGTGCATACCCATATTAGATTCGTCAGAATGTGTACTTTCCAAAAACATATGGTTTTCTGGGGTGAACATACATTTTTGTACTTTTGCCCCTTGAAAAATGATGTAAATGTGCGGATTTTGCAGTATCTGGAATTCCAGAACTGATAACTCATATGGGGTGTCTTCGTTCTGGGGCCCCTATACTCCACATATTTAGGTGCACCTATGCATATTGGGCATCAAACTGTTCAGCGGACCCTGGGCTTTCATATTTGGGGTGTTGTATCTTGGTATATAATGATATGTGGGAGATACAATGCTGTAGACTGGACACTTTGAGGTAATTTTTCAAAAATGTAACACATTTTTATAAAAACTGCTAACTTTAGGAAAGAATTGCAACTTGGTAGTTTGGAGTACAAATATATATTTACCCATTTTGAACTCGTTGGAATCTGTTCTTTCCAATGAGGGGTAGTTTTTTAGGGTAAACCTACTGTAAGTGGAATGTTTGGCCTTGAAATCAGATGTATGCTGTTTTGTGGAGCGGTGCTTTGGAAATTTGGTAGTTTACTGCTTCAGAGTTTTCAACTATCGAAGTGAGAAATCTCCATAAAATTATATATATTTGGTATTGGTTTGTTCGGGAGACACAGAACTTTCCAAATCTGCCATGTTCTCATGCATAAAATAAATTATGCTTCTGATATATGCGTTTGTATCATGTGAAACTGTTTTTTTTTGGTTTTTTTATACACTTAGAAGCCCATATCTTTTTACAGGACTGGAATGACAACTAAATTCTAGCATATTTTGAAAGCTTAGGTTGTCCTGAAAAAAACAATATCTTGTTTTCATGGGTAAACTAAAAGACCCCCCCAGGAAAGTCCCCTAAAGTGAAAGAGCAAAAAATGTTCAAAAACGGTCTGGCAATAGAAGTTCCAACTTGGCCAAATTGGCTGGCAGCGAAAGGGTTAAATATATTGCAATATATGGACAAACAATCCCTGTTTTGTTTCTTTCAATAGTTTTTTATTGATTTTCCAAGAAAAGAAAATGGTTTTACAAGCAAGCAGTGTCGTCAGGTATTTCCAAACAGAGGAAAACAGAGAAGAGAGAAAGATAATGAAATGAACTCATCCTCCCCCCTCCAGACATTCTGTCAGAAGTGGGAGAGAGACGAGCTACAACAATGATAGTAATAACTTTAGATGACATGTTACAGTTGACATAGGTGTAACTTTATATATAAAGCATAGATGCTGGCGACTTCAGCGGGGTCCCTTGACTATTTAGAATATCTCGACGAGATGGATTCATTTGCATTGGCTCTCGGCTCAGGAAAATAACTAATGCTTATCTACACAATAGTATCAAGTGTCCATTACCTCAGATTACACCAGGTTCTGTCCTATGATTGTAAACTCTATACATTCAGAGGGGATTACCAGAGAATAGAAGGGGTTTCTGCCAATGGAAAGGAATATCTATACCACGGTTCCCAGATTTCCTTGAATTTTTGATAGTTGTCCACAAGTATACTGGTTAACCTTTCATTGACCATGATCCAATTTAGTTTCTCTTTAAAATGCAGTATTGGGATTCGAGACGATTTCCAATGTTTGGCTATTGTAATTTTCGCAGCTAGGAACATAAAAGTAATTAGGGACCTTGTAGTATTACGAACATTGGAAATCTTCTGGTTCAATAAAGCCTGTATCGGATCTTTCTTAAGATTAACCTGTGTCACTGAATATATAATAGAATAGATCCGAATCCAAAATCTACGAACATTTGGACAGGTCCACCAAATATGCATGACGGTTCCACTCTGCCCGCAACCCCTAAAACAATCCTGGCTAAGTTGAGGATTAATTTTATGTAAACGCATTGGGACCATGTACCATCGTGTAAGGACTTTATAGGCAGTTTCTAGTAACGAGACATTTCTGGAACAATGGGCTGTAATTTCCCATATCTTGTCCCAGGTTTCCTTGTCAATGGTAACATTGAGATCTTTATCCCAAGCAGTAGTATATGACAAGGGAACCTGAGAGTCCATATCTAGCAGGATACGATATAGATAGGAAATTAATCCTCGTGAGTATGGATATTTAATACATGCATTTTCAAAGTAGGTAGTAGTCAAGGATATTTTTTCTTTGTTGTGCGAATGGAGAAAATGGCATATCTGCTGGTATCTGAACTGTTCAGACAGTGGGAAATGGAAGGATTCTTGTATAGAGGTCCAACTTTTGAGTCCCGAGATGGAATAAAAATGATATATATATCGGAAGCCGTTGGATGACCACCTGTGGAATGGTTTAGCCGATAAGCCAGGGGGAAAGGATGGATTCCCCAATATAGGGGCTGCTGGGAGTGTAGATGAAACAAGTTTAGCTGGATATTTATATTTATCCCAAACTTTGAGGGAGTGAGCCAAGGAAGGGTCTATGGTTTCAGGGCGTAGTACAGGAGGACACCATACCAACGCCTGTGGGGTAACCGGGTTTAATTGATGTTTCAACATTGTAGCCCATTTGGGTGGTATGGTAGCATGCATATGGATAAGTGGCACCAGTTGTGCTGCTGCATAATAATAGCGCAGATTGGGGACATTCAGGCCTCCTTGAGTTCTGGGGCTGTACATGGTTCGTCTAGGAATCCTGGGGTGTTTGTCTGCCCAGATAAATTGGAAAACCCTCTTTTGTATAGTTTGAAGGACATTTTCTGGTATGGTAACGGGTAGTGCCCTAAAGTAATAGAGAATTTTAGGTAAAAGTGTCATTTTGAATGCTTGGATCCGACCGAACCATGAGAGATCCATTTTCGACCAT